>NW_028270168.1:51484252-51787810 GCF_037043375.1 Chiloscyllium plagiosum
TGTGCTACCCATAACATTTCCTGTCTGTTTGCCACCAGCAAAACAATCTGGTGCACTTCGTCCCATTTCTCCTCTGCACTAACCTACTGTGGTCTCTATTTTCATCTTAGGATTCTTTCTTTAAGATAATAACCCTCAGGAATACATTCTGATTCCTTCTCTGAGTATGTATCAATTTATATATCTTTTATTGTCTTGTCTTTCTATTGTAAGCCCATTAGCCTTTCAGGACTAAACACTTCTGCCTGATCCTCTTCCCGTTCAGGATTTTCCTGCACCATTACATCAAAAAGGGTGTCCTCTAGCTGAGCCTCAATTCCTTCATCTTTCTCTTTAGTTTTTGCTTCATGCTGTGACTTATGATAGTGGGATCTTGTTACTACACAGTCTGGAAAAATCCCAGGGTATTTTTCTTTTAACTCCTCAGTTCCCTGGTCTTTCTTTGACTTCTCCACAACAAGGAGTGTCACTCCCACCTTGGATCCTGCTAAATCATTCCCAAGAACAAACCGTATTCCTGGAGTTGACACTCTGTCAATCACTCCCACTGTTATTTCCCCAGTCTTGATTTGGCTTTCCAACCAGGGGAATGCTAAATTTCTGTCCATCTATTCCACAAATTACCACTCTCTTGGGTAACATGTCAGAAAGAGTTCAAATACGTTCATCTCTTTCTATTAGAGACTGATTAGCTCCCATATCTTTCAAAATTGTAACTTCTCTCCTGTACTTCCTAAGTAAACTTTACTCACAGAGGTGAAGTCTTTATAGAAATTGGGCACTAACTCAGGACCCAGCCCCTGCCTCGCCTGTGCACTCTACTGTAGCTCCTTGACCTTTCTTTGCAAATTTCACTAATCCTATTGGCTTAGCCTCTTTTACCACATCTTTTCCCACAGTGCCTTTCTTCAACAACCAGCACTGCGATCTTATGTGTCCCACCTTCTGGCAGTGAATACACCTGTTTCAAGTGTCCTTCTTAAACCAATCTGTACCGTCATTTTATGTGTCTCACTCCATTACAGTGTAAACACCTGAGGCCTTTCAGCTCCTTTCCACCCTCTTGGGCTTTTTCACCTGTGGTAAACTATTCCCAATGTGTTCTACTCTTTGTTTTGTGGTGAAGAATCTTCCTTTCTCCCAGTTTCTATCCCTCACGAGATGAAATTCTTGCCAGAAGCTAAGTTTTACCTTTTGCACCAATGCGTGTTCACCTGCCGTCTCTGCTGCTCTTCTCACTTCTTGAACTGCCTCTTCATCCACATGAATTCTTATCATCTTTGGAATTGAGTTTTTAACTTCTCCAGCAGAGTATTCGCTCTTAGCGCCTCATAGGTCTTATCTATTTTTAAGGCCTGCTCCCATCCATCAAAATTACTATACTTAATTCTTTCAAACTCAACCAGTCTGACCTGGTACCTTCTTTATGCTTCTGAACTGCTGTCTATATGCTTCAGGTACCAATTCATAAGCACTCAAAATAGTCTTTTTGACATCTGTACCATCTTTTAACCCCTCATCTGCCAGCACTGCAAATACCTCACTCGCTCTGACACCAGCTTAGTCTGAAATAGCATTACCCACAAGTCCTCTGGCCACTCCATCTGTCTACCCAATTTTTCAAATGGAATAAAGAAGGCTTCAACATCTTTTTCATCTTTCCTCCCACAGTCCAAAGATGTGCAGGTCAGGTGAATTGGCCATGCTGAATTGCCCGTAGTGTTAGATGAAGGGGTAAATGTAGGGGTATAGGTGGGTTGAGCTTCGGTCGGTCGGTGTGGACTTGTTGGGTCGAAGGGCCTGTTTCCACTCTGTAAGTAATCTAAAAATGTGGCAATGTTTAACAGATTTGTATACATCAGTACCTTCTCTTTTCATCTCCATTCTGTTAACTTGGCTTTCCTGACTAATTTGCAAGTTCTGAAGTTCAAATTCTCTCTCTCCTTTTGGTCAGCTGAGAACATTCTTTCCCTTTCCCTTTCTTTTTCCTTTCTCTTTTTTTCTCACTTTCTCTTGCTTCTTTCCCTTTCCTTATTTTCTAACTCCATTTGCCTCAATTGCAATATGGGTTTTTCTAGCTCTATTGCACTTGTCTGTTTCTCTGATACATCTAAATGCTAGACCAATTCCATTGCAATTTCAGTTTTCCTTTTGTCCCTGGTTAAACCCAATTCTAACCTATTTGCTAATTCGAAAAGTATGTTCTTCCTATTTCTTTCTAAACTTTCTTGGCATTTTTGGGAAGCATCTTCAACCCCGAGAACCTATTTACCAATTTTAAGAGCCATTTCTCTCATTTCTAATTTAACCAACCACAAGTAACCAAAATTAAACAAATTTTCACACCTATGTTTTATTTAAAGGGCACTAATTGATAAGTGTTTACATCTGTTGGGACCTTTTGTACCCCAAATCGGTTAAGTTTTAATTAAAAATTAAAAACTGTTACGACACAGCAGTGAACCCCTCTGTTAGTTAAACCTAACACCCAGAAAATCTCATCTCGCCTCATGATCTGTTAAAATGTGAGTGACAGAGCACTTCCAAATTCCACTATTTAAAGAAAATAATCAGTGTATTTTTTTTAACTCCACAAGTGAACATTAAACAACAACTCACAATTCTACGCTCCCCATTCTCTTAACTGCTTATTATCTGCCTCCAACTCTATAACAATATGCTGTTCCAATAAGACACCCATTAAAATTACATCAACTTAATTTTAAAACCACGCTGCAGCTGTTGTCCTCTGTGACTTCACTCTTCCGGCTGCTGAACTCCTGCGGTTGTCTTCTTTCTTTGTACTGCGAGTATGTTTCATATGCAAAGGTACCTTTGATAGAGAATGTTTCCTAATTTCTTGGATCTGTCTTGATAACAGTTGCTCCCTTTAAGTTTTGCTTCTTGCTGTGATTTTTGATAGTGGGATCTTGTTACTACACCGTCTGGAAACATTGCAGTATACTTTTCCTTTAATTCCTCAGTTCCCTGGTCTTCCTTTGGCTTCTCCACAACAGGAGGTGTCAGTCCCACCTTGGATCCTGCTAAATCATTCCCAAGATCAAACTGGATTCCTGGAACTGACACTCTGTCAATCACTCCCACTGTTACTTCCCCAGTCTTGATTTGGCTGTCCAACCTGATCTTACACAGGGGATCGCTAAATTTCTGTCCATCCATTCCACAAATTACCACTCTCTCAGGTAACTTGTCAGAAAGAGTTCAAATATATTCATCTCTTTCTATTAGAGACTGATTAGCTTCCATATCTCTCAAAATTATAACTTCTTTCCCTTCTTCCCCTGTTCTTCCTGAGTAAACTTTACCCACAGAGGTGAAGTTATTATAGAGATCAGGAACTAACTCAATACCCAACTCCTGCCTAGCCTGTGCATTCTCCTGCAGCTCGTCGACTTTTCTTGTAGTTTAATCAAGGCATGAATTCTATCCTTTATATTCTAGTCCTCTTCACCAGTGTTCCATTAGCATTTTTGGATATTTTCTGTATCTGTTCTTAATATTTCAATGATCTATTATAACTGGATCTCCCTGCCATATTGCATCATGGTCTCCCCTCTTTTGTAGAAAATATAGAAAACTTGGTGCATAGTTGAAATAATAATTTGGATCATTCCAAAACATTATTATTAACTTCCTGGTGTTCTCATTGACCAGAAGCTGAACTGGACCAGCCATACAAATAAGTGGCTACAAAAGATCATAAGATATAAGAGCAGAATTATGCCATTTGGCCCAAAAAGTCTGCTTTGCCATTCATCAAATGTTTCTCAACTCCATTCTTCTGCCTTCTCCTTGTAATTCTTGATCCCCTTACTAATCAAGAACCTATCTGTCTCTATCTTAGATACACTCAATGACTTGGCCTCCACATCCCTCTGCAACAATGAGTTTGACAGATTCACCACTCTCTAGCTGAAGAATTTTCTCATTTTAATTCATAAGGGTTGTCCCTTCACTCAGAGGCTGTGCCCTCATCTCCTAATAGTGGAAACATTTTTTTCTGTGTCCACTCTTAGTATTCTGTAAGTTTTAATCAAATCCTCCCTCATCCTTCTAACTATTGAGTACAGACCACAAGTCCTCAACTGCATCTTCTACGACAAGCCCTTTGTTCCTGGGATTGTTCCGCTAAAGCTCCTTTGGACACCCTTAATGCCATCACATTCTTCTTAGATGTGGGACCCATAACTGCTCTCACTGCTCTAAGTGTGGTCTGACTGGAATCTCATTCAGCCTCAGCAGTACATTCCTGCTCTTCTTTTCCAGCCCTTTTGAAATGAATGCTAATATTGCATTTGCCTTCCTGACTGCCAACTGAATCGCCATGCTAACCTTAAGACAATCCTGAACTCAGACTCCCAAGTCCATTTGTGCTTCAGATTTTCTCGTTTAAAAAACAGTCCATGCCTCTATTCTTCCGACCAAAGTGCATAACCTCACACTTTGTCACATTGTATTTCATCTGCCACTTCTTTGCCCACTCTCCTAACCTGTCTAAATCTTTCTGCAGCCTCTCCACCTCCTCAATACTACCTAACCCTCCACCTATCTTCACATAATCTACAAACGTAGCAATAATGCCCTCAGTTCCTTGTCTAACATGAACAATTGTGGTCCCAACACATACACCTGTGGAACTTCACTTGTCACCAGCTGCCATCCTGAAAGAGACTCCTTTATCCACTCCCTACCAGTCAGCCATTCCTCTATCCATGCCAGTATCTTGCCCAAGCACCATAGGCTGTTATCTTATTTTGCAGCCTTCTGTGCGGCACCTTGTCAAAAGCCTTCTGGAAATCCAAATAGATCACATCCACCGGCTCTCCCTTACCTAACTTGCCCATTATCTCCTCAAAGAATTCTAACAGATTTGTCAGACAAATGATGAAGCTGTGCTGACTCTGCCCTACTTTACCATGCACTTCTAAGTACTCCACAATCTCATCCCCAATAATGAATTCTAACATCTATAATTTCCTGTCTTTTGCCTTCCTCCCTTCTTAAACAGAGAATTAGCTATTCTGCAGTCTTCTGTGACCTTCCCTGACTCCAGTGATTCCTGAAAGTTCACCACCAATGCCTCTACAATCTCCTGAGCTCTCTCCTTCAGAACTCTGGGATGTAGTCCATCTTCTCCAGATGATTTATCCACCTTCAGACCTTTCAGCTTATGCAGTACCTACTCCTTAGTGATGGCCACTACACTCACCTGTATCCCTGACTGTCTTGAAGTTCTGCTATGTTACTGATGTTTTTTTCCCCTGTTCAGTTCTGCCCTTCTTTGTTCACCATTACTGCCTCTCCAGCAGCCCAGTGTTCACTCTTGCTTCTCTCTTATATTTTACACATTTAAAAAAACTCTTGAAATCTTCTTTTATATTACTAGCTATGTTATCCTCATATTTCATCTTCTCTTCCGTTATTGCTTTTTCGTTACTGGTTTTCAAACGTTTTCCAATCCTCTGGCTTCCGACTAATCTTTTCTCAATTGTGTGCTTTATCTTTTGCTTTGATGCTATCTCTGACTTTCCTTGTCAGCTTTGATTGATTCGTTTTCATCTGCCCCCCACCTCTATTTCTTCCTTGGGATCAGTTTCTGCTGTGCCTCCCAAATTACTCCCAGAAACACCTGCCATTACTGCTCCATTACCTTAACTGCTCGGCTTCTCTCCCAATCAACTCTGGCCAGCTTCTCCCTCATGTCTTTGCGGTTACCTTTATTCAATTGTAATGCCAGGATATCTGATTTCAGTTTTTTTCCTCACAAACTGCAGAGTGAATTCTATCATATTATGGTCACTGCACCTAGAGGTTCCTTCACCTTAAGCTCTCTAATTAAGTCAGTCTCATTACACATCACCAAATCCAGAACGGCCTGTTCCCAACTGGGCTCCACCACAAACTGCTTCAAATACCTATCTCATAAATATTCCACAAATTTATTTTCTTTGGATTCACCATTAATCTGACTTTTCCAGTCCACCTGCACAATGAAGACTCCCATGCTTATGATAATAGTGCCTTTTTGCATACCTTTTTTAATCTCCTGATTTATTTTCTGCCCTTATCTGGACTACTGCTGGAAGACCTGTGCATAACTTGTATCAGGGTCTTTTTTCTTGTGCAGTTCCTCAACTCCACCCACATGTCTTCCAACTCTATATCACTTCATGCTTTGGATTTAATTTCATTCTGTAATAACCAGGTGACCTCTGCCTGTTCTTTCGATATGATATGTAACCTTGGATATTTAGTTCCCAGCCCTGAACCCCTTGCAGCTATACCTGTGATACCCACAACATGGTACCTGCCAATTTCAATCTGCCCTACAAACTCACTTACCTTGTTCTGTACACTGCATGATTGCAAGTACAGCATCCTCAAGTCCTGCACTGATTGCGTGTTTCTCCTAGTTGTTCCCTTACCTGCTGTGTGTAAACGTAAATTCCTGACCCTTTCCATACTGTATGTATTATTACTTGTTCTGGAAACTTTAATAACCTCTGCTGAGTCCGCCCAGTCCTTTATCTCTTTCCATAGCTTTCCATGCAACTGAACCTTGTCCCATTATTTAATTTAAAGCCCTATCCACAGCACTAGTTGTGCGTTTCACCAGGATTCTGGTCACAGTATGATTCAGGTGGAGTCCGTCCCATCGAAACAGCTTCCTTCTTCGCCAACAATGGTGTCAATATCCCATTAATTCAAACTGGTTTTTCCCACACTAATCTTTTTGCCACTTGTTTATCTTTTTAACCTTGTTAACCCTGTAGTAATTATCTCATGGTTTAGGTAGTAATCTGGAGATTATTATCACTTTGGTCTACTTTTTAATTTAGCCCCAAGCTGCTCATAATTCCCTCGGAAGAATCCTTTTCCTCCTGCTACCTATCTCATTGATAGCTACGTGGCCCACGACAACTAGATCTTTCCCCTCCGACTCCAAGTTCCTCTGCAACCCAGATGGGATATCCTGAACCTGGGTACTAGGCAGACAACACAGCCTTCAGGATTCTCAATCCTGGCCACAGAGAACAGTGGTAAAAACAATGACTGCAGATGCTGGAAACCAGATTCTGGATTAGTGGTGCTGGAAGAGCACAGCAGTTCAGGCAGCATCCAAGGAGCAGCGAAATCGACATTTCGGGCAAAAGCCCTTCATCAGGAATGAGAACAGTGTCTATTCCCCTAACTATATTATCCCCGATTACAACTACATTTCTCTTTTCACCCGCTCTTGAATGGCTCCCTGTACCATGGTGCTATGGTAAGTTTGTTTAGCCTTCCTACGTCTCCACGCTTATCCACACAGGGGGCAAGAATCTCAAATCTGTTAGACAGCTCAAGGGCTGAGGAGCCTTCAGCACCAGCTCCTGAATCTCTCTATCTGCCTCTCTCATAGTCACACCCTCCTGTCCCTGACCACTGACCAAATTTGAGGTAGTTAATGTAAATAGGTGTGACTGTCTCCTGAAACAGAGCATCCAGGTAACTCTCCCCCTTCCTGACGTGTTGCAGTGTTCAAAGCCCAGACTCTGGCTCATCAACCCTGAGCTGGAGTTCCACAAGCAACCAACACTTGCCACAGATGCGGTCACAATGAACCATAATGGGGCCCACCAGCTCTTATATCGTGCAAGTACAGCACACAACCTGACCTTGCATCTCTATTTACTTAGTTCTTAATTTGACTTTTTAAAAACTTGCTGCTGATTGTTTAGCTTGTGGCCTGTAAATACTTCCTTTCTTTGCCTCCAATCAGAATGTCACCTATAATAAATAGTCAAATTAGTAGCAATTACCAACTAATGAATTTACGGTTTTCCTGCGATGCCACTTTTGTGCTGAGACTCCAATCCTGGGCTTCAATTTATCCTCATTCTGGCAGGGTCTCACTCCAGATATGATCTTTCCTTCCTAAACCTGAGCAAGGGTCAGAGACTTGAAGAATTGTGGCAATTGGCTTAATGGCAGGAGACGGAAAGTGGTGGTGGTGGTGGAAGGTTGTTTTTCACACTGGAGGCCTGTTACCAGCTGTCTTCCACAGGGTTCGGTTATGGGTCCTCCTTGATTTGGATGAGAATACAGAAAGTATGGTTAGTAAGTTTGCGGATGACACCAAAATTGGTGGCATAATAAACAGTGAAGTCTTAGCGAGTTTTGAGAAGATTTGTAGCTCAGGTTGAGGTTCTGGATGTAGGTTTGCTCGCTGAGCTGGAAGGTTCATTTCTAGACGTTTCGTCACCCTACTAGGTAACATCTTCAGTGCACCTCCGGGCGAAGCACTGCAGATGTGGGCAGCACGGTGGCACAGTGGTTAGCACTGCTGCCTCACAGCGCCAGAGACTCGGGTTCAGTTCCCGCCTCAGGCGACTGACTGTGTGGAGTTTGCACATTCTTCCTGTGTCTGCGTGGGTTTCCTCTAGTGCTCCAGTTTCCTCCCACAGTCCAAAGATGTGCAGGTTAGATGAATTGGCCATGCTAAATTGCCTGTAATGTTAGGTGAAGGGATAAACTTAGGGGAATAGGTCTGGTTGGTTTGCGCTTCGGCGGGTCGGTGTGGACTTGTTGGGCCGAAGGGCCTGTTTCCACACTGTAAGTAATCTAATATAAGATGATTTCTGCTTTCTATTTATATGTTTGAGTTTCAAAACCAAACATATAAATAGAAAGCAGAAATCATCTGCAGTGCTTCGCCCGGAGGCCCACTGAAGATGTTACCTAGTAGGGTGACGAAAAGTCTAGAAATGAACCTTACAGCTCAGCGAGCCAACCTACATATCAAACAGTGAAAGCAAAAGGTTAATTCACAAAGTTGGATCATATGGGATTTGGGGTAATTTATTAGCTTGGATAGGGGACTGGCTGATGGACAGAAGATAGAGAGTTGGGATAAATGTTTTTTTTGCTGGATGGCAAGGTTTAACCAGTGGGATGTCACAGGGTTCGGTCCTTGGACCCCAGCTCCCTTTATTTGAGGAAAGATGTAGTGACACTGGGGGCAGATCAAGTGGTTCACTATATTGATCCCAGAGATGTGGGGTTTGTCATATGAAGAGAGACTGAACAATCGAGGCCAATGCTACCTGGAATTTAGAAGAATGAGGGGAAATCAAATTCTAGGATTCAACATGATAAAAAGTATGGATAAAATAGATGTGGAGTGGATGCATCCTCTTATAGGGCATTCTAGGATGAGGGGTCATAGTCTAAGAATAATGGGAAGCAAATTTAAAACAGCGTTGCGGACAAACTATTTCTCCCAAAGGGTTGGGAATCTGTGGAATTCAGTATCCCAAAGTGCAGTGGATGCTGGGACAGTAAGTAAATTTAAGGATGAGTTAGACAGATTTTTAATCAGTAATGGGATGAAGGGGAGAGGGCAGGAGAATGGGGATGAGGAGCTCATCAACCATGATTGAATGGTGGAGTGGACTCGATGGGCTGAGTGGCCTAATTCTGCTCCTATATCTCATGAACTTATGAATTTATCAAGATTTCTTTTGCAATTCTGCCTTTTTTTGTATTAAGTTGTCTCTTACCTCTTTGGTCATCGACAGATGCTTTTTTTTGCAGTTGGAAATCTTTCCCATTAGGAATATTAACTACTCTGGATCACTTGCCATTCTTGTTTCAACGGTGTTTTCTTACGCATGAACAGATTTCCCCAGTTTAATGTGGACAGTTTCTGCCTTCTCACATTGAAGTCTTCTTTATCCAAACCTGATGGCTGTTTAGTGTTTCTCCAGTTCAAATTCTGTTTTGATCTCGATCATGTTATGATCACTATTAGTTAAATCTTCCTATAGTATTATGCTGTTATAGGCTTATGGCTCAATGTTAACTCAGATATAGAATCCTGTCTTTATTGGCTCAGGACATACTATTAGGAGAAAGTGAGGAGTGCAGATGCTGGAGACCAGAGTTGAAAAGTGTGGTGCTGGAAAAACACAGTAGGCCAGGCAGCATCCGAGGAGCAGGAGAATCGACATTACGGGCATAAGTATGCCCAAAACGGCAATTCTCCTGCTCCCAGGACATACTATTGCAGAGAACTACCCTGGATACATCCTGAAAATTCAATATCCTTTTGACATTTGTTAATTGATCTATTCCAATATTTTAAAAAATTAAAATCCCCCATTTAAACCACTATGCCTTCTGTACATACTTACCTAATCTCTGCATTTATACAATCTACCATTAACAAGTTCTTGCAGAGAAACAATGCACAACTCCCACTATTTCCACTCCCCAATTCTTCCCATGAACTGTCCATTGCCTTCTTACTTCTAGTAAAGTCCTCTTTTTCCTTTAAGTGATTTCATCCTTAATTATTAAAGTTGTTTACCCTGCCTACCACTTTTTTAATCTTTCCAGATCATCTTTCCTGCATCACGGCCAGTCTCCATTGTGTGAATTTGTGACTGCAGTGCCCTCCATTTGATCCATGTATTTGTCTCAAAAAGCACCAATTTGGGCCAAGTACCTGAATCTGTGCTTCTGTATGAATGTTTGTTGTCATTTTCTTCTTTCTGTCTCGTGATTTAATTACTTTACAGTCTTTAGTTCTCCTTTTACTGTGATGCCTCAAGCACACTCACTCAAATACTACTGTCATCATTTTCTTTTGATTTTATACTATTAGAGTCATAGAGATATACAGCAGGGAAACAGACCCTTCAGTCCAATCGTCCATGCCGACCAGATATCCCAACCCAATTTATATCCCACTTGCCAGCACTTGGCTCATATCCATCGAAGCCCTTCCTACCCATATACCCATCCAGATGGCTTTTAAATGTTATCATTGTACCAGCCTCCTCCACTTCCTTTGGCAGCTCATTCCATACATTACCACCCTCTACATGAAAAAGTTGCCCATTAGGTCTCTTTTATGTCTTTCCCCTCTCACCCTAAACCTATGCCCTCTAGTACTGGACTCCCCCACCCCAGGGAAAAGATTTTGTCTATTTATCCTAACCATGTCCCTCATGATTTTATAATCCTCTATAAAGTCACCCCTCAGCCTACAACGCTCCAGGGAAAATAGCCCCAGCCTATTCAACCTCTCCCTATAGCTCAAATCCTCCAACTCTGGCAACATCCTTGTAAATCTTTTCTGAACCCTTTCAGGTTTCACAACATCTTTCCCGATAGGAAGGAGGCCAGAATTGCAATATTCCAACAGCAGCTTAACCAATGTCCTGTACAGCCGCAACATGACCTCCCAACTCCTGTACTCAATACTCTGACCGATAAAAGAAATCATACCAAACGCCTTTTTCACTATCCTATCTACCTGTGACTCCACTTTCAAGGAGCTATGGACCTGCACTCCAAGATCTCTTTGTTCAGCAACACTCCCGAGGACCTTACGATTAAGTGTATAAGTCCTGCTAAGATTTGCTTCTTTGTGATCACTCTAAATATTCTTTTCTACAGACTCTGTTCCCAGCCCAGTTTGAATGGATTCCATCTGACTGATTCTGCTCCCTCCTGCCCCTGTACTGGTGCTCATGTTAACTGACAAGGAATGCTTCTCTGCTATGCCATCCCTTCAAGCCATGCATTCACTTCTCTGATCATCTTAGCCTTAGACTAATTTGTACATGGTTCAGGTAATATTCCAGCATTTACAACCCCTGAGATCTTGATCTTTAGTGTAGCTTCTAGTTCCTGACAACTCCTGGACAGGACTACTTATCTACTGGTCCCAGCAAGAATCACATTGACTGGATCATTCCCCTCCATCTCCGATATCCTTTTAGAATTTGCTTTGCTCTTCGTTGCATAAGCAAATAGAAACTCTTAACCTTGCTTACAAGAATTGGTATTTTCCCATCAGCTATTGAATCCTCTTCACTTCCATGTTACTCCTTATCCAACTCAACCCCTATTCTGGGCACCCTCCACCTCCAAGGTGCCATGACCCACAATTCTAGCTGTTCTTCTGACAGGCATTATCCTAGAATAGGATTCATTAAGTTGATACCTGGTATGGAGGGACTGTCGTGTGAGTAGGTTAGGCGTATACTCATTGAATTTTAGAGGAATGAAAGGTGACCGCATTGAAATATCCAAGATTCTTATGGGGCTTGACAGGATAGATGTGAAAAAATATTTACCATTTATGGGAGAGTCTAGGACCGGAGGGCATAATCTCAGAGTAAAGACAGAGATGAGGAGGAATTTCTTCTCTCAGAGGGTACTGAATTTGTGGATTTCTTTACTGCATAGGGGTGTTGAGGCTAGATCATTAGTATATTCAAGTCTGAGATTGCAATTTTTTTAATCAGTAAGGGAATCAAGAGTTATGGGGAATAGGCAGGAAAGTGGAGTTGAGGATTATCAGATTATTCTTCACCCCTGTCTTATGGTTTTATCCTCACAGATAGAAAGTATTTTGAGTGGGGTCAGTCTGCAATTTCTGTAAATTGCTGGTGTTTCCCTGCAAAATACTCAGCAAGGGCATTGGGCAGTTATCAGGTCGATGATACAAGTCAAAATTAGGCTGAATATGGACAGTCCAAAGGTGAAATAGGAAAAAAAACTGAGATAAGCAATGAAAGTATAAAAATAAATTGGCAGCTAAAGAGGAAAATAATCGAAGAGTCCCTTCTTAGGCTTTTCCACAGCAAAAATGCAGTTAAAAAAAGAGTAGATCTAATTAAGGGCCAAAAAGGAGATTAACATATAGGCAGGGGACATAGCTGAGGTGTTAAACATGGACTTTATATCTGTCATTGCCAGGGAAGAAGATGCTGCCAAATTATAATGAAAGCAGGGGTACTAATTGATTAAAAAGATTCAAAAGACTGGCTCTACTGAAGAGTTCACCAGCCATGAAGACTGAATTGGACATAACCAGGGACGATGAAAGAAAATAAGAGTAGAAACTGTGGAGTTCCTGACCATACTTTCCAATTCTCCTCAGATGTAGGAGTGATACCAAAGAACAGGAGAATTGCATATCTTACACCATTGTTCAAAAATAGGATACATTTTGCGAAAAAATTCAGAGAGAGGCAATATTAAACCAAGGATGCCATTGAAAGGGATTCAGAAATAAAGACATCTCGGGTTATAGAACATCGAACAGTACAGCACAGGCCCTTAATGTTGTGCCGAGCATGATGCCAAATTAAGCTAATCCCTTCTGCCTCCCCTTGGTCCATATCCCTTCATTCCTTGCATATTCATGCGCTCAACTAAAAGTACCTTAAACGCCGCTAATAAATCTGCCTCCACCACCACCTTTGGTCGCACATTCCAGACTCCTACTATTCTGTGTAAAAATCTTGCCCCTCACTTCTCTTTTGAACTTGCCCTCTCTCACCTCAACTGCATACTCCCTAATTTTAAACAATTCAACTCTGGGGGAAAACTTCTTGACTGTCAACCCCATCTATGCATTTCCTATCAAGTCTCCCCTCAGCCTCTGCTGCCCCAGAGAAAATGATCTGAGTTTTTTAGCGTCTCCTTGTAGCTCATACCCTCTAACCCAGGCAACATCTTAGTAAACCTCTTCTGTATCCTTTCCAAAGCCTCCACATCTTTTCTGTAACGTGGCGACCAGAATTGAATGCAGTACTCTAAGTATGGTCTAACTAAAGCCTTATAAAGCTGAGTGTGATATTCTGATTCTTGTACACAATTCTCTGACCAATAAAGGCAAGCATGGCATTTGCCTCCTTTACCACCCTATCAGCTTGTGTGGCTACTTTCAGGGAGCTGTGGACTTGAATCCCATGATCCGTCTGTACATTGATGTGTTAAAGGTCCCGCGATTAATTGTATACTTTTCCCAAAGTGCAGCATCTCATACTTCCCCGGATTAAACTCTCTCTGCCATTTCTCTATCCATATCTGAAACTGATCTATATCCAGCTGTATTGTTCGACAATCTTCTACAATATTCACAACTCCACTCATCTTAAATCATCTGCAAACTTACTAACCCACCCATGTACATTTTTATACAAGCCATTCATTTCTATAATCACAAACTGCAGAGGTCCCAGGATAGATCCCTGGAGAACACCACTAGTCATGGACTTCCAGTCGGAAAAACACCCTTCCCTCTGCCTTCTATGTATATGCAGATAATGAGCAAAATGAACTGAGGATTATTCGAGAGGCTGAGAGGGTGATAGATAGAAGCTACAGGGACATAGCTACGCCAGAGAACAGAGGTAGCCGGGTAATAGTTAGAGGTGGGAAGGTGAGGAAGCAGGCAGTGCAGGGATCCCCTGTGGTCGTTCCCCTAAACAATAAGTATACAGCTTTGGATACTGTTGGGGGGGAACGGCCTAGCAGGGGTAAGCTGCAGTGACCGGGTCTCTGGCACGAGGTCTGGCTCTGAGACTCAGAAGGGAAAGGGGGAGAGGAGGAGAGCGCTTGTTATAGGGGACTCTCTAGTTAGAGGGACGGACAGGCGGTTCTGTGGACATGGGCAAGACTCTCGGATGGTTTGTTGCCTCCCGGGTGCCAGGGTCCGAGACGTCTCGGACCGTGTCTTCAGAATCCTTAAGGGGGAGGGTGTGCAGCCAGAAGTCGTGGTGCACATTGGCACCAACGACATTGGTAGGAAGAGGGGTGGGAAGGTCATTCAAGAGCTCAGGGAGTTAGGCTGGAAGCTAAAAGCTAGGACAGACAGAGTCGTCATCTCTTGGTTGTTGCCGGTGCCAGGTGACAGTGAGGCAAGGAATAGGGAGAGAGTGCAGTTGAACACGTGGCTGCAAGGATGGTGTAGGAGGGAGGGCTTCAGGTATTTGGACAATTGGACTGCATTCTGGGGAAGGTGGGACCTGTACAAGCAGGACGGGTTGCACCTGAACCAGAAGGGCACCAATATCCTGGGGGGTAGTTTTGCTAGCACTCTTCGGGGGGGTTTAAACTAATTTGGCAGGGGGATAGGATCCGGACTTGTAGTCCAGCAAGTAGGCTAGCTGTTTGTCAGGATGTCCAAGAATGTAGGGAGGCTGTGAAGAAGGTAGCACTGACAGGGAATACTTGCGGACACGCAAGGAGTATCAGAAATAAGGTGGGTGAATTTAAGGCGTGGATCGGTACCTGGGACTACGATGTTGTGGCCATCACGGAAACGTGGATAGAAGAGGGACAGGAATGGTTGTTGGAGGTTCCTGGTTACAGATGTTTCAGTAAGATTAGGGAGGGTGGTAAAAAAGGAGGGGGGGGTGGCGTTGCTAATTAGAAATGGTATAACGGCTGCAGAAAGGCAGTTCGAGGGGGATCTGCCTTTGGAGGTAGCATGGGCTGAAGTCAGAAATAGGAAAGGTGCAGTCACCTTGTTGGGTGTTTACTATAGGCCCCCCAATAGCAGCAGAGATGTGGAGAAACAAATTGGGAAACAGATTTTGGAAAGGTGCAGAAGCCACAGGGTAGTAGTCATGGGCGATTTCAACTTCCCAAATATTGATTGGAAGCTCTTTAGATCAGGTAGATTGGATGGGGCGGTGTTTGCGCAGTGTGTCCAGGAAGCTTTTCTAACTCAGTATGTAGATTGTCCGACCAGAGGGGAGGCCATATTGGATTTGGTACTTGGTAATGAACTGGGACAAGTGATGGGCTTATTAGTGGGTGAACATTTTGGTGATGGTAACCTCAATTCTGTGACTTTCACCTTGGTTATGGAGAGAGATAGGTGCATGCAAGAGGGTAGGTTTTACAATTGGGGGAAGGGTAATTACAATGCTGTAAGACAGGATCTGAGGAGCATAATTTGGGAGCATAGGCTGTCAGGGAAGGGTGTCGTGGAAATGTGGAACTTTTTCAAGGAACAGATACGACGTGTCCTTGATATGTATGTACCTGTCAGGCAGGAAAGAAATGGTCGTGTGAGGGAACCTTGGTTGACGAGGGAGGTTGAATGTCTTGTAAAGAGGAAGAGGAGGCTTACATAAGGTTCAGGAATCAAGGTTCAGACAGAGCAGTGGAGGGATACAGAATAACCAGGAGGGAGCTGAAGAAAGGGATTAGGAGAGCTAAGAGAGGGCATGAAAAATCTTTGGCGGATAGGATCAAGGATAACCCAACGGCATTTTATGCGTATGTGAGAAACATGAGAATGACGAGAACGAGGGTAGGTCCGATCAAGGACAGTAGTGGGAGACTGTGTATTGAGTCGGAAGAGATAGGAGAGGTCTTGAATGAGTATTTTTCTTCAGTATTTACGAACGAGAGGGACCGTATTGTTGAAGAGGAGAGTGTGAAACGCACTGATAAGCTAGAGGAGACACTTGTAAGGAAGGAAGATGTGTTGGACATTTTGAACAACTTGAGGATAGACAAGTCCCCCGGGCCTGACGGGATATATCCTAGGATTATGTGGGAAGCAAGAGAGGAAATTGCAGAGCCGTTGGCAATGATCTTTTCGTCTTCACTGTCAACGGGGGTGGTACCAGGGGACTGGAGAGTGGCGAATGTTGTGCCCCTGTTCAAAAAAGGGAATAGGGATAACCCTGGGAATTACAGGCCAGTTAGTCTTACTTTGGTGGTAGGCAAAGTAATGGAAAGGGTACTGAGGGATAGGATTTATGAGTATCTGGAAAGACACTGCTTGATTAGGGACAGCCAGCACGGATTTGTGAAGGGTAGGTCTTGCCTTACAAGTCTTATTGAATTCTTTGAGGAGGTGACCAAGCATGTGGATGAGGGTAGAGCAGTGGATGTAGTATACATGGATTTTAGTAAGGCATTTGATAAGGTTCCATGGTAGGCTTATGCGGAAAGTCAGGAGGCATGGGATAGAGGGAAATTTGGCCAATTGGATAGTAAACTGGCTAACCGGTCGAAGTCAGAGAGTGGTGGTAGATGGCAAATATTCAGCCTGGAGCCCAGTTACAAGTGGAGTTCCGCAGGGATCAGTTCTGGGTCCTCTGCTGTTCGTAATTTTTATTAATGACTTGGATGAGGGAGTCGAAGGGTGGGTCAGTAAATTTGCAGATGATACAAAGATTGGTGGAGTTGTGGATAGTGAGGAGGGCTGTTATCGGCTGCAAAGAGACTTAGATATGATGCAGAGCTGGGCTGAGGAGTGGCAGATGGAGTTCAATCCTGCCAAGTGTGAGGTTGTCCATTTTGGAAAGACAAATAAGAATGCGGAATACAGGGTTAACGGTAGGGTTCTTAGTGAGGTGGACGAACAGAGGGATCTTGCGGTCTATGTTCATAGATCTTTGAAAGTTGTCACTCAGGTGGATAGAGCTTGTAAGAAGGCCTATGGTGTATTAGCGTTCATTAGCAGAGGGATTGAATTCAAGAGTCGTGAAGTGATGTTACAGCTGTGCAGGACTTTGGTTAGGCCACATTTGGAGTACTGTGTGCAGTTCTGGTCGCCTCACTTTAGGAAAGATGTGGAAGCTTTGGAGAGGGTGCAGAGAAGATTTACCAGGATGTTGCCTGGAATGGAGAATAGGTCGTACGAGGATAGGTTGAGAGTGCTAGGCCTTTTCTCATTGGAACGGCGAAGGATGAGGGGTGACTTGATAGAGGTTTATAAGATGATCAGAGGAATAGATAGAGTAGACAGTCAGAAACTTTTTCCCCAGGTACAACAGAGTGTTACAAGGGGACATAGATTTAAGGTGAAGGGTGGAAGGTATAGGGGAAATGTCAAGGGTGGGTTCTTTACCCAGAGAGTGGTGGGGGCATGGAATGTGTTAGAGTCAGAATCTTTGGTGATCTTTAAGCGGCAATTGGATAGGTACATGGATGGGTGCTTAAGCTAGGACAAATGTTCGGCACAACATCGTGGGCCGAAGGGCCTGTTCTGTGCTGTATTGTTCTATGTTCTATGTTCTAAAACTAAGAACCTTTAAAAAATACTGTGCAAGGACTGTAACAAACACTACATTGAACAAACAGGTAGAAAACTAGCCACCAGGATAAATGAACACCAACTAGCCACAAAAAGAAATGACCCTCTGTCACTAGTATCCTCACATATGAATGATAAAGGACACTTCGACTGGGATAACACATCCATCCTAGGACAAGCCAAAGACACGCATGAGAATTCCTAGAAGCATGGAACTCTATCAACAAACACATTGAGTTAGACCCCATCTACCACCCCCTGAGAAAAGGAACAGGAAGTGACTTCACCATGGGAAATAACCACCACAGGAAATGACATCACCAACCCAAAGAAACCCAAACGTATAAATAGAAAGCAGGAATTTTCAGCATTGTTTCGCCTGAAACCCACTGAAGATGTTACCTAGTAGGGTAATGAAACCTCTGGAAATGAACCTTCCAGCTCAGCGAGCAAACCTACATCCAGTAAATCCTATTCCTAAGAATTCTCTCAACTAGCTTCTCATCTACCGATGTTAGACTCATTGGTCTATAATTTTCTTGCTTATCCCTATTTCTCTTCTTGAACAGAGTAACACTATTAGCATATATTAGATATAAAGAGATGTGTTATTGGAAAATTTGTTGGTAGCAGAGTGAGTAGTAAGGCTTTGGCATAAGAGGCTTCAGTGAGCAGCAGCTCATCAAAAACTACAGGTAAACTCAGGTAAAGTCCTTTTAATTTTCCTCTTTCGTCTTAGAGCAGTTGAGATGGCAGAAAGAGCAGTCGCATGTTCCTCCTGCAGAATGTGGGATCTCAGGGAGAATTCCATTGTCCCTGGTGACTACACCTATGGGAGGTGTACCCAGCTACAGCTCCTGGGAGACCGTGTTAGGGAGCTGGAGCTGGATGCACTCAGGATCATCCGAGATACTGAGCGCTTGACTGATAAGAGTTTTAGTGAGATGACAACACCTATGGTACAGGTAGAAAGTAGCGAGGTGACCAGCAGGAAAAGCAAAGAGAGTGCAAGAATTCCCTTTGGCCATTCCTTTCAAAAACAAGTATCCCACTTTGCATACTTTTGGAGGGGGTGACCAGGAGAAAGTGAGGACTGCAGATGCTGGAGATCAAAGTTGAAAAGTATGATGCTGGAAAAGCACAATCAGTCTGACAGCATCAGAGGAGCAGGAGAATCGACATCTCAGGCATAAGCTCTTCATCAGGGCGTGACCATTCAGGGGAAAGCAGCTGTTGACAGGTCAGTGGCACTAAGACTCGCTCTGGGGCACAGCGGGAAAAGGTCAAGGTAAACAGGACCTTACTGCTAGGAGACTCGATAGTGAGAGGGACAGGCAGGAGATACTATGGCTGCAAACAGGAATCCAGGATGGAGTGTTGCCTCCTGGGTGTCAGGGTGCAGGATGTCTCGGAGCAGCGGCAGAACATACTCAAGGGGGAGAATGAGCAGCCACGTGTTAGTGAGGGTAAGAATGGGAAATGGCAGATGAATACATAGCTAAAAAATTGGTGCAGGAGGCAGGGATTCAGATTTTTAGATCGTTGGGATCTTTTCTGCGGCAAGGGTGACCTGTTCAAAGGGATGAGTTGCATCTGAACTGGACGGAGACCAATATCTTGGTGACCAGATTTGCTAGTGCTACAAGGTTTAAACCAGATTGGTGGGCAGTGGGATCCTCAGCAGCATGGATGCAAGTGTAAGGCTGGAAGGAGATATAGTGATCAGAAATAGTAAGTTGAAGAGACAGGTCAGGCTGGAACACGACAGTAAGTGAGGTATGCCTGATGGACTAAATTGTATCTATTTCAATGCAAGAGGACTACATGGTAAGGCTGATGAACTTCGGGCATGGATAGGTCCGTGGGACTGGGATAATATTGCCATTACAGAAACGTAGCTAAGAGACGGACAGAACTGGCAGCTTGATGTTCCAGGTTTATAGGTGTTTTCGGCGGGACAGAAGTGGAGGAAAGAGGGGAGGGGGAATTGCATTTTAAATTAAGGCGAGTATCACAGCATTGGTCACAGATGAAATAACTGAAGGATCATCCAGTGAGGCTTTATGGGTGGAGCTAAGAAATAAGAGACAGGAAGGTGCCGTTATTGGGGTTATACAGGTCATTCTGCTATAATGTGACAGTAGTGTTCTTCTGCAACCTCGCGCTGTAGAAAACCACACTATGGAAAACTGCTATAGAACATCATGCTATACCCATTCAGTAGAAAGTTTGCATTATCCAAACAACGTCCACAATTCATCATTTGCATTATAACCAATTAGCGCTGACGAAATGTGTGTTACAGCAGAATGACCTGTAGCATAGGCCCCCAAATAGTCAACGGGAATTAGAGGGATAAACGTGCAGGGAGAGTGGGGAGACTTAAAGGAGCAGAAGAGTTGTCGTGGTCGGGGGTTTTAACTTTCCTAACATAGACTGGAACTGCCAATAGCATTAAGGGCTTAAATGGGGTGGAATTTGTTAAGGGTGTTCAGAAAAGTGTCCTCAAGCAGTATATAGTGGGTCCGGGGCAAAACTCGACCTACATTTGGGAAATAGGGTGATTGAGGTGACAGTGATTGAGGTGACAGTGGGGGAGCACTTTGGGACCAGTGACCATAGTTCTATTAATTATACAATAGCTATGGAGGGGGACAAAACTGGTCCACAGATTCACGTTCTAAACTGGGACAAGGCGAATTTTGATGGAATTAGACAGGAGCTTGCAGGGGTTGATTGGAGTAGTTTGTTTGCAAGTAAAGGGACCTCCGGCAAGTGGGAGGCCTTTAAAAGTGAGATAGCGAGAGTTCAAGGTCTGTGTTCCTGTGAGGGTGAAGTGCAAGGTTGGCAGGAATAGGGAACCCTGGATGACAAGAGATATTGAGGCTTTGACAAGAAAAAAGGAGACATGACTGAGGTGCAGGCAGCTGTGATGAAGGAAATCCCTGAAGGTATATAAGGGATACAGGAGTTCACTGAACAAGGAAATCAGGAAGCTGAGGAGGGGACACGAGATAGCTTTGGCTGAGAAGATTAGGGTGAATCCAAAGAGATTCTTAATGTATGTTAAAGGAAAACAAAACTTAGAGAGAGAATAAGCTCCCTGAAGGACCAAAAAGGACATGTATGTGTGTAACCACAGGAGATGGGCAAGCTCTTCAATGACTATTTCTCCTGTGGGTTTACCGTGGAAATAGACGTGAAGACTTGGGAACTTGGGCAAGTTAGTGGTGATATCTAGGCGACAGTCCATATCACAGTAAAGTAGGTGCTGGACATATTAGAATATAAGAAGGTGGATAAATCTCCTGGTCCTGACCAAGTATATCCAAGAACACTGCCAGAGGCTAGAGAAGAAATTGTGATGGCCCTGGCTGATACTTTTGCATCATCGTTAGCCACGAATGAGGGCCCGAAAGACTAGTAGCGAATGTTGTGCCCTTTATCAAGAAGGGCTGCAGAGAACAACCTGGGAACTATAGACCAGTAAGCCTAATATCTGTGGTGGGTAAATTACTTGAGAAGATTCTGAGGGATAAGATATGCATGTGTTTGGTTTGATTAGGAGTAGTCAGCATGACTTTGTGCGTGAGAGATCAAGCCCCACAAATTTGTTAGAGTTCTTCGATGAAGTGACCAGAAGGTTTGATGAAGGTTGGGCGGTAGATGTTGTTTTTTTATGGATTTCAGTAAGGCCTTTGATAAGGTTCCACATGGTAGGCTGCTTTGGAAAGTTAGATCATATGGAATCAAATGAGAGCTGGCAAATTGAATAGGCAATAAGAAGGAGCAGAGGGTAATATTGGGGAACAGCTTGTCAGACTAGAGGCCTGTGACTAGTGGTGTGCCTCATGGGTCAGTGCTGAGTCCATTGCTGTTTGTTATCTATATCAATGATATGGATGAGAATGTACAAGACATGGTTAATAAGTTTGCTGATGATAGCTTGATCAGCTGGGGAAGTGGGCCGAGAAATAGCAAATGGAGTTTAATATAGATAAGTGTGAGGTGTTGCATTTTGGAATGTCAAATCAAGGTAGGAGTTTCATGGTGAATGGTGGGGCCTTAAGAAGTGCAGTGGAACAAAGGGACCTTGGGGTTCAGGTGCACGATTCTCTGAAAGTGGAGTCCCAGGTAGACAGGGTAGTGAAGAAGGCTTTTGGCACACTGGGCACTGCGTATAGAAGTTGGGAAGTTTTATTGTATGTTGTACAGGAAGTTGTTAAGGCCATACTTGGGAGTATTGTGTTCAGTTTTAGTCACCTTGCAGTAGGGAAGATGTTATCAAACTGGGAAGAGTGCAGAAGAGATTTACAAGGATGTTGCCAAGACTCAAAGGTCTGAGTTACAGGGAGAGGCTAGACAAACTAGGACTTCCTTCTTGAGAGCACAGGAAACTGAGGGGGGATCTTAGAGGAGTGTATAAGATCATGAGATGCCTGGGTAGGGTGAATGCACTCAATCTTTTTTCCCAAGGTTGGGGAATTGAGAACTAGAGGGTATCAGTTTAAGGTTATCGAGGAAAGAATAAAAGGGAACCTGAGGGGAACCTTTTTACACAGAGGATGGTACATGTATGGAATGAGCTCCAGAGGAAGTGGTTGAGGTGGGTACATTTAAAAGGCATTTGGAAAATTACATGGATAGGAAAGATTTAGAAGGATATGTGACAAATGCAGGGAAATGGGGTTAGTATGGATGGACATTTTGATTGGCATGGACCAGTTTGGGTTGTTGGGCCTGTCTCCGTGTTGTAGGACTCTATGACTCCGCTTGCCACGGTCGTTTCATGGCCTCTTTTTACTCTCCTAATTCCCTACTTGAGTTCTTTTCTACTTTCTTTGTACTGTATTCCCCATGGGCCTTTTCTGATTTAGCTTCCTACATCTTACATATGTGTACAAGTTGTTGAAAGGTAGCTGGACAGGTCCAGAAAGTACCGAAAAAAGGCGTATGTGAAATTGAGCATTGTAAATAGATCCATGGAGTAGAAAAGCAAGAAAGCTGTAATGAAACCAACTGAAACATTGTGTCTAGTCCTGGTCTCTAAACTTAAGGAAGGATGTGAAGGCATTAAAGTGAGCGCAGAACAGACTCATGAGGATGATTCCAGGAATGAAGAACTTCAGTCATGAGGTTAAATTGGAAAAACAGAAGTTATCTTATTTAAAGAGCGGCACAGTGGCTGGGTGGTTAGCACCGCTGCCTCACAGTGCCAGGGACCTCGGTTTGATTCCAGCCTCGGGTAGTTGTCTGCGTGGGTTTCCTCTGGGTTTCTTCCCGCAGTCCAATGATATGCAGCTTAGGTGAATTGGCCATGCTAAATTGCCCACAGTATTCAGGGATATGTAGGTTAGGTGCATTAGTCAGGGGAATGGGTGTGGGTGGGTAACTTTTCGGAGGGTGGGTGTGGACTTGTTGGGCAAATGCCTTGTTTCCACACTGTAGGGATTCTATGATTCTATGAAATAAATTCAGGTTCAGAGGCCATTTTGACAAAACTGGTCAAAATCAGAAGAGATTTCGACAGGTTAAGATCCCATTGGAAGAAAGACTGAGAGCTCGAGGAACGTTTATTTATTTCTATGGTGATTGACAAACAAAGCCGGGACAGCACAAGGTAAAGCTCTTTTATAAAGTGATTGCTGAGGATCCAGAGTGTGTGGTCTGAGTAGGCAGTGGAGCCAGATTCAATCATGATTTTCCAAAGAAAATGGAGAAATAAATATTTGCAGAATTACAAGGAACTGGAGGAGGAATAGGACAGAGTGCTCTTCAGAGGGCCAGTATGATTGGACAAGTAGTCTCATTCCATGTTGTAACCATTCTATCATTCTACTCTCACCAATCAGCTCCTTTAAGCTGCTATCAATTCGTTGGGGTTTACCGCTCTCCCTGAAAATCTCAATCTCTTGGCTCCAGACTCTCCAATTCTTCAGCTAATTGGCCAGATCCTGAAAGCACTAAACAAGCAAGGATACTATATTTAAAAATATAATTTTTTAAAGGCTGACTGTACAATAAACTCCATGGGTACTGTCACTTCTTGGTTTGTGTTAGCTATGATTCTTGTCTTTTTTTGAACTTTTCCCCTAGTCTTTGTTGCATTGCGATTAGATTAGATTCCCTACAGTATGGAAACAGGCCCTTCGGCCCAACGGATACACACTGACCCTCCGAACGTTAACCCATTCAGACCCATTCCCCTACTCTATATTTACTCCTGACACCTATCACTATGGGCTATTTAGCATGACCAATTCACCTGACCTGCACCTCTTTGGACTGTGGGAGGAAACCGGAGCACCTGGAGGAAACCCACTCAGACACGGGGAGAATGTGCAAACTCTACACAGACAGTTGCCCGAGGTGGGACTGAAACCCAGGTCCTTGGCGGTGTGAGGTAGCAGTGCTAACCACTGAGCCACTGTGTTGCCCCACATTGTCTCACTTGGTTCTGATGTTGCTAACTGCCTACCTAGATCCTAAGATCCTGCAGATAGGTTCCATTGAGGTTTGTTTGCCTCAGAAAGGTGATTAGAAAAATCAACATGATCCCTATTCTTTGGAAAAGTTGGGAATGCTCAGGAATGTGGAGAACCTCCATATTACATTTGGATTTCAGTTCTCTGAATGGCCTAGTGCATAAAAGAACAGCACTGGGAAGTTCCAGATTTGATTGCTGATTCCTCTGGAGGTAGGTGGCTATGTGTAGGTTGACTGGTGAATGGGAAATCCAGGCATTGAGATCAGCAGAGGAAAACAGCCAGTGTTTCATTCTTGATCACAGTCCAGTACTGAGGCATGTTGGGCAAGACTTTGGAGAGTTCAAGCTTTGACAGACTCACAACTTCCAAATAAATAACTTCCAGATCGGGGAGAGCTGGGGGGGGTGTTGGTGGTTCTCAAACTCAGAATGGGGTGCTGCCTTCAGCAGAGGAAATGGAAACTGGCTAAATATTGTTTGTAAAATGAAATTAATTCTGAACTTTTCTATCAATCTCTTACAGGAAGCCAGCGGAATTGTCAAGCAGAAGGTAATGAGCAGTCATCACTGCAATTCTTGCAGCAAGCATTCAGTAATGTTTCTGGGTAGGCCTGAACTGAAGCTACTGTGCATGTCAGAGCAGGAAGTACAACACCAAAGGCTAATTATTTAAAGGTTTAGTCAGTGGTCCACTATAAAAATAGATATCATAAGCACCAGACTTACAGGCACAGGCAACTTCATATCCCACAGTCCAATGGAAATATATAAATTACATATTTAGAAAATAAATCTTCAAAAGCTTTCTTCACTCAGTGATATCACAACAATTTGAGGAGGTAAAACAGCAACTACTGGCCAGTCATTTTAATGTTATTTGTAGAGGGTTTGATGGAGTCAGTGGTGAGAGAGCTTCACTCTGTATCTGACCTCCACTATACTTGTCTGGGATGTGTTTGTTGGGTCATAAGGCAAAATCGAGAGCTGACTTCAGATTTAAGCTTCAAACTCACACAATTTATTATACATTACTATTAAATATTGCAATACATCATGTTATGAACTAGGCAAGACCACTTAAAACATTCTTAAGCAGGCAGCCCAGACCATAACTTTGCAATTTGTGTTAGTAAGTGTACAGTGAAAATTACCTGGAGTAAGTTAGTGAGGTTGACTACCAGGTTTTAAAACAGACAAAAATTTATTCACAAAATTACACAAAGAAACACAAGGAACAGAACTGAGACTATCCAAACTAAACTTAATTACGCTGCTCCAAATATACACATCAGTCCCAATAAGCAAACCTGATGAAAGAGTTGTGGAAGGAATACTTTTTACGGAATGCAGATAGGGGCGGGGAGGGGAATATATCTCTGGTGGTGGGGGCTATTTGTAGGTGGCGGAAATGGTGGAGGATGATGTGATGTATCCGGGGGTTGGTGGGGTGTAAGGTGAGGACAGTGTTGGGAGGGGGGAGGTCTGTACTTGTTGTGGTTGGAGGGGTGTGGTTCAAGGGCAGAGGTGTGGGAAGTGGATGATATGCGCTGGAGGGCATCATTGACCACATAGGAGGGGAAATTGTGGTCATTGAAGAAGGAGACCATCTGGTGTGGTGGAACTGATCCTCCTGGGAGGAGATGCAGCGGAGCTATTTGGAATAAGGGATAACAGTTTTACAGGAGGCAGGATGGGAGGAGGTGTAGTCTAGGTAGCTGTGAGAGTCGGGTTTGTAAAAGATGTCCATCTTGAGTCAGTCACCGTTGATGGAGGTGGAGAGGTCCAGGATGGGAAGGGAGGTATCTGAGATGGTCCAGGTGAATTTAAGGTCGGGTGGAACGTGTTGGTGAAGTTGATGAACTGTTCACTCTCCTCTTGGGGGCATGAGGTGGCGTCGTTACAGTCAATGTTGTGGAGGAAAAGGTGAGGAATGGGATGCCAGTGTAGATGCAGAAGATGGACTGTTTCACGTACCCAATGAAGAACCAGGCATAGCTGGGGCCCATGCAGGTGCCCATGGCTACTCCTTTGGTCTGGAGGAAGTGGACAGACTCAAAGGAGAAATTATTGAGGGTGAGGATCAGTTCAGCCAAATGAATGGGAGTGTCAGTGGAAGAGTATGCCGGGAGAGGAAGAAGTGGAGGGCTTGGAAGACCTGGTCTTGGTGGATAGTGGTGTATGGGGACTGGATGTCCATGGTGAAGATGAGACATTGGGGACCAGGGAAATGAAGGAGGTAGAGGGCTTAAATGGTGTCCCGAACGTAAGTGGGAAGTTCCTGAACCAGGGGATAGGACGGTAACAGGGTATGTGGAGATCAGTTTGGTGGGGCAGGAGCAGACTGAGACAATAGGTCGGCCGGGGCAGTCAGGTAGTTAAGGGCCAATCAAAGACAGCCGTGGGAAGTTGTGTGTGGAGTCCGAGGAGGTAGGGGAAGCACTAAATGAATATTTTTCGTCAGTATTCACACTAGGAAAAAACAATGTTGTCGAGGAAAATACTGAGATATACAGGCTGCTAGACTACACACTTCTGGTAAGTGTAAAAATAGAAAAGTCCCCTGGGCCAGACGGGTTTTATCTGAGGATTCTCTGGGAAGCCAGAGAGGAGATTGCAGAGCTTTTGGCTTTGATCTTTATATCATCATTGTCTACAGGACTGGTGCGAGAAGACTTGAGGACAGCAAATGTCGTCCCCTTATTCAAGAAGGGGAGTAGAGACAACCCTGGTAATTATAGACTAGTGAGCCTTACTTCGGTTGTGGGTAAAGTGTTGGAAATGGCTAATAAGACATAGTATTTATAATCATTAGAAAGGAACAAGTTGATTAGGGATAGGCAACACAGTTTTGTGATGGGTAGGTCGTGTCTCACAAACCTTATTGAGTTCTTTGAGAGGGTGACCAAACAGGATGATGAGGGTAAAGCAGTTGATGTAGTCTATATGGATTTCAGTAATGCCTTTGATAAGGTTCCCCACAGGAAGCTATTGCATAAAATGTGGAAGCATGGGATTGAGGGTGATTTAGCGGTTTGGCTCAGAAATTGGCTAGCTGAAAGAAGACAGAGGATGGTGGGTGATGGGAAATGTTCATCCTGGAGTTCAGTTACCAGTGGTGTACCACAAGGATCTGTTTTGGGGCCACTGCTGTTTGTCATTTTTATAAATGACCTGGAGGAGGGCGTAGAAAGGTGGGTTAGTAAATTTTGCAGATGACACTAATGTCAATGGAGTTGTGGATAGTGCCGAAGGATGTTGCAGGCTACGGAGGGACATGAATAAGCTGCAGAATTGGGCTGAGAGGTGGCAAATGGAGTTTAATGCAGAAAAGTGTGAGGTGACTCACTTTGGAAGGAGCAACAGGAATAAAGAGTACTGGGCTAATGGTAAGATTCGTGGCAGTGTAGATGAGCAGAGAGATCTCGGTGTCCAAGTATGTAGGTTGCCACCCAGGTTGATAGGGTTGTTAAGATGGCATAGGGTGTGTTAGCTTTTACTGGTGAGGGGATTGGGTTTTGGAGCCATGAGGCCAGGTTGCAGCTGTACAAAACTCTGGTGCAGCTGCACTTGGAATCTTGAAAACAGTTCTGGTCGCCGCATTATAGGAAGGATATCGAAATATTGGAAAGGGTGCAGAGGAGATTTACTAGGAAGTGGCCTGATATGGAGGGAAGGTCTTACAAGGAAAGGCTGATGACTTGATGCTGTTTTTGTTAGAGAGAAGAAGGTTGAAAGGTGACTTAATTGAGACATATAAGATAATCAGATGGTTAGGTAGGTGGACAGTGAGAGCCATTTTCCTGGGATGTGATGGCTAACAGAAGGGGACATAGCTTTAAATTGAGGGGTGATAGGTATAGGACAGATGTCAGAGGTAGTTTCATTACTTAGAGAGTAGCAGGGACAAGGAAAGCCCTGCCTTCAACAGTAGTAGACTCACCAGCTTTAAGGGCATTTGCTGGTCACTGGATAGACATAAAATGGAAAATGGAATAATATAGGTTAGATGGGCTTCCGATTGGTTTCAAAGGTCAGTGCAGAGCTGATGGACCTGTAATACGCTGTTATGTTCTATGGATGAGGAGTGATCTGTTTTGGTACAATAACTGCATTCTTTGAAAAAGGTTGGACAGTTGTATCTTTGTTGATTTGGGGATTTGGAATCACATCTGTGACAAACTAATGTAGCATTAGATTGCTTGGGATTTGGTGTTGATGTTGTCACCGTCAAGTATGTCTCCACGGGTCAGAGGGTTTTGTGTGCCTTACGTAGTGAACATGTCCTGTAGAATGGCCTATATATTTTTTTTAAAACCCTTTGCTGTATAATGTTTCTTGAGCTGTTTTCTAAATACTGCATTTGATTTGATGCTCAATCCAAACGCTCCTGGAAATCTTCAGAATTGCACTTTTCGCGTCTGCCAATTAAGTGATCGGTCAAATGGGTCTGGAAGCTTCAGCATTTCGGATGGAAGTGAATATTGTTGCAGTATTTGACTGTTGTTAGACTCCTGAAGTTGTTGATTGTTTTCTTGATTTGAAAGTTCACTAAGATTTCGTATTCCTCAACCTAATTGCAGTTCTTGTATCTTTGTTGTTGTTGTACTAACTCTGAAAGTAGGTGATGGTTTTGCTGTGCTAAATGCTGATTTCAGTGTAATGTTTGATTGTCATTTCTCAATATGGCACTTTCACCGATGTGAATGAAGATATTGTTGTCCAAGGTATTTGCTCATTCAACATGACATGTTTAGGCTTTGCTTTTTTATATGAAGTTTTTTCAAGTTTTGATTAATAAAATTGCTAAATTGCCTTTGTTACTATATCACCCTTTAAAAGCAGGTCTAATTATTCATATTCCTTCCATCACAATTCAGATGTACTAGCTCCACTAGAACACGTATAGGAAGGCACAAATCCAACTATTTTCTGACCAGTTTATTGAGTTTTGAGGTACTTTTTAAGTACTTCAGATGGTCTTTGAAGATTCAGTAATCTTGTGCATCTGGTATGGCCTGTGTCCAGCTGCCTTGAATAAACACAGCAAAAACTACACTGCATCTTGATTCTGTTCCTTTGTTCAGACTTCTCCTCAACAACAGCTGCAGTGCAGAATTCAGACTTTTGTTCTTTACATACTGTTCATTCATATTTATTCAAATCAAATCAAATCATCTAACTGCAACTAACTGTTCAACACCTGAAGGCTCGAGGCTCTTCACCAAGGCCTCATTACAGACCTGACTCCAATTAACTGCCCCATTTGGATATATGACCTGGATTAGCAATATATTCAGAGTTTTCCATTTTGATACTGTGCTTTACAGACATGTTTGTGTAAAGCAGCAGTGTGCTTGCTGGTGAGTTTGCAGCAGAGATGAATTTCAAACCCAAACAATTTGTGGGTTGGAGACATTGGGCATTCAGCCAAAACTCCATGTGGGAACCATTAAACAAAGTCGCTGGCTGCCAACTTCAGCAGATGTTTTTCTTCAGTCTCTCGGTTTCTGAAGTGAGTGGGAGATGGATGGTCCAGCCTGGGCCTCGCCTGTGGGGTAGACACTGACCCTTGTGACCACAGGAATCCAGACCCCAGTTCACCTGGAGTGAACCCTCCAACATGGCATGTTCTAGATTTAACCAACTGGACTTTTAAAGAGGCAGACCAAGTCATGGCAGGGAGGCAGGCTAACCCTAATAGCGGATTAGTGAGTGACCGATTTTTAATCTGAATACAGATTAGGCAAACCAATTGAGCACTAAAGTTGTAGAGGATAAATTTCTGGAGTCAGGTAACGGTGCTTTTGGGGATCAGTGCATTGAGTATAAGGAGTTCGGTGGTCATGCTGGGCCTGTACAGGACAAGGGTGAGGCCAGTTTTAGAATAATGTGTTCAGTTCTGATCTCCCTGCTATAAGAAAGATGTTGTTAAACTTGAAAGGGTTCAGAAAAGATTTACAAGGATGTTGTCAGGATTAGAGGGTTTGAGAGGCTGAACAGGCAGGAGGTTTTTCCCCTGGAGCGTCAGAGGCTGAGGGCTGACTTTGTAGAAGTTTATAAAATCATGAGAGGCATAGATAGGGTGAATAGCCAAGATCTTTTTCCCAGGGTAGGGGCGTTCAAAACTAGAGGGTATGGGTTTAAGGTGAGAGGGGAAAGGTCTAAAAGCTACCTGAGAGACAACATTTTCGTTCAGAAAGTGGTGCGTGTGTAGAATGAGCTGCCAGAGGAAGTGGTGGAGGCTGGTACAATTGCAACATTTAAAAGGCATCTGGATGGGTATATGTTTAGGAAAGATTTAGAGGGATAGGAGTCAAATGGGACTAGATCAGTTTAGGATGTCTGGTTGTCATGGATGAATTGGACTGAAGGGTCTGTTTCTGAGCTGTATAACTCTATGACTTGATGTTATTTTAGATCTAATGTTATGTAACAAAGACAAGCTCATTAACAATCTTGTTGTAAAATACCCTTTCAGAATGAGTGACCGCAGTATCATAGAATTTTACATTATATTTGAAAAGAGGTAGTTAATTCTAAAACAAGGGTGTTAAATTTTAATGAGGCTGAGGTGGTTTGAGAAAATCTATTTAACGATGAGTGTACAAAGGGAATGGATAGTCTTTGAAGAACCACTGCATGCATTCCTTCAAAAATGGTTAATCATGGCTAACAAAGAAAGTTCAGCATTGTGTATGCAACAAAGGAGAACCAAGAAACCATTCAAGGGGAGAATTGCTTATGAATGCTGTTGCGCCTGCCACACACTCTTAGATCTAGCAAAGAAACCGCAAGTGGACTCTTAATAATAATAAACTATTTTACTTATTTATTTAGCACAATTAATATCATAATAATAAAATAAACTGCAAACTAACAATTTAAACTATAAACTTAATCAACTATCTTGTGTTTTACCTTAACTCTAAATGATCATATCCCACCACACCTTGGCCTTCATCCAACTGGCGATGATCGCCTGGTCTTCTCCTGGTGGTACCAGAGGTGTCTTCTCTTAATGGTTGGTCTTGGGTTACTGCTCCTGAGGGTGATGTTGCAGCGATTCTTATACTTCGAAGTGTTCGCGCTCTTTGGGAGGGTCTTTGATATCCACCTATAGATCAATCAGGGCTTGATCACTGTGATTAATCAGAACCAACTAGGCATTGCCATGACAACGGCAGGGTGGTCCTTGGGCATCCATTCCTGGAGGAATTAGGTGCATGTAGGTCAGGTAGCCCTTTCCAAATAGGAGTGTGAGGTGCCTCTTTACCTGGTAGTCAACTCGATGTTTCCGATTATCCTGGGGATGGCGTTCAGGTCAATTCCATTCAGTTCCAATTCAAGTGTATATTGTATTGTCTGCAGCTGCTGGGTCAGATGCATATCGTCTGTCTGTAAGTGCAGCCTGTCTGGATTCTGCAGCATGTTTATCCCAGAGTCTTTGAGCACAATCACTTTTGGTCAAGGCTTGTTTCAATTTCCCAGCATGCCTCATTTACTGTCCATTTTTCATAAATCCCATCATTATGAGTGGCCTGTCCAGCCACAATGTAATCGAGCAAAAAAAAAACATAAAAATAGACTGTAACATTTTCTATAGGCATAAAAATGAAACGTTTGGCTCAAATGAGTAGAGTCTGGAGAATTCAGAATGAGAAATGGAGAAATTGCGGAGAAGCTAAATCATTATTGTGCATCTGTTTTCACTGAGAAAGATACCACAAATCTCCCAGAACAACAGGCCCAAGTGGCTAGACACATGAGGAGTTGAAGGTAATTAACTTTAGTACAAAGATTGTACTGGAGAAATTAATGGGGTTAGAAGTTGATAGAAGCCAGAGAGATGAAGGAGGAGGCTTTCGAAGTAGTCAACACATTGTGATTATCTTCCAAAACTGTATAGATTCCAAACTGATTCCTGTGGATTGGAACGTAGCAAGGGAATGAGAGAGAAAACAGGGTGCTTTACAGACCTGTTTGCCTTACATCAATAGTGGGAAAATGCTAGAATCTAATATAAGTGATGGTATAAATAGAAATGTGGTTGATAATGATCTGATTAGGTATAGTCAGTATGGATTTGTGAATGGAAAATCTTGTTTAACAAACTTGTTGGAGTTGTTTAAAGATATTACTAACAAAATTGATCAAAGGAAGTCGATGGAAGTTGTGTACTTCAATTTTTGGAAGGCTGTTGATCTAGAAGGCTGGTTAAAAAAAATAAAAGTGCAATAGGAGGTTATATACTGGCTTGGATTAATGATTGATGAACAGGGAGAAAACAGAGTCGGAATAAGTTGGTCATTCTTGCTTTGGCAGGTTATGGTTAGTGGAGTACCGCAAGGATCAGTACTTGGCTCCAGCTCTTCACAATATACATCAGCGATTTGGAAGGGGGTATCCAAATGTAATATTTCCAAATTTGTGGCTGATACAAAGCTAAGTGGGAATTTGTGTTGTGTGCAGCTTCAGGAGAATTTGGACAGGTTTAGTGACTGGACAAGAATGTAGGAGATGAAGTATAATGTTGAAAAAATGTGAGGACACCACTTTGGTAGGAGAAATTGATGTGCAAACTATTTCTTAAATGGTAAAAGATTGGAAAGTTTAGATGTACGAAAGAGCCTAGGTGTCCTCGATGATAGGTCATTTTAGGCTAATGTGCCGACACAGCAAACTGTTAGTTTTATTTACAAAAGGATTTGAGCACAGAAATAATGTTTCTGGAGTAGTGTGTGCAGTTTTGGTCTCCTTATCGCAGGAAAGATATTATCATTACAGAGGGAGTACAATGAAGGTTTTTCAGTCATTCACGTGAGCATCTCTGGCTGGGCCAGCATTTGTGGACTATTCCTAATTGCACAGAGGGCTGCTGAAAATCAACTTTATTGCTGTGGGTCAGACCAAGATTTCCTTTGCTGGAGAACATTAATGAGCCAGATTGTTTCTTTTTCAACAATCGACAATGGTTTTATGGTCATCAGTACATTCTTAATTCTAGTTTTTCGTTTACGCGGAAGGTTTCCAATTCAGGTCCCCAGAACATTAGGTGAGTTTTTGGAAATAATAGTCTGGTAATAATACCAATAGACCATCACCTCCCCAATCACCAGACTTGTTCTTAGTTTGGTGAGACTGCCCTATGAAGAGAAATTCATAGATTCTCCACAAGGTGGAAGCAGACCAATCAGCCCATCAAGTCACAGTGACCATCAAAAGAATAGCTCACCCAGACCCACACCCCTACCCTTTCCCTGTAACCCTGCATTTCCCATAGTCAATCCCCCTAGCCTACACACCCCTGGACAATATCAGCAATTTAGCATAGCCAGTCCACCAAAGGTGCACATCTTTGGACTGGGCGATCTGGGCCTATATTCTCTAGAATTTTGAAGAATGGCAAGTGATCTCATTGAAACTTACAAAATCCTTATAAAGACTGACAGAATTGTGTTTCCACTCATTGTGGAGTCTAAAACTAGGAGGCACAGTTTAAAAATTAGGGGGATGCGACTTAGGTCTGAGATAGGGAAAATTTTGCTTTACTCAGAGGATTGTAAACCTTTGGAATTTTCTACCACAGTGGACTGTGTCTTTGAGTATGTGTAATGTAGACATTGATATATTTCTGATTATTGGTGGCTTACAGGCTTATGGGGATGGGCTGGGTAAAAGGCATTGCATGCTTATTGGCTGCAATTGTATTTTATGATGGGGGAGGTTCAATAGGCTGAATGGCCTATTCCTGTCCCTATGTTCCTACATTGCTATGTGAGGCTGAAGGAGCAAACGGAGGCCCTCCAGCACTGACATAATTGAAAAAGCCACCTATCAAGGTGGGGGCTGAAGATTTGTAACAAAAAGAGAGAAGGGGCACCTTAACTTGGAGGCCCTTAGATTTTGAAAACTTCTATCAGATCTCACCTATCCTGATAACTGAAGTTTTCATTCCTACACCCAGACTTGTAAATCACTTCTGCACTCTCGCCAATCTATTTGCACCTTTCATATTATGTGGTGCCCAAAATTATACACAATACTCCAGCTGAGGTATAATGTTTTAGATTAGATTACATTACAGTGTGGAAACAGGCCCTTCGGCCCAACAAGTTCACACCGACCCGCCGAAGCGCAACCCACCCATTCCCCTACATTTACCCCTTACCTAACACTGTGGGCAATTTAGCCTGGCCAATTCACCTGACCCTGCACATCTTTTGGACTGTGGGAGGAAACCGGAGCACCCGGAGGAAACCTACGCAGACACGGGGACAACGTGCAAACTCCACACAGTCAGTCGCCTGAGGCGGGAATTGAACCCGGGTCTCCGGCGCTGTGAGGCAGCAGTGCTAACCACTGGGCCACCGTGCCGCCCACATGTCCTAAATGTTTGATAATCTCTATATATGAGGCTTAGACTGCTGTATGCTTTATTAACCATGCTCTCTGTCTGTCTTGTCATCTTTAACAACATATGTACATATAGAGTCATAGGCTCATACAGCACAGAAGTAGACCCTTCGGTTCAATCAGTCCAGGCCGAACATAATTCCAAGCTAAAGTAATCCCACCTCCATGCTCCAGGCCCATATCCCTCCAAATCTTTCATATTCATGTACTTATCCAAATGTCTTTTAAACGTTGTAATTGAACCTCATCCACCAAGATCATTCCACATGCGAACATCCCTCTGTGTAAACAATTTGCCCCTCCTGTTTTTTTAAATGTCTCTCCTCTCACATTAAAAATATTCCTCAGTCTTAAAAGCCTCCATCCTAGGGAAAAAAACAACTACCATTAATTCTGCCTATTCCCTTCATTACTTTATAGAGTTCTACAAGGTCGCTTCTCAAACTGCTACACTCCAGAGAAAAAAAGACCTAGCCTATCCAGCCTTTCTTTATAACTCAAACCTTTCATACCCAGCAACATCTTTGCAAATCTCTTCTGAGCCCTCTTGAGCTTGATAATATCCTTCCTATAACTGAATGATGAGAACTGGACACTGTATTTCAGAAAAGGCCTCACCAATGTCCTGTACAACCTCAAGCTGACTTCCCAACTCCTATACTGATCAATGAAGGCAAGCATGCCAAAAGCTTTTTTTAACCACCCTGTCTTTATGTGACACAAACTTCAAAAAATTGTGTACCTGAATCCCTAGGTCCCTCTGTTCTACAACACTACCCAGGGTACTACCATCAATTGTTTACGCCCTACCCTTGTTTATCCAGATTGAACTCAATCTGCCTTTTTTCCAGCCCATTGACCCATTTGAGCAAGATCCCTTTTTAATCTTAGAAAACCTTCTTCATTCTCTACTGTGCCATCAACTTTGGTGTCATCTGCAAACTTACTAACCATGCCTTCTGTACTCTGATTCAAATCATTTCTATGAATAACAAAGAAAGAGAATCCAGAAGTGATCCTTGTGGAACAACACTGGTCACAGGCCTCCAGTGAGAAAAACAACTCTCTACCACCACTGTCTGTCTCCTGCCGTTAAGCCAATTCTGTATCCAATTGGCAAGCTTACCCCTGAATCCTATGTGACCTAACTTTACCAATTAATTCACCATGCGCAACTTTGTTGAAGGCTGTATTAAAGTCTAAGTAAGCAATGTCTACTCCTCTGCCCTCATCAATCTATTTGGTAACTTCATCAAAAAGCTCAATCAATTTTAGATTAGATTAGATTAGATTACAGTGTGGAAACAGGCCCTTCGGCCTAACAAGTCCACACCGACCCGCCGAAGCGAAACCCACCCATACATTTACCTCTTACCTAACACTACGGGCAATTTAGCATGGCCAATTCACCTGACCTGCACATCTTTGGACTGTGGGAGGAAACCGGAGCACCCGGAGGAAACCCACGCAGACACGGGGAGAACGTGCAAACTCCACACAGTCAGTCGCCTGAGGCGGGAATTGAACCCGGGTTTCAGGCGTTTGAGGCAGCAGTGCCAACAACTGTGCCACCATGCCGCCCACTTCTGTGCCACCATGCTGCCCACCACTGTGCCACCATGCCGCCCACATGTGAGACATGATTTTCCTCACACAAGACCGTGCTGACTATACCTAATCAATTTTTGCCTCTCTAAATGTTCATAAATCTTATCTGTTATAATCACCTCCAACAATTTATCCACAAAGTCAGACTCACAGATCTATAGTTCTCTGGTTTCTCCTTGCAAACTTTCTTAAACAAATTAGCCACCATCCAGTCACCAGGTACCTCATCCATATTTATAGATGATGCAAATATTTCTGCAAGGGGTCTCGCAATTTCTTCCCTTACTTCCCACTACGTTCTGGGATGTATGAGATCAGGTCCTGGAGATTTATCCACCTTTACATTCTTTAAGGCCTCCCGAACTTTTCCTTCTCTAACGTGACCTGTGTTTAAAATATCAAAGCTTATTTTGCTGCATTTCCTAGTCTCCATTTCTTCCTACACACTAAAAACTGATGCAAAATATTCATTTAGTATCTCTCCCATCTCCTGGAGTTCAACACAAAGATGACCTGTTTGATCTTTAATGGACCCCGCCCTTGATCTAGTTACTCATTTGCTCTTAATGTATTTGTAGAATCTCTTTGGATTACCCTTTATCTTATCTGCCAATGCTATCTCATATCCCTTCTTTACCTTCCTGATTCATTCTTAAGAATGCCCCTACACACTTTATATTGATTAGGAGATTAAATCCAAGTTGTTTATATCTAAAATAAGATTCTCTTTTATTCTTGACTAGAACCTGAATATCTTTATTTATCCATTACTCCTTAATCTTATCAGCTTTACCCTTCATTCTAGTAAGAACATAACGCTTCCGAATTCTGGTCATCACTCTTGAGAGCTTTCCACTTGCCAGACATCCTTCTTTTACTTGCAAACAAACTACTCCAATCAACTTTTGAAAGTTTTTGTCTCATACCATTAAAATTTGTCTTACTCCAATTAAAGACTTTAATTTTTTATGAAAGGCTTATCCTTTTCCATAAACATTTTTAAACTAATAGAATTATGATCACTAGACCGAAAGTGTTCCCCTACTTTTATTTTAGTCACCTCTACTGCCTTATTACCCAAAAGAAGGTCTAGTATTGCTCCTTCTCTAGTAGGAGCATCCACATATTGATAAAGAAAATTTTCTTTAATGCATTTAACGAATTCTTCGCCATCCAAACTTTTAACAACTGTGGTGATACACAGCCAGGTCTCTCTACTCCTGGATACCCTTTAGAATAATAGCCTCTATTTTACACTGTCTGACCATGTTCTTTGTGTCAAAGTACATCATCTCACATTTCTCCACATTGAACTACATCTGCCACATACCTGCCCACTCTACTAATCTGTCATTGTCCTTTTGACCTTCTTCACTGTCCTCCTCATAGTTTACAGTTCTCCCAAGTAAAAGCATTTTCTTCCTGGTGTGATGAGAACTGTCAGTGCTCTTGTCCCAACGTTACATCTCCATAACCCCTTGCAATTTTTGAGAAAATTACTAATAGACCCAGTAAATGTGAAGCTTGCAGCAAGTTTTCAAACATAGATTTTGTGGGTAAATGGAGTTCCTGCTTCCCAGGAGTTGAAGAGCCTAGAATAATAGCTAGAGTTAGGCCTAGCTCGTGCCATGGGCCAGATAGAATTTAGCCCAACCCTGCATCATCAGCAAATGCTGCTAAATGCTCACGATGAAATATAATCACTATGGAGGGAGGTGACAGGGGCTGGAGCAGCAACAGTAGCACCTCATCTCTGTACTTAGTACATTGTTGGAGATTGATGGCAAACATCCCTTACAATATAAAATAAAACAAAGTTCTGTGGATGCTGGAAGTCCGAAACATAAACAGAAATTGCTGGAGAAACTCAGTAGTCTAGTAGCATCTGTGGATCATCAGAATTGATGAGTCACTAGTCTTGAACCATTAACTCAGCTTTCTCCTCACAGATGCTGCCAGACTTGCTGAGTATCTCTTGTGATTCCTGTTTTTATTTCTAATAGTGTGCCTATATTTCGGTGCTTTATCGTGATGAAAATGTGGTGGCTCAGTGGTTAGCACTACTGCCTCACAGTGCCAGGGACCCGGGTTCAATTACACTATTGGGTGACTGCCTGTGTGGAGTTTGCATATTCTCCCTGTGTCTGTGTGGGTTTCCTCCGGGTGCTCCAGTTTCCTCCCACAGTCCAAAGAGGTGCAGGTCAGGTGAATTGGCCATGCTAAATTGCCCGTAGTGTCCAGGGATGAGCAGGCTATGTGATTTTTCCATGGAAAATGTAGTGTTATAAGGATAGGGTAGGGTGTTATGGTCTTCGGAGAGTTGGTGTGGACTCATGAGCCGAATGGCCTGCTTTCACATGAGTGATCTATATTTTTTACAATTGGGGTTTTGAATAGGATCCAATTTTATGGGCCATTATCGTCTACCATTACATTTCTGGTGCAATAAAATGACTAGCTGTGCTTTTAGATGTGGACAGCCCCTTACAGGCTGGTAAAATACAGCCTGTAAGTATTCCAGCAGTCCATTAGATACGTCGGCCTCCAGCTGTAAAACTTTATTGGTCTTCATTGATTTTAATCAGGGAGACAAACATAAGTTCAAGTGAGTTTGTGTTCCGCTGTCATAAGAAACATTAGAAAACGTTAAGAAAAGATTTGCCTTGTTTTCTTAGAGAAGAACTGTTAAAGTGTTGAGAATTGTGAAGAGTTATTTCATTTTTATTCCAACATTGGATGTGGGGGCTTCAGTCCTGGCCAGTATTTATTTCCATCTCTAACTGCCTTTAAGATAGTAGTGATGAGCTGCTGCAGTACATTGTAGTGTAGATACAATGGGAGAGAAAAAAGTAAAGGAATGTTGGCCCTGAGTTTTGCTGAGAGTGACTGACTCAGAACCCTTTCAAAATGGCACACAAGACCAGATTCTAGTATTTCCACTACAATTCCCATTTACAGGAATTTTCACTAGCATTGCTTATGAATTTAGGGAGGTTGATATCGGCTATAGATCCTGGCCTCCTCACAACTCTTGATGTGGATTGATATTGTTCGGAGTTTAGAGAAATGAGAGTCTAATCAAATTGAAACATAAAGATCTTGAACAGCCTGACAGGTTACATACAGAGAGCTTGTTTTCCCCTGGCTGAGGAATCTGGAACATATGTGAGGGACTAACTTTTTAATGCAGAGATGAAGAGAAATTTTTGCTCAAAGGGCTGGTGGCTCCGTGGTTAGCAGTGCTGCCTCACAGTCCCAGGGACACGAGTTCGATTCCAACCTCGGACAACTGTCTGTGTGCAGTTTGCACATTCTCCCCATGTCTGTATGGGTTTCGTCCGGGTGCTCTGGTATCCTCTCACAATCCAAAGTTGTGCAGGTTAGGTGAATTGGCCATAGTGTTCAGGGATGTGTAGGTTAGGTGCATTAGTCAGGAGTAAATATAGTGTAGGCGAATAGGTCTGGGTGGGTTGCTCTTCGGAGGGTCAGTGTGGACTTGTTGGGCCGAAGGGCCTGTTTCCACACTGTAGGGATTCTATGATCTTTGGAATTCTACCCCAGAGGTTTGTGAATTCTCTCTATTTCTTGTGGGATGAAGCTGTCGCCTTTTAGCACTAGCATGTATTGCCCACTTCTAATGGCCCAAAGAGCGGTTTTAGAATCAACCACGTTGCTGCAGGTCTGGAGTCACATGTAAGCCAGACTAGATAAGGATGGTAAATTACCTTTGCTAAAGGACGTTAGTGAACTAGGTCAGATTTGACCATCTTGAATTCAGATTTCACCATTGTAGGATTTGAACCTATGTCGTATGCTCCATCAGTGAATACAGAATAACTTTGATTATCCAACTGAGATGGGCAGGGAGTATTTTGTTTGGATAACTGATTGTTCAGATAGCAGATCACGTTTTTATGGTACTTTGAGATCTTGTTCCGATAATCTGAAATTCGACGTTCAGATAATCGAGGTTGTTCTGTATATTTAAGATTTACAGAGGCAGACATTAGGTTTTTCAGGGATGTGGGATGTGGATGAGTACATGAAGGTGAAGCCTAAGTTCAGCCATGATCGTATGAAGCAGGTTTGTTGGGCCAAATAACCTACTCCAGCTCCTGTGTCTAAGGTTAAGAAAAAGGCAGCATGATTAATCTGTGTGTCTGTCAGTTTGGAAGGCTACTCAGCTGTGGACTACAAGGCTGGTACCATTCTCAGATCTGTACTGTCCAGCTGGGCAAAAATCAGGAGCAGGAACCCTGACTGATTTTATCTCAGAACACTGTGACTAGTTCGAGTGATAACTGCTTCTGTCCTGCTTGAAAATGTGCATTCTGTATGATATAGTTTGATAGTTGGCCCTTTTGATTCTGCAGCACTTCCCATTATCGTGGTCCAATTTCTGGTTATACATGGGTATGCAATTTGTTCCTATTCACATATTGTTCTGGTGCTAGCTACTAAGAGGTGAATAACAGTGACACAGGTTAACTGAGGGGGTACCATACCCACTTAGAGCTGTCTTGCAGCTGAGATCTCACAAAGGTTTTCTGAATGTGTACAATGTCAGTGGTAAAGCAAACAGTTTTGATTTTGCAATGATTTGCCCTAACATCTTTTTAATTTTTATGTTTCCCTCCAGCATGAAGGCTGTGTTGTGGTAAGTAGCAACACAATCATTCTCCTGTTTTCATGACTCTCAATAATCCTTAATTGATATTTTAGGGTCTTGGAAGTGACACGTTCAGATATCATCATATTATTTAGTAATGCTTAGGCACCAGGCGTAGTCACCAAAATAAAAACACAGAAGAACTGTGGATGCTGAAAATCAGAAACAGAAACACAAATTGCTGGAAAAACGCAGCAGGTCTGATCACATCTGTGGAGCAAAAGCACAGTTAACATTCCAGGCCTTCAGAACTCATGATAGCTGAGAAAAGATTGGTATGTTTGCGGAAGATGGAGTGGGAGAAGAGGGAAGGAGTAAGCAATAGTGAAGATTGAGCCCAGAGGAAGAGAAACAATTGGACAGGTAAAAGACTGGATACAGTTCAGTCTGGAAGAATGAATAGCTGTTAATTGGGACCATTAGAGGCTGATAATGGGTAGTGTGTGGAAACAGCCCATGTGATGACAAGACCTGCTTTGTGGGCTTAAGGTAAGGACATGAAAGTCACCAATTTTCCTAAGTCCCACTATGCTGAATCTCAGTGGTCAGGTAACTTTATAGAGTTTTACAAAGTTATGAGAGGCATGGATAGGAAAAATAGCCAAGGTCTTTTCCTGGGATGGGGAGTCCAGAACTAGAAGGCATAGGTTTAGGGTGGGAGAGGAAAGATTTAAAAGGGGCCTAATGGGCAACGTTTTCACATAGAGGGTGGTACGTGTATGGAATGAGTTACCAGAGGAAGTGGTGGAGGCTGCTACAATTACAATATTTAAAAGGCATCTGGATGGATATCTGAATAGGAAGGGTTCAGAGGGATATGGGCCAAATGCTGGCAAATGGGACTAGATTAATTTAAGATATCTGGTTGTTATGGACAAGTTGGACCAAAGGGTCTGGTTCTGTGCTGTGCATCTCTCTGACTCTAAGTGCCTTCCCATTCAGATTTTATACAGTGCTAGTGTATTGAAAGGGTTTTAGCCTGTGTCATTCCATATGTTGGAAGTAACAGTAGGTATTATATTTGGATTAAATAGCCTTGCATTTAGAGAAGCATAGAGTCCAACAGCACGGAGACATGACAACCAAAATGTCTGTCCACGCTAACCCTGTTTCCCTGCATATGGCCCACATCCTTCTAAACCTTTCCTATCCATGTGTTTGTCCAAATGCCTTTTAAATGTTATTAATGAACCTGCCTCAACTGTTTTTGCTGGCAGCTTCATATGCGTACATTTGATCTGTACACTTTACTGGGTTTGGGTATAAATGACAAATAGTATTGAGAACCCAGGAATCAATCCAAGGTTTAACAGCAGCACAAAGAGCTCTGATTATTCCTGATTTAAGCACTCTATTGTGAAGTTTCTAATGACCTGATGCAATATGTATGAATTGTTAAGAGAGCATTAACTCACAGATACAGCAAAATTTACAGAATTTTGATTAATCAAAGTTAAAATATTTTGGTTTTATATTTTGTTGTGGTATCTGGATGATAGTGGAGTTCCTGCCACTTTCACAGTCCTCTGGCCAGTGTCAGCTATAATTCTAACCCCTGCACCTCTGCTGCCTTGTCTTGTCTCCTTCCACCCTCACCTTCTGCAACAATCTGAGAGCCACTGCTGTAACGTGAAATTCAGTGGGTGCACGGGAGTCTCTGGAGGTGGGATTGGTGCTCTTTTCTTGCCAATCTTGAGTAAATTATGAAGCACCTCACAAGGCCAGCTGTGGTGCTCCTGGTTTGGGTACAGGTTGTGACTTCATCACTGCCTTCATGCTTGAAACCAATCACCCCTCCCCTCTTATTTGTATCCCATAAAATTTCACCAATGGACAACCCTGCTGATCCTTTCTCCTTTACTTTCAGTGTCCGGAAGGGCATAAGGGAGAGAAGGGGGAGCCGGTGAGTATTACCCTTCTTCACTGCTGGCAAGTCAAAGCTACTGAATCTGTAAAATGAACCATACTCTCATCCCTGCTGGATATAAGGTGATTTCTGTGTCTATGCTGCTGCATTTTCTCAGTGTCTCAGTTTCTCATCTGATTTTTTGATTACTCTCGCCTACATCTGTTACTAGACAGACACACACAATAAGGATACAAGACTGTGCCTGACCTGATTGTATTGACCTCACTTCCCAGTGTGCAATGAGTCATTAAAGCAGAAAAGCCTGGGCTTTAATCTTCAGTCTGCACTGATCCCAGTCTGATTCATGGCTGAGGTTCCTGTGCCAGGAACTAGTTAGTGTTGCATTCAGAGATACTGGATAACTCCTTATCTAGTACACAGTCATACAATGAGATACATGATTATTACTATTAGTTACAATATTATTATAATTAGCTATACTATTAGTAGATACACTACTATTACAGTGTGATACATTATTATTAGCAATATACACTGTTATTGCAATTCAATATGGTATTATTACAGTTACATATATTATTAGATAGACACATTATTATTACAATTAGATACATCATTATTACAATCAAATACCCTACAATGGCAATTACATCTATTGCAATTACAATTAGATACAGTAATATGTGTGGTAGCTTGTTTAATTTATTATTGGCAAAGCATGATTCTTCAATGCCGAAATCACCCAGCCAGATCGTGCTGCACTCTCTCAGATGTTACTGTGCAGGGAGTTAAGAACAACCTGTGAAGTTGACTTCTCCAAGTCCTCTAATGTCATTTGGCTGTGATAACAGCAAAGGTTACTATCTATTTCTAAATAAGCCATGACATTTTTTATTCTTGTTTTCTTTTTGAGTTTATTTCCTGTTGAATGCAGTCTATCTAATGTTTGAACTAATTATCAAACAGAAATGAGAGATTCTGTGGCCGTTCATACCACACTGTTATTTCCTATCAATATTTTTCCCATTCACTCATCACTGGCCTTTCATTACCTCTTAGTCTAACAGTGATTCTATTTTAAACTTCTCATCTTTCTTTTCAAACCTTTCCATGGCTTTGGCCCCTCCTTACTTCAGTACCCCCTCTGAGATACCTTCTCTCCACCTGAAGCTCGGCCTCTTGAGCATTCCCAGTTTTAACTATTTCGTATTTGGTGGTTTGGTGGGTTAGTCTTTTAGCTGCTTTGACTGTCGGCTCTGGAATTAACTTGCATAAATTTGCCAATCTCTTTTTATCACCTTCCTCCTTTATGAAACTCCTTAAAACCCATTTTGTTTCTACAATCTTGGCCATCTGCCTTAACATCTCTTGTGGCTTGGCATCAAAGCTTTTTGACAGTGCTCTAGTTAAGTACCTTGGGCTGTACTTTCACAAAGGTTCTGTATAGACACGAGCTATTTTAATTGTTTTCTGAGCAACCACTTTGGTGAAAATAATCTTTGATGTTCCTATGCTACTCATAGGACAAGAAATTTAAATAGGGGACTTAAATTATTGTGTCTTCATCACTGTTCTGCCTTGGTTAAAAATTAAAATTGATTTACATTTTGTGTCTTCATCACTGTTCTGCCTTGGTTAAAAATTAAAATAATGTAAATCATATTAAAATTCTTACAACAATTGCCAGAAACCTCAATCTCAGGTCGTGTCCTCCTATCTCTAGAGCTAGACTCCAACAGAATGAATAGGTAAAAGTGAGGACTGCAGATGCTGCAGATACTCTTTAACAGAATGACTGGCCGCTTGCTTAAGGTGAGGCCTGTTTCCATGGAGCCAGGCCTTTACAAGAACCAGGGCCTTCAGCAAATGAGAGGAATAGAAAGGAAAATAGTATGACATTGCACAAATATATGAACTAAGCCTGTGAATCAATGCCCAGCTGGTTATCTACCACCCCAATAATCCCATTTTAAACAACTATCCCACTCATAGGCAAGCCCAAACCTCTCTACCTCATGGAGGAAGTGAGGACTGCAGATGCTGAAGATGTCAAAGAGTGCGGTGCTGGAAAAGCACAGCGGTCAGGCAGCATCCCAGGAACAGGAAAGTCGACATTTTGAGCATGAACTCTTCATCAAAGGGGCTGAGAGATAAATGGGAGGAAGGATGCAGTTGGGAGAAAGGTAGCTGGGAATGCGAAAGGTAGATGAAGGTGGGGGTGAAGGAGATAGATGGGAAGGAAGATGGACAGGTAGAACAGTTCAACAAGGCAGTGCCAAGTTGGAAGGTTGGATCTGGGATAAGGTGGGGGGAGGGGAGTTGACAAAACTGTTGAAATCCACATTGATCCCATGTGGTTGGAGGGTCCCAAGGCAGAAGATGAGGTGTTCTTCCGCCAGGCGTTGGGTGGCTGGAGTTTGGTGGTGGAGGAAGTCCAAGACTTGCATGTCCTTAGGGGAGTGGGAGGGGGATCCCCATTACCAGGCATATATTTCCCTCCCCACCCCTATCTGGAGAGACCATTCCCTCCGTGACTCCCTTTTCAGGCCCATTCCCTTCCCCCCCACCAACCTACCCTCCACTGCCGGCACCTTCCCCTGCCACCACAAGAAATGCAAAACCTGGTGGCACAGTGGTTAGCACTGCTGCCTCACAGCGCCAGAGACCCGGGTTCATTTCCCACCTCAGGTGACTGTCTGTGTGAAGTTTGCACAATCTCCCCGTGTCTGTGCGGGTTTCCTCCGGGTGCTCCAGTTTCCTCCCACAGTCCAAAAATGTGCAGGTTAGGTGAATTGGCCATGCTAAATTGCCCGTAGCGTTAGATGTAGGGAAATAGGTCTGGGTGGGTTTGCTTCGGCGGGTCGGTGTGGACTTGTTAGGCTGAAGGGCCTGTTTCCACACTGTAAGTAATCTAATCTAATCATTACCAACCCCCCTCCCCCTCACCTCTGTCCAAGGCTCCAAAAGATCCATCCACATCAAACAGAGATTTACCTGTACTTCACACGTCATCTACTTTGTCCGTTGCTCCCAATGTGGTCTCCTCTACACTGGGGAGACAGGACATCAACTTGTGGAACATTTCAGAGAACATCTCCAGGACACTCTATAACAACCGCACTGCCCTGTGACTGAACTCCACCGTTGACTCTAGCCAGCCGATGCCTCAAAGAAGAACACCTCATCTTCCGCCTTGGGACCCTCCAACCACCTGGGATCAATGTGGATTTCACCAGTTCCCTCATTTCCCCTCTCCCCACCTTATCCCAGATCCAACCTTCCAATTTGGCACTGTCCTACCTCTCCAGCTTCATTCCCACATACACGCTCCACCCTCCTCTCCGACCTACCAGTTTCATCCCCACCTTCATCTACATATTGCATTCCCAGCCATCTTCATCCTGGCCCCAACCCCCTCCCATTAATTTCTCAGCCCCCTTGGGCCACCCCTTCATTCCTGATGAAGAGCTTATGCACGAAATGTTGACTCTCCTGCTCCTCGGATGCTGCCTGACTGGTTGTAAATTTCCAGCACCACACTCTTCAACCCTCTCTACCTCATGTACAGCACCAGCCAGTTAACTATGGCAGTGCCAAAGATATTCTCAATGCTGAAGACAAAGCAAGATGGTAGATTACCAACTATAAGTCTCTGTGTCGGCTGTCTAACATCCTGTACTTGAGAACCACAATGCATAGGCAGATCAGTCATTTGAAGCTTTGCAATTTTATTGGCTCTCAGCTAACCAGCCTTGGCACTCAGTTCTACACGTGGTTTAAATTATAACTTGGTTTTGGTTTCAGTTTATAATGAATCTCTAATTAGTCTCATGGGGTGGCATGACTGACTTTGTTAAGGGAGTTGCTCCAGTCAGTTTATTTTCTTGGTCTGTTCCAGCGTGTATTTCCTAGATTGTAAATTCAGCACATGCTGGATCAGGCATTGGATAGTTTGTTCAGTCTCACTCAGCTGGAAAGTAGGTCACACATCGTGCTAGCTACCTCCCTGCTCAAACATCTCATTGACATCAGGGCTTGTGCTATAAATGATTCATACTCATATTTGAGCTCTTAGGTTGGTGCCTAAACCAAATGGATGGGGATGGCGAGTTTCCCGGGTGAAGTGAACATACGATCACTCTGCTCAAAATGAGAAATAACAGTTTTGTAACATCATCCCATTTTCTCCTGTGAGTTTCTGTCAGTTCCATAAAAGCCATGAAGGAGGTGCTCTAACACTGTATGGTGACTCCATTGAGTCCACTGAGAAAAGCAAATAAATAGGGGGAAGGAAGAAGAAAGACAAGGAAGGAGAGAGGTCCACAAACTGGGGCAGGGAGAAGGAGAGAGGAACACACACTGGGGCAGGGAGAAGGAGAGAGGAACACACACTGGGGCAGGGAGAAGGAGAGAGGAACACACACTGGGGCAGGGAGAAGGAGAGAGGAACACTAACTGGGGCAGGGAGAAGGAGAGAGGAACACACACTGGGGCAGGGAGAAGGAGAGAGGAACACACACTGGGGCAGGGAGAAGGAGAGAGGAACACACACTGGGGCAGGGAGAAGGAGAGAGGAACACAAACTGGGGCAGGAAGAAGGAGAGAGGAACACAAACTGGGGCAGGAAGAAGGAGAGAGGAACACACACTGGGGCAGGAAGAAGGAGAGAGGAACACAAACTGGGGCAGGAAGAAGGAGAGAGGAACACAAACTGGGGCAGGAAGAAGGAGAGAGGAACACAAACTGGGGCAGGGAGAAGGAGAGAGGAACACACACTGGGGCATGGAGAAGGAGAGAGGACCACAAACTGGGGCAGGGAGAAGGAGAGAGGACCACAAACTGGGGCAGGGAGAAGGAGAGAGGACCACAAACTGGGGCAGGGAGAAGGAGAGAGGACCACAAACTGGGGCAGGGAGAAGGAGAGAGGACCACAAACTGGGGCAGGGAGAAGGAGAGAGGACCACAAACTGGGGCAGGGAGAAGGAGAGAGGAACACAAACTGGGGCAGGGAGAAGGAGAGAGGAACACAAACTGGGGCAGGGAGAAGGAGAGAGGAACACACACTGGGGCACAGAGAAGGAGAGAGGACCACAAACTGGGGCAGGGAGAAGGAGAGAGGAACACACACTGGGGCAGGGAGAAGGAGAGAGGAACACACACTGGGGCAGGGAGAAGGAGAGAGGAACACACACTGGGGCAGGGAGAAGGAGAGAGGAACACACACTGGGGCAGGGAGAAGGAGAGAGGAACACACACTGGGGCAGGGAGAAGGAGAGAGGAACACAAACTGGGGCAGGGAGAAGGAGAGAGGAACACACAGTCGGGCAGGGAAAGAGAAAAACACAAACTGGTGGTGGGGGGGGGGTTCACATAATCACAAAGAGGGAGTGAGGAACACAAACTGAGGAAGGGAGGGAGTGAGAGTAGCGCAAACTGGGGAAGAGAGAGAAAGAGAGGTATAAACTGAATGACTGCAATGTGATTGCCTTTCTGTGATGTTCTGTAATATATACTAGTGTATATGCACATGTGTGTATTTATATATGTGTGTGGAGGGCAGTGTGTGTCTATATATGTGTAAACGTGCATGTGTGTATATATATTTGTGGACAGCATGTGTGAATGTGTATCTCTATGTATGTGTCTATCCTTTATATGGATATGTATCTGTGTATAGCTGTGTAGGTGTGTGTATGTGTGCGGGGGGTGATGTTTATATCTTCCTGTCTGTATATGTGTGGATATTCTTGTGAGGCTGCATGTGTGTGAGTCAGTTTGAACCTCTAGGAATACATCAAGTATGAGTTGGCAATAATTTTGGAAATTTCTTGTTGGTTAGGATTCCTGTCATCAAAAATACAATGTCTGTGATTAAAAAGTTCCAGAATAATTTGAATTCATTCTGTTAATAAACAGGGAATTATCGAAGGAGCCTTGGGACCAAGGGTAAGTGATTCTGCAGAAAAATATTCTGCAACCATACATACTGAAAATGAATTCTCTCCTGCCCTGTTCAGTGGAATGATCACCGAATCATATACTCAACGTATTTCTCTAAATGATGTCGGTGATTGGGAGTTCCCGGTGCAGGAATGAGTTTCAAAAATCACTCATACTGTACCTTTAGGATTTTGTGTCAAATGTAGTTTCTCTGTATAAAGAGGAACTTTGATTATCCGAAAATCCAATTATCCGAAAATCGGATTATCCGAAGGAGATCTCGAGGTCCCGATGGAAACGTTACATCAAAGACGTGTTTCCAACAGTGATCGTATCTTTTGTTTACAGTGATTAAACAGGCACCGTCTCCAAATGACTGACCTCCCACCCTCCCCTCTCTCCCCACACTTTCCCTGGAGTTTTACAGAAGGGTGTACACTAACCCCCCTCCCCCATCCCGAGATAATCTCTCCAACATTGTCCTGTACAGAGCAGAGGTGTCAAAACGTTGTGTGTGGCTGTGGCTGGCTGCGTCGGGGGTGTTCACGGGGTTGGGGTGGGGGGGGGGGGGGGGGGGGTAGGGCTGGGGGGCGAGGGGACAGTGTTGCACGGGGCTGGGGGGGGCGGGGCTGAGGGGGCAAGAGCAGGCATGTTGGACGGGTTCAGGGAGTGGGGTCTCGCATGCTGTGTGCTGCTGCAGTCTCATGAACACGGAAGAGACTTTAAAAACTCCGAGCACCAGAGGGAGGGCATTTTATTGATTAACCGAATAATCGATTATCCGAATGAAATAGTGCCCGCCCATCTCGTTCGGATAATTGAGGTCCCCTGTATTGTTGAAGTAGGAGGAGGGTTATCCTGTGTATGTGATGTACATACTGCACAATTTTGCCAATTAAAGAGTCTACTTGTAATGCATTAAAACCCTTTCCTGTGAAACCCTTTCTTTTTAACTGTATCTTGTAATTTAAACAAGTTTTTGAATTGTTTGCATTTATTTCTGTCTAAATTGGGAACTGCGGATAAGCAAGCTTGCACAAGTTTGGTTGCCTCTTCACACAGTGTCATCACTGCCATAATCAGGCCTCTGCCCCGATAACCCTCTGGGCGGCACGGTGGCACAGTGGTTAGCACTGTTGCCTCACAGCGCCAGAGACCCGGGTTCAATTCCCGACTCAGGTGACTGACTGTGTGGAGTTTGCACATTCTCCCCGTGTCTGCGTGGGTTTCCTCCGGGTGCTCCAGTTTCCTCCCACAGTCCAAAGATGTGCAGGTCAGGTGAATTGGCCATGCTAAATTGCCCTTAGTGTTAGGTTAAAAGGGGTAAATGTAGGGGTATGGGTGGGTTGCGCTTCGGCGGGTCAGTGTGAACTTGTTGGGCCGAAGGGCCTGTTTCCACACTGTAAGTAATCTAATCTAAAACCGACAGCATGAACCCAGAGACCAACATAGGGCAGTACCCAGAGGATGAGGCTGATCTGGAGACATGTATCTGGGAAAGGAACTGGCAAAGATAGGCATTGACATCAGAGGACAAGAGCTAACTCCGACCAGATATCCAAGAGGTGATGTCAGAGATATCTGAGGACGTGCCAGGGTAGAACTGAGATGTGTCAGCTTGTTCATCCAGACCAACTGCCTTGTGAATTTGGTGGGAGAGTGCCAGAGGCCCTCACCGACACAGCAGCAGCTTCCAGGACAATACATGGCATCTCATCGAACCTTACATGGGACATAAAGGATGTGACAAATGGAAACAGTCAGTTGCATTTGTAAACCGTTAAGACTGTGAAATTGGAATGTGACCACAGGAGAATAATGTGCCCATTTCCCAGGAAACAGTCATGATGTATATGCTCAGAGAAACCTTGGCTCAGAATGGATTCTCAGTGATGACAGTTCTCTCCTGCACGCAGGGCTGATGAGGCCAGCGCACCATCCCCAGAGTGAAGCAGAGGAGCACCAGGTTCAAGCTCACCAGAGCATTGCCAGCCCCACCTCTGACTGGTCAGAGGAGCCCTGCAATTACTCCCACATCACCTTGCCAAGGGGTTCAGATAAGCAGCTGTTGGCTGTGCAGACAGATCTTACAAGGGAAATGGGCACAAGAATGATCAGCACTCCTCAGGTGACAAGGATTTCTCAGATCCACCTGAGTCTTTGATGAATACCAGGGCCACACTTACGTTCCATGTGCAAATTACTCTTAAAATTAGCCAAAGGTTGGTCTGCTTACAGCGATATTTAGAAATTACTTCAAAAAAATCAGTGGCGTGGAATGGAACACTTAACCTTAACATCTTTCTTTATTTACCTCTAAATCTAAATGTCTTCTGACAGGAGAGATGATTACAAAGGATGAAGGTCATGCAAATGTTGTTAAAATGGACTTACTCAGTCTGCGCTTCTCTCCTTAACCTGTCATGTGACACCTTCCTTCTTGCATGGTCACACCTCCCTGCTTTGGTTCCCCTGCCATGTGTGTACCAGCTGGAATCATTTGGCAGCAGTCAAGGACCTGGGTCAAATCCTGCAGCTGGATCTCAATAAACGATCGGGGTTTATCCTCCAGTGTGCTCTTCAGGGAATGTGGCCCTGCTGGAGACACAGAGCTTCAGGTGATGGATTAGACTATCACCAACCTACCTGTTTCTCTGGATTTATAAACAGTGGCAGGAAGATAGTGGGATTGGAGTTTTCAGAGGTTGGAATACCAGGGCTGTCACCCACTGAATATTAATCCCTTGGGCTGACAGGCTCAGATTCTGTATTATTCTTGTGTTGGTGTGTTAGGCCACTGGTGCTGATACCACTCCTAATTGGATGACTTGCTGTAATCAGACGATGGAGGTACTGTGTTATGAATAGTTTTAAGATCCGGTTTTTGTATCCACCCTTTCCTATGAACCCCTTTCTTTTTAACTGTATCTAGTAATTTAAATAATTTTTTAAATTATTTGCACTTATTTCTGTCTAAATTGAGAATGTTCTTTCAGCCTATGAAGTCAGAGAAAGGTCAAAAGGGTGAACCAGGGTTGCAGGGATCAGCTGGTCTGCCCGGAAGAGACGTGAGTATTCCGACTTTTGTGGTTCCATGACAAAACTTGATACAAATTCATTAAAATCCATGTGGGGATATTGGATTCAAGGGAAGGAATAGATTTAGGGAAGATCCAGAGGTCGCAACGAGAAGAGAGTAGGGTTGATGTTCTGGAATTTTGAACTGATCTTCTACCGAACCAACTTGTTTTTTCTTTCCTCTATTCTTGTATGGGATGTAGACATTATTGGGCAAGACTAACGGCAACTAACTAACCACGGACATCCACTACCAGCCACGAACTCCCACCGCTACCTGGACTACACCTCCTCCCACCTTCCTCTTGTAAAAATGCCATCACTTATTCCCGATTCCTCTGCCTTTGCCACATCTGCTTCCAGGAGGACCAATTCCATCACAAAACATCCCAGGTTGCCTACTTCTTCAAGGACCACAATTTCCCCTCCCACGTGGTCGATGATACCTTCCAGCGCATTTCCTCCACATCCCACACCTCTGCCCTCGAACCCCACCCCACCCACACAACAAAGACAAAACCCTCCTCCCCCCCAACACAGTCCTAACCTTCCACCCACCCCACCAACCTCCATATACATTGTGTCATCCTCTGCCACTTCCACTGTCTGCAAACAGAACTCACCACTTGGGATATATTTCCCTCTCTACTCCTATCAGCATTCTGGAGACACTATTCCCTCTGAGACTCCTTTGTCAGATCTATGTTCCCCTCCCCCCCCACCCCCCATCAGCCCTCACCCCATTCCTGGCACCTTCCCCTGCCATCAAAGGAAGCACAAAACCTGCGCCCACATCTCCCCCTCACTTCCATCCAAGGCCCCAAGCGATCCTTGCACATCCAACAGAAATTTACCTGTACCTCCACAAATGTCATCTACTGTATCCGTTGCACCTGATGTGGTCTATTTTACATTGGGGAGACAGGATGATAACTTGCAGATTGTTTCAGAGAACATCTCTGGGGCACCTGCAGCAACCAATCCCACTGCCCTGTGGCTGAACACTTCAACTCCACTAAAGGATGTGCAGGTCCTGGGCGGCCTCCATTGCCAAGCCCTAGCCACCCGACGCCTGGTGGAAGAACACCTCATATTCCACCTTGGAACCCTGTATCCCCACGGGATTAATGTGGATTTCACCAGTTTCCTCATTTCCTCTGCCCCCACCTTATCCCAATCCTAAGCCTCCAACTCAACACTGCCCTCCTGACCAGTCCATTGTCTTTCCCATCTATCCGCTCCACCCTCCTCTCCGATCTATCACCTTCTTTCTCAACTTCATCTACCTATTGCATTCTCAGCTACCTTCCCTACCTTCCCCCCCCACTCCCCTCATTTATCTCTCAGCCTCCCAGCCCATGCACCTCATTCCTGATGAAGGGCTTATGCCCAAAACATTGATTTTCCTGCTCCTCGGATTCTCCCTGATCCGCTGTGCTTTTCCAGTGCCACACTCTCGATCACTGGTCAAGACTAGTGTTCGATGCATATTCCTAACCACCCTTGAACTGTTTGGCCCTCTAGCCCATTTTAAAGAGCAGATGCCAGTCAATCCCTTTACTATGGATCTGGAGTCACATTTGGCCAGAGCAGGAAGGGAAGGCACTTTTCCAACACTAAAGGACATTTACAGGCTCAAGGAACTTTTACAATGATTGACAATAGTTACATGGGCATCATAAAACTCCCTTTTTAAAGTTCAGATTTTATTGAATTCAAATTTCATCAGTTGCCATTGTTGGGATTTAAACTCATGCCCCCAAAACACTAGGGTTCTAGATTACATATTCTGGATTCCATTTAAAATATGTAAATACTTACATATTAATCAATTCAAACCAAACCTGTATCCCCATTCTAAGTAATTAAAGACTTAACAGCAATTTAGGTTTGTTCAATACACTGCATCAGTTGGACGACATTTTGATCTTTTATTATAAATTCTGTGTCACATGATCCTACTCCACTAGCTACCTGATGAAGGAGCAAGCTTCTTCCAATTAAACCTGTTGGACTATAACCTGGTGTTGTGTGATTTTTAATTTAATCCACCCCAGTCCAACACCAGCTCCTCCATATGCTGGGGCAAAGCAGCAGTCGCTAAGTGGTTTGCACTGCAGCCTCACAGAAACAGGGATCTGGATTCGAAGCTTCCCTCGGGCGACTGACTGTGTGGAGTTTGCACATTCTCCCCGTGTCTGTGTGGGTTTCCTCCCACAATCCAAAGATGTGCCTGTCAAGTGAATTGGCCATGCTAAATTAGGTGCATTAGTCAGGGGTACATATAGAGAGGTGGGTTACTCTTCAGAGGGTTGGTGTGGACTTGTTGGGCCAAATGGCCTGTTTCCACACTGTAGGGAATCTAATCTAATGTAGGATTCATGATTTGGAGATGCCGGTGTTGGACTGGGGTGTACAAAGTTAAAAATCACACAACACCTGGCAATCACCTGATGAAGGAGCGTCGCTCCGAAAGCTAGTGTGCTTCCAATTAAACCTGTTGGACTATAACATGGTGTTGTGTTGATTTTTAACTAATGTAGGATATTTGTCAACCTTTTGGATTTTATCAATTTTGTAAAATTCAGACTGAACAAATGCCATGGTAAGATTTGAGATCTGGGATCTTGAAATTAGTTCACATTATTTCTGTTATTTAAGGCTTGAAGTAGACATGTTAGCAATTTAGTGGGTGACATGCAAAAATTTATTCCACTTTGGAAGTCTTTGGCCCATTGTATTTGGGACTGTCAACGTCCAGAGTGGGAAATGAAACAGGCACTGAACACTGAGCATCACTTATACATTATTGTATAATGGCTCTGAATGGTAGAAGTGTGAATTGCTGTTAAAGCAGAATTCAGAGGAGTATTACAAGGAAATTACTGAACATGTGAGAAAGAAGAAAATTGAAGGAAATGGGGCGTAAGCAGGAGATTTGAATCTGACTGGATGGGACAGTGAAGAGTATGGGTAATGAGGAGGAGAGGGGGGGATTAGCCTGGAAGAGCTCAGATGGGGAAAATCACAGGAAGGATTTGATGGGCTGAATGGACTGATCCTGTGCTGGGACTTATGATTGTAGAGAAAGAGAATTTGAGTGAGCCAGTGAACAGTCAGAGCCCAGTGGGATTGTTCCAGTAAAAATGGGATTCCTGAAGAGTTTCTGTCCTTGCGACAGAATGATTCCCTGCTCCAATCTCCTTCCTATTTGACACCCTGCTTGCAGCACTGAATGCAGGGAAATGGGAGTTGTAGTCACAGAATCAGCTTGTGATGAAAGTTATTCTGTTCTTAATCACCATTTATTCTGTTCTTAATCACCATTCTAATTATGTTTTCAGGGAAAACCGGGAGAGTTGTGCGTGGCTGGACCAAAAGGTGCAAAGGTTTGTCAGTAATCTGAAACTGTTTTTAAGTGTTGCTGGGAGTGTGAGGCTGCAGCTATCTGAGGGCATTGGAATCATATCATACTGAAATTTGGAACCTGACTTTTAGCCTTTCAGACTTTTGACTCAATAGAAAAAAAATGTTTGGATGAGTTTCTTAAATTCAAATGAGTGAGTAATGAAAAAATACTGGAGGGAGGACTTTAAATTTGAAGGAGAGTGACTGGTGGAGGCTACCCTCTCTCTCATTAGCGAGCTATCAAAGGTATTAAATGGGAAGCAATGTTTCTTTATATTCATTCTGGGCATCGCTGGCTGAACCAGCATTTATTGCCTGTTCCTCCTTGCCCTTGGGAAGGTGGTGTTGAATTACCTACTAGAACCATTGCAGTCCATATGCTTTAGGTAGACTGACAATGCAAGCAGGCTTCTTCATCCTGAATAGTGTTTTGGAGCCATGGTCATCTGGCAAGTGGAGTGTTTTCCATTACATGCCCAACTTGTGCCTTGTCAATGGTGGGCAGGCTTTGGAGAGTCAGGCATTGGGTCACTTCTGACAAAATTTCTAGCCTTGTACTTACTTAATAGCCAAGGGTAATCTTAGTTTGGAGCAATGCATCAAAATACAGCCAAACAATGAGATACAGGGTACTCTTGTGAAAGATCAATTTTTGATTACTTATATATACTTCATCTAAAGAGTGATCAATTCTTGGAATGGTTTATAGGGGCAGAATGGTAAATGAGATCTGTAACTTAAAAGGCTGTTCACTGCAGTGGTGGGAGTTGGGGCAATAAATTATGTCCCACAGGATATGAGCTAAGTTTGAGCAAACTAGCTCCACCTACACCAATACAGCTCTTATCTGCTAGTAAGGTTTATGTAGGCATGTTCGTGGGTAAATCTCTCCTTGTGTTGTAGCACAGCAATGTGTCGTTCTGGTATTAGCTTCAAAAATGGTTCACTTTAAAGAAGCTGGTCTCACAGGGGACTAACTCCATCAGCCTGTGTCTGCTTTCTGGGTATGTAGTCAGAAACTAGACTGGTGTGTTTGTCCTCTTCCTGTACCAGCTGACAGTTCCTCCACTGCTGGTTTCTTCCTTGAAGGTTGGATGGTCCTGACTGTCAGTGTGAGGGTGAGAGAGGAATGGAAAATGGGAGAGCAACTCTCAAAAAAATGAGGATGCGCAGAACGGAAATGCAAAGAGATGTTCTCACTTTGATAAGTGGGCAAAGGAACTTTAAAATAGAATTTGCCAAACACAGAGCTAGATAGTACATGGTCGAAACCATCTGGGCAGATTGTCAATTATGAGAGTGGGGTGGAGGGCAGTAAGTGGAAGTATGTCATTTCAGGAGCAGGTGGACCGTTCCTGGCTCCATGTTGAAATGTGTAGACCACTCTGTTGGCCTTCAGAATCTCCTTTCAGGCCACGGGCTGTTCAGTTATATATTGCTCTGGCTTCGCTGATGCCTGGCTGCCTCAGGGTGAACGAATCATGCAGCTGGGGGTCTCACATCAGTGTTTGGCTCTTACTTTGCAAGTGCACAACTATATTTCAGTGTATCTCTGCCTTTCCTATTACACACTGTGAGAGCAGACACGGGGATATGGAGTCACACCTTTGTGAGAGCGGATTCCTAAAAAGATTGAATCATTTCTGGAGCCAGTGCACATCCCAAACGTTGAATGCTTACTTTGGAACAGTTTAGAATATAGAACATAACAGCACAGTTGCAGGCCCTTCAACCCTCGATGTTGCACCGACCTGTGGAACCAATCTGAAACCTATCTATCCCTACACTATTCCATTTTCATCCAGATATTTATCTAATGACCATTTAAGTTCCCCTAAACTTGGAGAGTCTACTACTGTTGCAGGCAGAGTTTTCCACGCCCCTACTACTCCCTGAGTAAAGAAACTATATCTGACATTTGTCCTATATTTATCACCCCTTACTTTATAGCTATGTCCCCTTGTGCTAGCCATCACCAACCAAGGAAAAAGGCTGTCACTGTCAAGTCTATCTAATCCTCTGATAATCTAATATGTCTCAATTAAGTCACCTCTCAACCTTCTTCTCTCAGCCTCAAGTCCCTCAGCCTTTCCTCATAAGACTTCTCTCCATACCAGGCAACATCCTGGTAAATCTCCTCTGAACCCTTTCCAAAGCTTCCACATCCTTTCTATAATGCGGTGACCAGAACCGTACACAATGTACCAAATGCAGCCGCATCAGAATTTTATACAGCTGCAGCATGACCTCGTGGCTCCGAAACTCAATCCCTCTACCAATAAAAGCTAACACACCGTATGCCTTCTTAACAACCTTATCAACCTGGGTGGCAACTTTCAGGGATCTATGTACATGGACACCAAGATCTCTCTGCTCTTCTACACTACCAAGAATCTTACCATTAGCTCAGTACTCTGCATTCCTGTTCCTCCTTCCAAAGTGAATCACCTCAAACTTTTCCACTTTAAACTCCATTTGCCACCTCTCAGCCCAGCTCTGCAGCTTATCTATGTCTGTCTGTAACCTGCAACATCCTTCTGCACTGTCCACAACTCCACTGACGTTAGTGTCATCTGCAAATTTACTAACCCATCCTTCCACGCCCTCATCTAGGTCATTTATAAAAATGACAAACAGTAGTGGACACAAAATAGATCCATACGGTACCATCATTAGTAACTGAACTCCAGGATGAACATTTCCCAACAACCACCACCCTCTGTCTTCTTTCAGTTCTTAGTTTCTACAGGTTAACTTTTCTCAGCTTTTGTCATAGAGCATGGAAACAGACCATTCGGTCCAACCAGTCCATGCTAACCATAATCCCAATCCAAACCAGTCTCACCTGCCTCTGCTTGGCCCATATCCCTCGAAACATTTCTTATTCATGTTCTTAACTGTCAAGAGAGCTGGTGCATCTCCAACTCCTTTCCTTGAGCTGCCATGATGGAGATTTACAGCATTGCAAAGTGCCTGAAGATAAAACTACATTTCTGAGTCATTGTCACGTAGATCTGCTTTTGGCTCAGAAATCCTACAGTTATGGCAGATTGATGGCCCCAGAACTCAGCTGAGGCAATTTGTTGCTTGTTGGTTTCCAGTATTTAAAGGACACCCTTTGAACATAACCGTTCTTTCAGAGGCAGGAGCATCATTCATGCTCGAAAAATCCATTCCGCGATCTCAATTCTGAGAAAAGACAGATTTTCTTTTCAAACGTGCTGACAGCGACCACCCTTACACCTCCATCGTCACGGGTTATGTGTGGCCCCTTAGTCAGGGAATGTACCTTTCAGACCAATGACTGTGGGAGGCTTCAGCAGATATTTGTTCTCTTTATTAGGGAGATCCCGGACCAGTCGGACCAGAAGGATTGGCGGGTGAGCCAGGATCCCCAGGGCCTCCAGGACCCCCAGGGATAGGAATACCAGGAAAACCGGTGAGTGTTGGCTGCAGGATGGAGTGAACAACAGCAGCAGAGAGGGCTGTGTGACAAGTCAGGCAGCAGAAGTGGGGTAAGTGCAGTCCACAATGTTACTGCAGCACAGGGCCAGGATGGCAGAGGAGCCTGGACCACACTCAGCTTCTCCACCATTTCTCTGAGATTCCCAATGGAATGAGTCTTACTTCAGCTGGGCTATCCAACCCAGTAGTGATCATACTCCTCTCTTTGGTGATCCCCACAAATTACTCCTCATCACACCACACCCCATACTCCCTCCCACACTCTCCCCCTCTCCACCTGTCCCATCACCATTCCTTCTTTCTCATTCTCACCTTCCCTTCCCACTCCTTATCCCCCCTACTCATCTTGTCTCTCTCCAACCCATCTCCTGACATTAATCTCTTCCCCCCTAATAAGCTTCTCTTAACTTTTACATCCCTCCGACTCTTCCGTTCACCTCGACATCCCTCCAACCCAGTGTCACAAGCCCCTCACACCAACCCCTCCCCTTTGCCACCCATGATTGCACCATCCTACTTGCCCTCTTGACTGTCCACGCTCCTGACTTTTCCTTCCCTGTCCCCATCATTCCCCTCCCATCGTCATCTTTACTTCCCTCCTGCACTTCCCCTTCATCACCCTGTTCCCTCCTCTTCTCTTCTCTATCCCACTCCATTCCCTATTGCCTTCACCCGTGTCCTACCACAGCCCTTGCCCCCTCGCCCAACCCTTTTGCTGTTCCTCTCCCTCCCCCATTTCCCTCACTGCTTCCACCCCTTGTCCTCCTGCTCAGCATCCTCTCCCCATCACTGTCACCATCCCAACCCCTTGCAACCCCATTGAAATAACAAGGAAACTTATACGTAGTTATGTTCAATGACTCTGTAATTTTGCTCCAGGGTTTTGTTTACAGTACGGGTCTGGAAGTTCTTCTTCAATTTCTCCAGAGCAGTCCTGCAGAGTCGACAGCGCAACCTCTAACCACACCACCATCCCTCAACTCCCCTCCCCCTCCCCCGGCCTTCACTCTTGCCACATCAGAAATAGGAGTAGGTGATGGGCCATTTGGCCCCTCAAGCCTGCTCCACCATTTTATAAGATCATGACAATTTATTACCAGGCCTCAACTCTTCTTTTGTGCTGACTCGTCAAAGCCCTTAACTCTTCTGTTTTTCAAAGATAAACCTCCTCTTTAAATACCGTCAGTAATAAAGCCTCCACAGTTTTCTAGGGAAGAGAATTCCAAACATTCACTGCCCTCTGAGAAAAACAATTCTTCCACATCTCTGTTTGTAAATGAGTACTCTGTAAGAGAACACTCTTATCCCTGTCCTCCTGGTGAAAAATGTCACTTGCCCAATCTGTGGTTTGCCCCAGGCTGTGTTGTGTCTTCAGTGTTTCTCTGTAGGGGCAGTGAGGCTTCCTTCATTCCAGACCTTTTCTCTCTGTCCATGTGTAAGCTCTATCTCCTTCATTCCCTACCAGACAGACTAGTGTAACCTCCTGTGGTTAATGCTGCTTTAACAATTGTCACCTTTTATGTCCTAAAGGGGAAACCTGGTGGCCCACCCGGACCAAAAGGAGAAGCAGTAAGTATATTCAGCTCACCCAGATATGCTGCTCCATCCTGGAATCTCTGTAACTACACACCTCTGTGCATTAATTATTGCCTACACCATCCTTACCACGCTGCTCTCCATTGTTTATTCACTAACTGTTGCAAGTGCATTGTTCAATCTTCAGCAGGTTTCTGTCCCTTCAGGAATGGCCTGCTGTTTCCAGAGATTTGCCATTAATCCCTGAGTCATGACTGTGGGTAGCTGGGGAGTAAAATCCCTGGAGCATTAAAACGCAATTCCATGCTTTAACTCTCTTGCAAGAGTTTCCAGGAGCTGAAAATGTGTTGCTGGAAAAGCGCAGCAGGTCAGGCAGCATCCAGGGAACAGGAGAATCGACGTTTCAGGCATAAGCCCTTCTTCAGGAATGACTGAAGAAGGGCTTATGCCCGAAACGTCGATTCTCCTGTTCCCTGGATGCTGCCTGACCTGCTGCGCTTTTCCAGCAACACATTTTCAGCTCTGATCTCCAGCATCTGCAGACCTCACTTTCTCCTCAAAGAGTTTCCAGGAGTTGATTGACTGACTAGCTGACAGTTGGGCAGGCCATCCAGAGGCAGGAGGCATGGTCCTGGGCGATCAGGGTGGGTTGTCTAGGTTAGAGGTCAAGGTTTTTTGGTGGGCAGGAATAAGAGGTCAGTCATCACTGTCTGGGATGTGCACCTCCAACCCCTGAGAAAGGGACAAGAGATGAATCAAGGGTACAGGCACCTTGGAGGCCACCTTAAAAGTGCTGAGGGTGAAGGGGCACTCCGTCTACATCTGCCCATGGGGGACTTTCAAGAAACACATTTTTGTGTTATTTTTTTCATGGGCATCACTGGCTAGGCCAGCATTTATTGCCCATCTCAAAATGCCCAGAGAGCAGTTGAGTCAAGCACATTATTGTGGGCATGGAGTCACTGTACACACATGGTAAGGATGACAGATTTCCTTCCCTCAAGGACATGAGTGACCAGATGGGTTTCTCAAACAAAAAACAAAATGATAGTGGTCACTTTTAGATTTTTTTCTTTATTAAATTTAAATGTCACTATTGACCGTGGACGGGTCTTGAACCCATGGCCCGGGAATGTTGGTACTCCACTCTGGAATAGTAATCCTGTAGAAGCACCTTCACACCACTCCCGCCCCATAGAGCATCTAAAAACCTGGTCAATGTCAAACTTATATGAGGGTCCCATATGGACATAATGTTAATAAAATGCCCACCTCTCTGAGGCAGAACATGTGTAGGGGTGGGAAGAGGGGTGTATTGAAACACAAAGAAAGACCAACATTTTTACAGCATCCTGCACAAACTTTGGATGTTTCAAAATGTTTTGCAGCCAGTGAAATATTTTTGAAGTGTAGTCACTGCTTCAGTGCAGGAAACACAATAGCCCATTTATGCACAGTATCACAAGTAGCAGTGTGGAAGTGTCCAGGTAATCTGTTTCTGTGATGTCAATTAAGGGATAATTATTGTCTGGGCCACTTCGGAGAACTTCCCTGCTCTTTTTTTTTGAAATAGTGACATAGGATCTTCCACAAGGAAAGTTGGGGACGACATTTAAAACTGCATCACTCACTCAATGCAGTACTGAAGTGTCAGTCTGGACTTTTGTCCAGAATACTTAGGAGTAAGACTAGAAATCATAGTCTTCTACCTCAGAGGGGGAGGGTGCTATCACTAATTTAATCAGCCAGACCATTTCCACCTTTACAATTTGAGGATCTGAGGGCAATGTAATGATGTTAAAGTGATTCCTTCACTTACACAGAGCTGATGTGACATGATCAGAGATCCTCCTGGGGTCTGAGGTGACTGTGACACTATCATTTACAAACAGCAGTTTGAGCTGTGAATTGTCCAACCCTAAAGGTTGGTCAAGTCCTGAAATGAATCTGCAATGTGACATCTATTGCAAAGCAATACTATTGCAGTTCCTGGCAGTTTACAGTTTAAACTGAGAAAGTGAGAGATATCCAGCAGGTCTGATAGCCTTGCTGGAGAGAAACAGAGTTAACGTTTCAGCTCCATAATCTTTCATCAAACTGTATTTAAGCTATTGATGGACTCATTAACCATACTATTCTGTCAGCACAGATGCAGCCTGAGACACTGTAATTTCACGTTTAAGGTTTAATTCCACTATTCTGAATCTGAGTGAATACCTCTTTGCTAAATGTACATAGTTTCCTCCTATTCCTTTCACTGTTGTTGGACTTTTAAGTGGGTTGAACAAGGAAAAGAGATTCAGCCAATCTACAGATGACGTGCAACCCTAAACTTTGAATCATAATCTTATCTCCACATGAATGTGCAAATGAGACAAGGTGAGGAGTGAGGTCAAACAGCAAATGGTTATCACCTTCTTGTAAATCTCAGGGATGTTCTTTGCTTTCAAATAGCAGCCAGGAGCTGCTAAACCTCATTGTGTCTTCAGAATTTTCACCTCTCCTTGTGTTCTTCAGGGAAATGATGGGGATCCTGGCCCAGAAGGCATCCCGGGAAAACCTGTAAGTACAATGATTGTAGGACTTCAAACAAAATTACCCATATGATCCCAGCTGACTGGGACAGAGCAGAATTAATGCTTTTCCAGTGAGAGTGAATTGCCTAATGCATAAGCATTCTCAGTAAAGAGACCATGAGGCTGGTGAGTTTGCAGGGAGTGTTTGATGGGGAAAATGCAGGGAGACTCTGCAGCAAACCCTGTGCCATTGCTGTTCTGGAAAAGTATAGAGAGAACTTTACTTTGCATCTAATCCAGTGCTGGTCATGACTTGGGGAGTGTTTGATTGGAACAGTGCAGAGAGAGTTTTATTTTCAGTTTAAAAGAGTGGAAAGAGCTTTAGTTTCAGTTTCAAAGAGTAGAGAGAACTTTACTTTGTATCTAACCCTGGGAGTGTTTGGTGGAGACAGTGTTGGGGAGCGTTACTTACCCTGTGCTCTACCTGTCCTGGGAGTGTTTGATCAGGATAGTGCAGAGGAAACTTTACTCTGTATCTAGCCCCCTGCTGTACCTGACCTGGGTATGTTTGATGGGGACAGTTTTTAATTGGTACTTCAATAATTGTAAATGATTCTACTCATCAAATCTGCTGGACAAATCAAACGTGTAACTGTAATCTGGAGGATGAGTCACAGACTGCATTTGGGATACTTTATTAGAATATTAAATTTTGGAATCGACCAGAAGTGATGCTATTTTGAGCATGTTAACAATTAATGAGACCAGCTAGAATAATGATGTCACAGAAAAGGATCTCTTGGCAAGGGTAATCATGGCATTCAATTTGAATCAGTAATGCAGGCCTATAATAGTGTTTTGCTCTTGCAATTGCCGTTGCAAGGTTTTTTGGGATAGAGTTGGCTAAAGTTGGACTGAAAAAGTGAATTATAATGTAAGATGATGAATAATCAGTGGGGGACCTTTGAAGAGATATTTCAACATTCTCAACAAATATGCATGTTATTATGAAAGAACGGCTATATAAGAAGGATGCACAACCCATGTTAAGGATCGTATCAAATTGAAAGAAAAGGCGTACAATGCTGCAAAGATCAATAGTAGGGCAGAACATTTGGATGGTTTTTGAAAGCAGCAAAAGATATGTAAAACCAAAAGGAGGATGAGAGAAAACTAGCGTCAAATATAAAAACAGTGGACGTTCCCACACGTATACAAACAGGAAAAGAGTTGCTGAAGTGAACATTGGCCCCTGAGAGGGTAAGGCTGGGAAATTAATAGTGAGCTATAAGGAAATGGCAGGAGCCAAAAGTTTTGTATCTATTGACACAATGGAGACCACAAAATGCATCTGAAGAAAGAAATGAGACAAATGGGAGGAAGGAACTTAAAGCAGTTGTTATCGTCAGTGAAAACTAAAGGGTTGAAAAGCCCGACAAATTCTCTGGATCTGATGAGCTACATTCTAGATTCTTAAAAGAAGTAACTTTAGAGATAGGAAATGTATTGGTTGTAATCTTCCAGAACTTCAAGGTCCTCACAGATTAGGAAACGTCAAATGGAACATCTCTGTTCAAGGATGAAGACAGAGGGCGGGAAACTGTTAGGCCTGTTTGTCTAACATCTGTCATGGGGAAAAATACTAGAATCTACCACTGTAGAAGTGGGAGTAGGATATTTAGAAAATCATAATACAGACAGGTAGAGTCAGCATCATTCTTTAGAAGATAAATAATATTGGACACATTTCATAGACAATCTTGAGGATATGATGAACAATGAGAGTAAAGATTACCAAAAGGGATTTGCTAACATGCTGTTTGAAAGATTACGACACAGCCAATGGTGTTTTATTGGCATGAAGATACAGCAAGTAATTAAGGAAGCAACTAGAATGTTGGCTTTTACTGTAAAAGGGATGATGGAGCTTTGCTGCTACCACCCAGGAGATTGTTGTTACCACGCTTATGAGTACCAAACATAGAATCCCTACAGTGTGGAAATAGGCCTTCTAGCCCAGCAAGTCCAAACCGACCCTCTGAAGATTAATCCACCCAGACCCATTCCCCCTATTACTCTACATTTATCCCTGAATAATGCACCTACCCTACGCATCCCTGAACACTGTGGGCAATTTAGCATGGCCAATTCACCTAACTTGCACATCTTTGGATTGTGGGAGGAAAACAGAGCACCCGGAGGAAACCCATACAGACATTGGAAGAATGTGTAAACTCCACACAGACAGTCGCCTGAGGCTGGAATCAAACCTGGGTCCCTGGTGCTGTGAGGCAGCAGTGCTAACCACTGAGCCACTGTGCCACCCCTTGCAGTTTGGTCACCTTACTTGAGGAAGGACGTGTTTGCATTAGGTACAATTTAGATAAAGTTCACTCAGCTCATGTGAGGGAAGATGGAGAAGGTTGGGTCTGTCCTCATTGGAGTTTAGAGGAATGGTCTTATTGGCACTTCACAGAGAAGATGCTGAGAGGATGTTTAATCTTCAAGAGAATCTAGAAAGAGCAGGGCATAGCTTTAAATAAAAAGGTCTCCAAATTAATATGGAAATGAGGAGAAATTTGTTCTCTCACAGAGTCATTAATGTTTAGAATTCTCTCCCCAAACTGCAGCAGAGACTGGGCCATTGATCATATTTGAGCAGATTTTTGTTTATCAAGGGAATCGAGGATTATAGGGGGACAGACAGGAAAGTGGATTTAAAACCACAAACAGAGCTGGTTCAAGCAGCTAAATAACCAACCAACTCCTGTTCCTCACTCTGGTGTTGGATTGTCTGATCTTTGTCCCTCTACAATATTTGGACTCTTAATATCATTCTCCATTTTCATAAGTGTTTGCTTTTAACAAGTTCAGGCACTCAGAGGGCAGTATGAGTGTAGTGTGGAAGTGAAGTGGAATGTTCACTAGCCCAGGGTGGGAATGCTTGAACAAGTTGAGCTTTAGAACATACATCACAGTATAGGCCCTTCGGCCCACAATGGTGTGCCAAGCATTTATCTTAATCTAAGATCAATCTAACCTACACACCCTCAATTTACTGCCGTTCATGTCCTTGTCCAGCACTCACTTAAATGTCCCTAATGCCTCTGACTCTACTACCATTGCTAGCGGTGCACTCCACGCACCAACCACTCTCTGACTCACCGACCTCTGAGATCTCCCCTAAACCTTCCTCCAATTACCTTAAGATTATGACCTCTCATGACAGCCATTTCTGCCCTGGGGAAAATTCTCTGGTTATCTACTCTATCTATGCCTTTCATTATCTTGTACATCTCTATCAAGTCACCTCTCTTCCTTCTTCTCTCCAGAGTGAAAAGCCTTCGCTCATTCAACCTCTCTTCATAAGACAAGCCCTCCAATCCAGGCAGCATCCTGGTAAACCTCCTCTACATCCTCTCTAAAACATTTCCATCCTTCCTTTAATGAAGCAACCAGAATAGGACACAAAATTCCAAGCATGGTCTAACCAGAGTTTTATAGAGCTGCTGCAGCAAAATCTCACGGCTCTTAACCTCAAAATCCATGTTAATGAAAGCCATTGCTTAACAACCCTATAAAGTTGGGTGCTGAAAATGTGTTGCTGGAAAAGCGCAGCAGGTCAGGCAGCATCGAGGGAACAGGAGAATCGACGTTTCGGGCATAAGCCCTTCTTCAGGAATGAGCTTTTGCCCGAAACTTCGATTCTCCTGTTCCCTGGATGCTGCCTGACCTGCTGCGCTTTTCCAGCAACACATTTTCAGCTCTGATCTCCAGCATCTGCAGCCCTCACTTTCTCCCCTATAAAGTTGGGTGGCAATATTGAGGGAACTATGAACAAGATCCCGCTGTTCCTCCGCACTGCCAAGAATCCTGTCTTTCACCTTCTATTCAGCATTCAAATTCAACCTTCCAAAATGAATCACTTCATATTTATCCAGGTTGAAGTCCATCTACCACTTTTCAGCCCAGCTCCGCATCCTGTCAGTATCTTGTTGTAGCCAGCAACAGCCCTCGACACTATCTATGACACCACCAACCTTTGTGTCATCAGCAAACTTACTTGCCCACCCTTCCACTTCTTTATCCAAGTCATTTATAAAAACTACTAAGAGCATAGGTCCAAGAACAGATCCCTGTGGGACACCACTGGTCACCGACCTCCAAGCGAAATACTTTCCACCTAATACCACTTTCAGCTAGCGAATTCTGTATCCAGGCAGACAAATTTCCCTGTATCCCATACCTCCTAACTTTCTGAATGAGCCTACCATGGGGAACCTTATCAAATGCCTTACTGAAATCCATATACACCACATCCACCGCTCGACCTTCATCAACTTGTCTTGTAACATCCTCAAAGAATTCAGCAAGGCTTGTGAGTCATGACCTGCCTCTCACAAAGCCATGCTGACGATCTTTAATTAAACTATGTTTTTCCGAATAGCTTTAAATCCTATCTCTCAGAATCCTTTCCAGTACTTTGCTTACCACAAACGTAAGACTGACTGGTCTGTAATTCCCAGGGATTTCCCTATTCCCTTCCTTGAACAGAGGTGCAACATTCATCTCCCTCTAATCATCCGGTACTACTTCCATGGAGAGTGAGGATGCAAAGATCATCGCCAGAGGTGCAGCAATCTCAGTCCTTGCTTCCCGTAGTAACCTTGGATATATCTGGTCTGGCCCTGGGGACTGATGCTTCCCAGAATTTCCAGCATATCCACTTTCTTAATGTCATAATAACTTTAAAAAATTTCTGAGATTTACATATGAAGGCATTGAAACTAACATGATCATTCTAAAAGATGAAAGACTGAAGCTAAATTTGTTTAAGATTATATTCCATGACACTGCAGTCCTATTGCTATAAGATTCTGAGTCGTATGATTCTGCTCCACAACATGGAGAAGCAGTTTATTGCCTCCAAGTAAACTTGTTGGACTATAACCTGGTATTGTGTGATTTTTATTTTTTTTTAATATCAGTCTGTTCAAGCCTATTAACCTGGTCCATGGAGTTCTCACTATCAACAAAGTCCCTCTTTCTAGTGAATGCTGAAGCAAAAACCTCATTTAGGGCCTCCCCTACCTGTTCAGACTCCAGGCAGGAGTTCCTTCTACTTTCCTTGATCGGCCCTACCTTCTGTCTTCATCATTCTCTTATTCCACACATAAGTGTAGAATGCCTTTAGGTTTCCCTAATCCTTTCCCCCAAGGCTTTTTTGTGCTCCATCCTAGTTGTCCTCAGTCCATTTTTGAGTTCTTTCCTAGCTACCCGGCAATCCTCTCAAGCTGTGCCAGATCCTTGCTTCCTCAACCTTAAGTAAGCTTCCTTCTTCCCCTTGACGAGAAGCTCCTCTTTGCCTGTCATCCAAGGCTCCTTCACCTTACCATTCTTTGCCTGTCTCAGTGGGACAAAGTTATCCAACACTCGCAACAAGTGCTCCTTGAACAGCCTCCACATTTCTGTTATGCATTTCCTGTCGAGCAGTTCTTCCTGATTTATACTCCACAACTCCTGTCTAATAGCTTGATAATTTCCCCTCCCCCAATCAAAGGTTGAGGCAGTTATGGTCACTGTCACCAAAATGCTATCCCACTGAGAGATCTGACAGTGGCCTGGCTCATTGCCAAGCACCAAATCCAATATGGCAGTTGGTCTATCTACATATTGAGTCAGGAATCCTTCCTGGACACACCTGACAACAACAACTCCATCTAGACCATCTGCACTAAGGAGGTTCCGATCACTATTGGCTTTAATTAATGTTTCCTATTCCCAGAGGAAATTAAATCAGTAATATCTGAAAATCAACGTACTAGACCTCTGTCCTGAAGTGTACAAGACTGTCATTTGAAATTTGTTGGATTCAATTTCACGATTTGCTGAACTAGGTTTTGAGCTTCCAACTGTAGGGTTGTTAGTCCAACACTGTAACTAGACTGTCAGTGTAAGATAACTCTGGCCTGTAGACTTAGGTCCTGCAGTCTACAACAAGATGAGTAATCCTCCATAGTCAAAAAGAAAATGATTCAACGTTAATTTTAATGTGTGATTTGATGGAGTGAACAGGTGTTGCTGCTTGTGTTTAAAGTTTCATCAGCTCCTCTGGACGACATTAAACTTTGGCCTTTTCTCTGTTTTTAGGGTAAACCTGGATTACCAGGGCCAAAGGGAGAAAAGGTAAGTCACTGTGTTTGGCTGCCAGTCCTTGTCCAAGTGTAACCAGTCACCATGATCCAGAATCAGCCCTTCCTAAAGAACATTGAGCTAGCTCTGACAGTAGTTCAGGCAGTCACTTCACGGCTCAGTGTGTTGCAGGACAAAGTGGTGGCAGTATCAATTCGAGACAATCAAAGTGTCTCAGCCTAGTGTGAACATGGAAGTGCTTCAATGCATTCCTGATGTCTCTGAGTTAGGAAAGGCTCATTCTGATGCGACCAGGGGGATGATTTCCTTCTGATGCTGATACAGTTTCTTCTGTTCCAGATATGTGGACTTGGAGACACCAAGCTGAAGTGACCCTTCGGGTTAAAGACTACTCTAGTACTTGCTGTTCACGCTGATATTAAAGAATAGTTAGTTAGCTGCAGTGCACCAGAGGTTGGATTTTGTGAATGATATTAGGAGGAAGGTCACCTTCATAGAGAAAGGACACTCAGCCCACTACACCTTTCTGATTATCATCCCAAATCCTCACCTTAATGCCTCATCCCAGATCCCACTGAATTTCATCCACTTTCCTATGGAACCCATTTTTTTGATCGTGATGAGAGTTGTGTTTAATTCCAGAGAGGCACTTGATGAACGTCAGGGCTTAAGAAATTTACATTTTTTTTTAGAAAGTTACATGTTACAAGCTCACACCTCCAAACCTAACAGACACCATTTCACTGTCTATCTGTTTGTGGGCATCAAGTGACTTGGCAGTTCATGCCTACTACCTGATTTTAGTGAAGTTAATTATCATTCACATCACACCTTTTTCTCTGCCATGCGAACAGGAGGGTACCATCAGAGTTCCCACATAAATATGGGATCTTGTCAGGGATCATTTGTAAACTCAGCTCCTGCCAACCAAGGATTATGTATAAATTTAGAAACCTCCTCCCAATCCCATAATCCATTACAGGCATTGAACACCTACGATACAGTATTAGCATCTGGTGCCTCTGGCAAAGTGTTATAATAGAGTGAGAGGGAAAGGATTGTGTAGTATGTTGGATGGGGGTGTGGTTTTGCAAGGTGAGGCTTATATTTTATACCTGGGAGATATACAAAGATGACACACCAGCTTCTATGCATGTAGGATTTACAATGCTTTCAAATGTCTGCTCCCATGTTTACAGTCTCTCTCCAGAGACCAAACCAAACTTTCATTAATCACGTGCAGTAAGCAGTCAACAGAGAGATCTAGGCGAAAGTGAGGACTGCAGATGCTGGAGATTAGAGTCAAGAATGTGGGGCTGGAAAAGCACAGCAGGTCAGGCAGCATCCAAGGAGCAGGAAAATTGATGTTTCAGGCAAAAGCTCTTTATCAGCAATGAGGCTGGGGACCTTGGGGTGGGAGAGATAAATGGGAGGGGGCTGGGCTAGGGGGAAGGTAGCTGAAAGTGCAATAGGTGGATGGAGGTGGGGGATAAAGGTGATAGGTCGGAGGGAAGGGTGGAGCAGATAGATGGGAAGGAAGATGGACAGGTGTGACCGGTCATGAGTGCGGTGCTGAGCTGGAAGGTTGGAACTGGGATATGGTGGGGGGTGGGGACTAGGGGGAAAGTGGGGGGGGGAATGAGGAAACTGGTGAAATCCACATTGATGCCATGGGGTTGGAGGATCCCGAGACAGAAAATGAGGTGTTCTTCCTCCAGGCGTCGGGTGGTAAGGGAGTGGCGATGGAGGAGGCTCAGGACCTGCATGTCCTTGGCGGAGTGGGAGGGGGAGTTGAAGTGTTTGGTCAGGGGGGCGGTGGGCTTGGTTGGTGCTGGTGTCCCGGAGTTGTTCTCTGAAGCGCTCTGCGAGACACGTAATCAAACACTGAGCAACCAAACACTGCAGAGGACTCAGAGTTCTGGATGCTTTTAGTTCCCCAGGGCTGAAAGATTGCTCAAGTTCTCTTGTCAGTACTACTTCTTGTTACTTATTCTGTGTCTCTCCTGCCTCACACCGCAAAACCTTCTGAAATAACTCAGCAGAAGCCAGTATCCTGTCAACAAGTCACCCCTTGCTTACACCTGGAAAGCCCTTGACACTAATTCAGCTTCTTCAGACCCAACTCTGAACAGGTTGTCTGACACTCCTGTTCTTATCTGTCATCCAGGGCTCTCTGATTGGACCAGATTAACAGCCCCAATCAGAAAACTCATATTCTGTGAGGTCCACCTGGCTGACCTCGTTACAATCATTATATCTCCCACACTGAATGTGTGGGCTCTTGGAATGTAAACCCTTCAGCGCAGTTTCTTAAATTTCCTTTCCTCAACTTGAAGAGCTGAGATTTCATACACTGAAACAAGAATAATTAAGCTCGTGTTATTGTTCACAGGGTGATCAATGTGGGATTTGTCCGACACATCTAGAGGGACAAGGAGGTGTCAAATTTACAGGAGACCACAGTCAAGGAGCAAAACCTGGAGCACCTGGAAGATTGGTGAGTGTTTGGCTCAGAAATGCACTTGTGAGAAGGTGGAAGTTGTTATGATTGGTTTTCAAAACTGCAGGTTACATGGATTTACATGTTGATACTCACAAATGTATTAAACACACAGTGTCCCAGAGATATACAGCATGGAAACAGACACTTCGGTCCAACTTGTCCGAGCTGACCAAATATCCTAAATAAATCTAGTCCCATTTGTCAGCATTTGGCCCATATCCCGCTAAACATTTCCGAATTGTATACCTATCCAGATGCCTTTTAAATGTTGTACCTGCCTCCACTACTTCCTCTGGAGGCTCATTCCATACATGTCCCACTCTCTGTGTGAAAACATTGACCTTTAAGGTCCCTTTTAAATCTTGCCCCTCTCACCTCAAACCTATGCCCTCTACTTTTTGGACCCCCCCAAACCCCAGGGAAAACACCTTGTCTATCTATCCTATCCACAGCCCTCATGATTTTATAAAACCTGCTGCTGTGGTTCTGTTCGCCGAGCTGAAAGTTTTTGTTGCAAACGTTTCATCCCCTGTCTAGGTGACATCCTCAGTGCTTGGGAGCCTCCTGTGAAGTGCTTCTATGGTGTTTCCTCCGGCATTTATAGTGGCCTGTCCCTGCCACTTCCGGCTGTCTGTTTCAGCTGTCCGCTGTAGTGGCCGGTATATTGGGTCCAGGTCTATGTGTTTGTTGATGGAGTTTGTGGATGAGTGCCATGCTTCTAGGAATTCCCTGGGACTGGGAATTTGACTGGGACAACACTACCATTATAGGGCAAGCGAAACAAAGAACAGCCAGGGAATTCAATCAGTAAGGGGATTGAGTACAGAAGTTGGTAAGTTATGTTACGTTCATGAGGCCGCACTTGGAGAATTGTGTTCCATTTTAGTCACCTTGTTATAGGAAGAATGTTATTAAACTGGAAAGGGTGCAGAAGAAATTTACACGAATGTTGCTTGGATTCAACGATTTGAGTTATAGGGAGTGGTTGGACATGCTAGGACTTTTTTTCTTTGGAGCGTAGGAGACTCAAGAGGGGACCTTATAGAGGTGTATAAAATCATGAGAGACATGGATAGGGTGAATGCACTCAGTCTTTTTCCCAGGATTGGAGAATCGAGGATGAGAGGACATCAGTCTCAGGTTAGAGAGGAAAGAATAAAAGGGAACCTGAGAGGCAACGTTTTTACATGGAGGGTGGTACGCATATGGAATGAGCTGCCAGCGGAAGTGGTTGAGGTGGATATATTCATGACATTTAAAAGGAATTTGGACAAATATGTGAATAGGAAAGGATTAGAAGGATATAGGCCAAATACAGCAACGTGGGGTGAGCGTGGACGCACATTTTGGTTGGCATGGGCCAGTTTGGGCCAAAGGGTCTGAAGATTTACTCTTACACTCATCAGGAAAGTTTACAAGCAATATCAAAGCAAGGAAATACAAAATGTATACTGTATGAGAGAAGAGTGCTGCTTAATTGACCAGTTGACTGTAATTGATAGAGGCATTGCCATGAAGAATGCACTGGTTAATGATGATTGATTGTTAACTGCTAAGCAGGTGAATTGTCCTGATGAGTGCAAAATGAGAAACTTTGAGTACATGTGCCTTTATTTCAACAAGACTCAAATTCTGTACTGCCAGTTGGTTCATTTGGCTCTTTGAAATGGCAGTAAAATTTCCAGGAATTACCAATTACAATGAGAGGCTTTACAGCTAACAGCTGGGACTATGCAGGGATCTACCTAGTCTGTGTTTGGAAATTAAATATTTGGCACAGCCTGAAATCCTATGCAGTGAGCATTTGCCAAAACGTACAGTGAGTGAATATGCCAAATAGATGAATCAGAATGACTGTTATAATTGAAGTAAAGACTGGAAACTCCTGACAGATGTCACAACTTGATGAGGTTCATGTGTTCAAGCCCTTGTCAGTCGAATAGTGCTCCAATTGCTTGCAGCCTGTTTGGGGTCATCAGCACTTTTAACAGTGTTTACTTTGCAGAATGTTCTGATTCTTCAGCATACAATGTGTTACATGTCAAAAACACCCATTATAACATTAATTTCCTAACTTAAGTGGAATTATATATGACACATAAACAAGAGATCCATCTCTTGCTTCCTTGACCCTTTCAGGCAGTGAGTCTCAAACCCTGTATACCCAATCACTTTAAATCTATGACCTCTGCTCATGGCCTCTCTCTGAAGGCAAATAGATCCTTCCTTCCTTTGTACCCTCTTTCCCTCGGCTTACCACAACCGTGTACACTTCAATTAAATCTGCCCTCAGTTTCACTTGTTGCATGGTAAACACCTCCAGCTTATCCAATCTTTCTTCTTTGCTGCATGTTTCCAGTCTGAGCCTCATATTATGGTCTTTTGAATGCTTTATATCTTTCTAGCATAATCTTCCTGCTGTTACACTCTGTACTTCGGATAATAAAACAGAGGATACCATAGTTACCTCTTATTCACCTTATTGAGTTGTTCTGCCACACTCGGGGATCTCTGGACTCTAAGGTTCCTCACTTTCTCCACATCTCTCATTAGTATTCCATGTATTAGCATTACCCAAGATCACAAGCACCTCATCTATTGCTAAAGCTCTCAATGTACCTTTGTCACTTCTAGACCTGCCTATTCCTATCTGTTCCTGGCAGGTCTTTAAAATTGAACCCTCCATAAACTTGATATCATGCATAACTCTGCTTCTCATGCTTTAACTTATATCAAGTTCTGTATACCTATCACTCCCATGCTCACTGACCTAAACTGGCTCCCATTGTCCTGATTCACATCGCTATTTTCAAATCCCTCCATGGCCTTACCCCTCCTTATTTCTATAATCTTTTCCAATCTCACAACCGTCCGAGATCTCTGTGGTCCTCTCAACGTGGCCTTGTGAGCATCCTCAATTTTAATTGTCTTAGCTCAGCTTCTCTTGTACTGGCGAGGTTGCAAGTTCTGGAATTCCCTCCGTAAAACCCTCCACTGTTTAACTTACTTGCTTCCTTTAAGACACTTCTTAAAACCGAGCACTTTTACTGCATTTTTGACCATCCACCCCAATATTGTCTCATGAGGCTCAGTGCTTCAAAATACTGCTGAGATGTGTTTGGAATGTTTATTATATTGAAGTTAAAAATCACACAGCACCAGGTTATAGTCCAACACCGGCATCTCCAAATCATGACTATTATATTGAAGATGGCGCTCTTTAAATCGAACCTGCCTTGTAAGGAAGGTTAATGAGTGAATGGTAATAATGAGGCTGGACAGCCAAGAAGGAAGGGACAATGTGCTAAATGGAAAAGTTCAAAGAATGCAGACTTTTCTGAGGGTTATTGGATTGGAGCACATTACAGAAGGAGGGATGAAGTCAGGTGATGATTTTTACCATGTACATAAGAATTTCAAATGCAAGATGCAGAATGTCTGCCCCAAGATGTGACCTTTGCCTCCAGGAGGGTACTTGTACCTGATGCTAACTCTGTAACAAAAGAACTAGACGCAGTTAACATGATACTGAAAGATTCAAGAGATGTTTATCACAGCTCCCCATAGACACATAGATTACAATCATGGGCACTGCAGTGTCTGGGCTAATGTTAACTTACTCAGCTATAGTCACACTGCCTTTCATGACTCAAGTGTCCTTAGTTAAGATGAAGTCATTAGGTCACATGATGAATATGGAATAGTTGAGTTTAGAGACTTGAAATGCCTGGATAAGGACTTCAAAAAGTCAGATAGGGGAAGAAGGTCCTTAGGGAGCCTGGAGGTGTTGATGGGGTCTGATGAGAAATCATTTCTGGAGATATCCCAGCAATGACCAGGTAGGTGAGAGGGATGTAGGTAATGTCAGCTCATTGTTTAGGACAAGACCACCCATTTAACAAGCACCTCATCCACCACCTTCAGCACTCACATCCTCCATCCTCGATATTCAGCAGCAAGTGTGTACCATCTACAACATTCACTGTAGCACCTCACCAGGGCTTCTCCAACAGTTCCTTCCAAAACTACGACCTCTACCGCTTAGAAGAAGGGCAGCAGCTACTTGAGAACAGCATGACTTGCAAGTTCTCCTCCAAGTTACATACAATCCTGACTTGGAAATATACTGCTGTTTGTTCACTGAAATCTTGGAACCCCTCTAAATGTACTGCAATGTACCCCCCACTAGATTGCAGCAGTACACCAGCGCCTATTTCAGGGTAATTAAGGATGAGCAATCCATTTTGGCCTAGTGGTACCCACATCCCATGAATTAATTTTTTTAAAATTTCCGTTGAATTGGACAGCAGAATTCAGACTGATTATGCCAAACAACTGTTGACAAATCCTGAAGAGGAAAGTTAGAACATCTTGGTCGTAATACAGTTGGGAAAAGTGCTGACAACACGTGACACACAAACAAAAACAAAGATTGCGGATATTGGAAATCAGAAGCAAGAACAGAAGTTGCTGGAAAAGCTCAGCAGGGTCTGAGAGTATCTATGGAGAAAAAGCAGAATTTCAGGTCCAGTGATCCATCTTCAGGACAGTTCTTCACTGTATTTGACACATGACACTCATGTCCCCTTGTCGCAACAGTTGCATATACAAAGCTGCTCAACACCAAATGATTCGGAGATGCCGGTGTTGGACTGGGGTGTACAAAGTTAAAAATCACACAACACCAGGTTATAGACCAACAGGTTTATTTGGAAGCACTAGCTTTCAGAATGCTGCTCCTTGGTCAGGTGGTTGAGGAGCAGCGCTCAGAAAGCTAGCGCTTCCAAATAAACCTGCTGGACCATAACCTGGTGTTGTGTGATTTTTAACTGCAACACCAAATGATATGCCATTGTACAATCACATAAAATTACTAGGAAGTTCAGAGGAACTGGGGATCTTGGTGTGCTTATTGATAGATCCCTGAAGGTGGCAGGACTAGTTAATAGAGTAGTTACAAAAGTAAATGGGATGCTTGTCTTTATCGGTTTAAACACAGATCAAAAGTGCAAGGAGATGTACAGAACAATGGTGAGGCCAGAGCTGGAGTACAGCGTGCTAGTCTGGTCACCACACTATTGGAAGGATATAAATGCACAGAAGGGGATGCAGAGGAAATTCACCAGGATGATACCTGGGATGGAGCACTTTAGTTCTGACGAGAGGCTGGATAAGCTTGGGAATCCTGATACAGGTGTACAAGATGACGAGGGGTATGGACAGATGGACAGAACACAGCTGTCCCACTTAGTTGATGGACCTATAACAAGGTAGCATAATTTTATCGTGAAAGGCAAGAGTTTCAGAGAGGATTTGAGGAAAAGAACTTTTCACCCAGAGAGATTGAGAGTGGAATGCAGTGCCGAGGAGTGTACTTAAGGTGAGAAACCTCACAAGCTTGAAAAGTGCTTTAATGAGCATTGGGCTGTTACAACGTTCAAAGCTCTGAGCCTAGTGTAGGTAGCAGTGTCGACTCAGTGTACTGTGCAATTCAATGATATATCAGCACAGAAACTGATCAATTGGCCCAAGAAGTCCATGCTACAGTGCACACCAGCCTTCTCCCATCCATTTCAGCTAACCCAAATGCACATCCCTTATAAATGCATCTGTGCTATTCGGCTCTGTTACCTTGACATGATAATGTGTTCCACCTTTGCATGGGGATAAAAGATTCTGTAATTGCCTTGTTGGATTTATTGGTGTTGAGCTTATAGTTCTGGCTTCCACAGCGAAGCTTTGCTCTCACCTGCGTCATTTTGGGGAATAGATAAGCACGAGTAAGATACTGTGCCAGAGGGAGGGAACAGTGTTCCCTTTCAACTGAGGAAAGCCATTTTGTTTTCATCTGTATTAACCGTTAACTTTGAGAATGTCACCAGAGAGATCTTCAAGCCGGATGCAAACTGCCTCTCTGACATTGGATGTGAGCTGGCCAGCTGTGGTGGAAGCTCTGAGTTTGGAATTACATATTGTATGGAAAAGGAGGGGTAGAAAAACAGGGAGATTGTTGAGTGCAACATGAAACGAGCCTGAACTGGAAATGTTCCCAAAGTTATTTTTGTCTGCTTCAGAAGGAGGTTCTGATGCAATGTTTTTGGCAAGTTCAAACTGACTGCATTGAAGTGAAGCAGAAATCGCTTGTGAGGCCAGCAATTTTCTTTGGTTTTTTTTATTTTTCATTATTTTTCTTCCATATTTAGTTGAATTCTGATCCAAGCAAAGTCTTCTGAGTGAGATTCCAAAGACGGTGCTGAATTACAGGCTCTTGTGAGCCAGTCTCTTCAATTAGTTTTAAGTTTGCATTAATCTTTGCTCTGAACTTGCTCACTTTAGGTTTTATGATGGTTGGAGGCAGATTGACAGCTTTGTATGCGCAACTAATCTTTCAATGCAGTTTTGAAACCTTTAGAACCTACTTCTGCATATCATCCTTGAGATTTTCTTGACCTTTCACACCTTGATATCATCGCCCCCATATCATCAACTAGAACCTGAACTGGACCAACCATATCAATGCTGTGGCTACAAGAGCAGCTCAGAAGCTTGGAATCTTTGGCAAGTAACTCACTTAATGTCTCTGCAAACCCTGCCCCTTTGAACGCATAGATGTGCAGCTCCAGTAACACTTAGGAAACTCAACACAAAGCAGCCCACTTGATTTGCAACCTATCTACCACCTCCAACACTCACTTCCTCACCACTAACTATCAGTGTGTACCATCTATATGATGCACTGCAGCAACTGTCCAAGGCTCCTTTGATAGCACCCTCCAGGCCCACGACTTCTACCATCTAGAAGGACAAGGACACCAGGTACATAGGAAGACCACCCCTGCAAAATCCCCTCCAAGCCACTCACCATCTTGCCTTGGACATATTTCATTGTTCTCTCAGTGTCACTGGGCCAAAAACCTGGAAATCCCTTTCTCACAACATTGTGGATCTAACTACAGCACATGAACTACAACAGAACAAGAACTTTCACAAGGGCAAGTAGGGATGGACAATAAATGCTGGTCCAGCCAGCAGTCCACATCTCATGAATAAATAAATAGAACCCTTACTTACCATTTAATACCTTTGATAACTCCTTAATGAACTTCCAGCAGTTAACTTCTGAAGGACAATTTCAGATGGGCAATCATTTCTTACCAATGAAATTGACCTCCCATGAATCAGTGAGAAAAAAAAATCACAGCCCTTTTCCTCTCATTAATTTACATAACCAACTGTTGCTAAACACACAACCCTAGAGTCTTACTTTGCTCTGTCATTGCATCATCCATGTTAACTGTATTTGCCTCACTTGCCAGCTTGAGTTCAGAACTCAATATGTAGTGTACCATAGGATCCAGCACAATAGCTGTTCTGCAATTTTCAGGGGTGTAAATCAGTGAGTTATGCTGGGATTTCCAGTGAACCACTTTGAAGTTGTAGAATATATAAACCAGCCTAGAGAAATGAAAATGGCATAAGCAATAAGTGCCCTCTTTAAACCTGTCTTTGTGCATAACAATTGAAGATTGAAAAGCACAGTTTTAGGAAGTGTGTAAAGTATAAATATAATTATGGCAGTTCTTCCATTTATAACGCAAAACATTCTAATATTAAAAAGATGTATTCATAAATTTAGAAAACAAAATACAGGACACAATGCTGAGGTTTTACTAAAAAAATTATTCAAATGTCAACATGAAACACCAGAAATATGTCTCTCAGTCTTGCTTTATTAAAGATTTTAGTTGTAAATTTTCAGCCTGTTCCCAACTGTTGTGAATTATAGAAATTTATGTGAGCTCTTTTTCACATTTGATCATGAGCAGCGGGTGGTTTTGGGGAAGTCTTATAGATTTATAGATAGAAAGAGTTGTAGCCTGGTGAGACAGAAACTATGTGCATGCCAGAGCAGCTCCTTGAAGAAGGGCTGTCCTTGGGAGAGATGAAACTGTTGGTCTCCAGAGTTTGAAGAATCCTATTCCTTAGCTTTAAAGGGAACCCATGTGTTTTTTTTACTGTCCTGGCAACCATTCCAAAGTGATCAAACCTTCAAAGTAAATCTTTCAGACTGTGCAAAATAATGCAAAATTTGCAGATAATGTCAATCGTACAGTGGCACATGAATCGCTTATTCATTCTTTTATCTTTTCTGAAACCTTAGCAAGATTTCTTGTTTCTGTTTTAGTAGCACTTATAAATGTCATCATTAATCAGTTTCAACCTTCATCTGCAGTTCGCCAGCACTCACTGTGTGAATGGTTGGAGAGAGAGGAGTGGCAATCTTTGTTGCAGCATGTTTCTGTCTGGATACCAATGCTCTCAGGAATGTACATGAAGGTGTTCAGCTGTCACTAGATTCAGACGGACTGATTGCCTTGTCTGTGAGCAGTTTGCACCAACACATATTACATGATATCTAACTATCTTTTCGTTTGCAAACATAGGGCATGTCTGGACCTCCAGGAACACAGGGTGAGAAGGTAAGATGCAAAGCAATCGAGACCAGATCACAATTGTGCGTTAGGGGATTATGGGGTGCATAGGGGTCAAGGGTTGGCTGATGTATGGTACTTTTTTGGGGTCAGAGGTCAGATTGTGTTGAAATGGAGGTTAGAGGCATGGTCATTCAGTCTTTAAGCACCCTTAGACCAGCTTCTTTTTGTGACACGTTTCTGCTGACCCTAAATCCCACAATATGGACAAGACGTGGCATCATCTGTGAGCTTTAAGAGCAAAACTAGCTGCTGTCTTGGTGATTTGCCAGCTTAAAAATAAATGTGGTGAATACTTGGAAAGTTGGTTATTTTTTAATTTGGAGTATTTCCCAGATACTATAATCTTATAAAACAATATGTGTTTTTTTTTTATCTGATGAATGTTTGTTTAAATTCCACTCAGGGTGATACAGGAGATCCTGGTGTGAAGGGAGAGAAGGTGAGTTCATTAACCATTGAAAGCCGAGAATTCTAGCCTATTAGTCCTTCATAGTAAATGTTAATTTCCTTTGCATGAACAGAACACATGCTTCCCTGGTCTAACAGTTCACACTGTAAGGCAGGCCAAGATAATTCTCAAAATATACCAGGGGAGCAATGAAAAGAATTATTTGGATACAATGAGTTGCTATGACGCAGAATACATTGCCTGAAAGGATGGTGGGATCAGTTCCAATAGTAACTTTCGAAATGGAATTAGGTAAATGCAGATAATGAGGAAACATTTGCAGGTCTATGCGGAAAATGTAAGGACTTGAAATTAATTAGACCAGTCAATAGGATAAGTGATCTGTTTTGGGGATTCTGTGTTTCAAATCTCCCATATTCAGGTCTCAGGTATACTTACTGAACCATTCGCCATATATAAAACAGGCCTCCACAGATCTGTCTTTTGACAGAGCAATTACTCATTCAAGCAGTCAGGGCAGCATGGTGGCTCAGTGGTTAGCACTGCAGCCTCACAGTGTCAGGAACCCAGGTTCAATTCCATCCTCAGGAGACAGTCTGTGTGGAGTTTACATGTTCTCCCTATGTCTGCGTGGGTTTCCTCCAATCCAAAAATGTGCAGGTTATGTGGATTGGCCGTGATAAATACAAGGTTACAGGGATAGGGTAGGAGGATCTCGGTCTGGGTTGTGATGCTCTTTGGAGGGTCAGTGTGGACTTGATGGCCTGAATAGCCTGCTTCCACACTAGGGATTCTATGGATCACAGCCTCTCAGTTCCAGCATCATTCTTAGAAGTGGAGAGTCACTTTTCAAGGTCTCTGATTTTCTTTTTACAGAATGCAGGGTTACATGGATTTGGGGGAAGGGGAATGCTTTTCAGAGGATCTGCTTCCACACTAGGGATTCTATGATTTTGTAATTCTATGAATACAAATTCAGGGGCAGGCAAGACCTGCTGCAATCTGAAATCAGCTCTTGTCAGACTAAGGTAACCCCAGTCTGTGAAATAATCCTGATATGGTTTGATTGTGCATTGAGATATTTATTAAATTCCACTGTGGCTTGATCAGAAAATTGATCAGAAAATTGATGTTTGCAGGTGGCTTGTTAAATCAGTTCCATACAGGTTAAGCAACTAATTTCATATGGTTATGCTTCAAATAGTTGATGTAAGCAAAGATGTCAGGGAATACCCATCAAGTATAAGTGGCAATTTATAGGTTAAAAGTGTGTTAACTGATTGCATATCATGGCGTATGTTGACATATAATTCCAGCCAATAAACAAAGCAGCTGCTGGTTCCCTTCTAAGTTTGAAGAGGGTTTCAGAAATCAAGGAAGCATCTATACATTATAAAGTTGCTTTAAGGACAGGGCAGTCCTCACATAGATACCAGATTACTTTGTCATGTGAGAATCTGGCAGAGACTGCCAATTTTGTAGGATCAAGAGGTCACAGTCATTGATGGTGGCATAGAGAGAGAGTTGGATTTCCAACTGCTTCTTGATGATTAGTTACTTTTCCTGGGATGGAATGAAAATTTGGTCAGTTCCCTGCCATCAAAATGGATCGTGCCACAGTAGAGAAGGGGAATAGGGTCCAGAACTGAGAAATATTCTGCACAGAAGACAAAATTTGCATCCCAGAAATACAGTGTAAACCAGAGGCTAACTGGAGTGAGAAAATTAAGGTGACTAACTTCAACAGAGTAAAAATGCATTAGAAACTGAAGAACCTAAAATCGGACACATTCCCAAAGACCTCACGGCCAACACTTTCTGATAGTGAAAGAGAGAGCTGCAGAGATAGTGAATGAGCTAGTTATCATTTTGATTCTGGAGTGGATCACACAAATTGGTAGTTAGCAAATATTAGACCAATATTCAAAAAATGAGGTGGAGGGAAAACAGAATGGCAGGCCAGTTATCCTGACCATCAAGAAAATGCTGGACTTCATTGTGAAGGAAGTCTTATAAAGGCACTGAGCAAAACTTAGAACAAGTCAACATGGTGTTACTAAAGGGAGATCCTTTCTGACAAACATCTTTGAATTTTTTTCAGGATTAAATGAGTAGACAGCTAAAGGGACACCAGTAAATGTAACAAGCTTGGAATACTAAAATATATTGAAGAAAGTGTGACACAAGAAATTAATACACAAGAAAACAAACATTGAACAAGAAACAATAGTAGGCCACTTGGCCTTTTGAACTTGCTACACCATTCAATAGGATCATGACTGATCTGACTTTAACCCACATGCAAGCGGTTGGAGTGATCTTTAGCATGCGTACAGGATTAGATAATGGACTGGAAGCTAAGAGTAAGAATAAATGGGACATTTACAAATTGGCATGTTGTAACTGGTGGAGTGTTGCAAGGATCCATGCTAGGACCTCTGCTATTAATCTATTATTAATATTTAGCTATTATCTATCATTAATCTGTTTAATGACTTGCACAAAGAGGCAGAGGGTAATGTTATCTACATTTTCTGCAAACGGCAGGGGTCTCTTAATGTGGGGAACAAAAAGTCTTGCTTTTGGTCTCCTGAGGGGTGCGATTCCCTTGTTTCTGAATATTTGAATCAGATCCATGGGCCTGGCATTGAGAGGGGTCCAAATCAACGAGGTAAAAACAATGACTGCAGATGCTGGAAACCAGATTCTGGATTAGTGGTGCTGGAAGAGCACAGCAGTTCAGGCAGCATCCAAGGAGCTTTGAAATTGACGTTTCAGGCAAAAGCCCTTCATCAGGAATAAAGGCAGTGAGCCTGAAGCGTGGAGAGATAAGCTAGAGGAGGGTGGGGGTGGGGAGAAAGTAGGGTAGCCATGGGCACACGTATGGGCCCCAGCTATGCCTGTCTCTTTGTTGGCTACATAGAGCAGTTGATCTTCCGTAATTACACCAGCACCACTCCCCACCTCTTCCTCCGCTACATTGATGACTGCATTGGTGCCACCTCGTGCACCCGCGAGGAGGTTGAGCAGTTCATCAACTTCACCAACACATTCCACCCTGACCTTAAATTTACCTGGACCATCTCTGACACTTCCCTCCCCTTCCTGGACCTCTCCATCTCCATTAATGACGACCGACTTGACACTGACATTTTTTACAAACCCACCAACTCCCACAGCTACCTGGATTACACTCTTCCCACCCTACCTCTTGCAAAAATGCCATCCCGTATTCCCAATTCCTTCACCTCCGCCGTATCTGCTCCCAGGAGGACCAGTTTCACCACAGAACACACCAGATGGCCTCCTTCTTTAGAGACCGCAATTTCCCTTCCCACGTGGTTAAAGATGCCCTCCAACCCATCTCGTCTACATCCCGCACCTCCGCCCTCAGACCCCACTCCAACCGTAACAAGGACAGAACGCCCCTGGTGCTCACCCTCCACCCGACCAACCTTCGCATAAACCAAATCATCCGCCGACATTTCCGCCACCTCCAAACAGACCCCACCACCAGGGATATATTTCCCTCCCCACCCCTCTCCGCCTTCCGCAAAGACCGTTCCCTCCGTGACTACCTGGTCAGGTCCACACCCCCCTACAACCCACCCTCCCATCCTGGCACTTTCCCCTGCCACCGCAGGAACTGTAAAACCTGCGCCCACACCTCCTCCCTCACCTCTATCCAAGGCCCTAAAGGAGCCTTCCACATCCATCAAAGTTTTACTTGCACATCCACCAATATCATTTATTGTATCCGTTGCTCCCGATGCGGTCTCCTCTACATTGGGGAGACTGGGCGCCTCCTAGCAGAACGCTTTAAGGAACATCTCCGGAACACCCGCACCAATCAACCACACCACCCCGTGGCCCAACATTTCAACTCCCCCTCCCACTCTGCCGAGGACATGGAGGCCCTGGGCCTCCTTCACCGCCACTCCCTCACCATCAGACACCTGGAGGAAGAACGCCTCATCTTCCGCCTCGGAACACTTCAACCCCAGGGCATCAATGTGGACTTCAACAGTTTCCTCATTTCCCCTTCCCCCACCTCACCCTAGTTCCAAACTTCCAGCTCAGCACTGTCCCCATGACTTGTCCGGACTTGTCCTACCTGCCTATCACCTTTTCCACCTATCCACTCCACCCTCTCCTCCCTGACCTATCACCTTCAACCCCTCCCCCACTCACCCAGTGTACTCTATGCAACTTTCTCCCCACCCCCACCCTCCTCTAGCTTATCTCTCCACGCTTCAGGCTCTCTGCCTTTATTCCTGATGAAGGGCTTTTGCCCAAAATGTCGATTTTGAAGGTCCTTGGATGCTGCCTGAACTGCTGTGCTCTTCCAGCACCACTAATCCAGAATTGAGAGGGGTCCTGCTAAGATCCACTTCACTGTCCTATTCCCGCTGAACCATTTCCCCATCCACATGATTCCCCTCATACAACTCCTCAATGAGGCCTGGGCCCTTCGATGATTTTTGGTCTTGTGAGGGCCTACTTCCAGCAACCTCCACTGCCTCAATAGACCTTCCTAAACAGAGGTGATAAGGTGCTCTCATTGTAAGGCATCAAATACTGCCAAGACTTCATCAATGTGACAAGAATACCAGTACTCAGCATGCCTGCACACAGGCAATTAGAACAACTGTAAAATCATTCCCTGTTATATTGTTGGAGAAGTTGGGAGAAACTGAATTCGCTGCAGATATAAAGCATTTCATGTCTGTTCTGTAACAAAGGGCGATTCATGCAAGATATGTCCAGAACTCACTGACGAGCTTGGAAACATTGTGGGAATCCCCGGACCACCTGGCCCTAAAGGTGACCCAGGAACCCCGGGAGTTCAAGACCCTGGACCACATGTGAGTATGGGGGAGGAGGTGGTGTAGTGCTAATGACATTGGACCGGTAACCCAGAGGATGTGGTAAGTTCTCTGGGGACATGAATTCAAACCTAACACAGCATGATTTTAATTCATAAAAGCTTGAAAGCCAGTCTCGGTAGTAATGCTGAAAATATCCTTGATTGTCATAAATACTGATCAGGTTAACTTTAGGGAATCTGCCATCCTCACCTACTCTGATTTATAAGTGACTCCAGACCCACACCAATGGAAAACCTCAGGAAAGGATTGAGCAAGTCATTCAGTGCAGGGGCAACTATGGAATAGCTAAAAAATACCAGTCTTGTCAGCAATGATCACATCCCATAAAAGAAAAGTGAGTTTGGGTCCAAGAGGTAATAAATGTTGCCAGCATGGAAATAACCTCCCAAGTATTATGGATACTTTCAATGTAAAGACCATACTTTTTCATTTCTCTGTGCTTTTGATCCTGGACAGAAGTGAGAAAATAACTGTTTTAATAACAAAGATCGTTGAAGAATTACTACAGTTTTTTTATAAATGCAAGGAACCTGGCACTCTTTGTAAGTATTGTTTACACAGCTGCTGGTTCAGGCAGTCATGAGCTGAAGCCAAATGGAATGTATGAGTGGAGTGTTCTATGATAACAAGTAGCTGATTGGCCTGTAGACTAATAGCCAGTTATCAATGATAAGGCCTTCTGCCTGTCAATACTGCATGATTGGCTCCCAGGTAACTGAACAGCTTGGGGCAGTGAGTGCTTTGGGAGAAACCATTGAATCTGTTGTGGTGAAGAAACTGTCGATGCTCAGGAGTAGAAAGCATCTCAAGCCTGAAAATAGTCAGTTTATTTCCACTTTCCAGTTGCTGTAAGCCATGACTTTTATAAGTGTGAAACAGTCACCAGGTTCTTCCTGCAAAAAATGATAGAATCTGGAAAATGAAAACTGAGAGACAGAGTTCTGATCAACAAAAGAATCATCTCAGCAAATCCCGTGGACATTTAAAACAGCTGCTTTCCCAGACTTTCCCTCTGTCCATAACACCTATGTTTTATTCCCTGCCTGTCTGCCCTGTATGTGTATTGGGAAGTTTATAAGGAAATTAGAGTTTAAACTGGTCGAGTTATATCTTGATGATTTATAATTGTTTGCCTACAGCTAGCATTTTACTTAAGTGTAATAAGTAGTAATTTTCATTCAGTGCAGAAACCCTGATTCATGCTTTATGTCAATCTAGGTCTAAAAGACAGGTAAATTGGGGAATTCTGCAGATTTGCAAAAGGTTTTGAAGTGTTATGGCGATTTGGGAATAGTGGGACTTGAGTTCCAGTATTAACATTGATCACCCTGTTCAGACAGGTTATGACAAAGCTCTGGAGCACATGGGACTTGAACCTAGTTGCTTCCAGCTCAGACAGCGACATTACCAGTGCACCATAAGAGCCTCTCTCAGTTTGCATCACCAAATCAAATCAGATTAATACTCATTTTGTCATAAAGAATTTAAATGTTGCTAAAAAGAAGACACATTTTGTAAGTTCTCTGGCACACTCATTAGTATAATTCTCAACAAATATCAAAGTAAAGGGAAAGCAACGTTTACTTTGTATGAGAGGAGAATGCCAAGTTGGTTGCCAAGTGGACTCTGGTTGAGGTATAGCTATGGAAATTGCACCAATGAATGATGACTGAGAGCTAACTGCAAAACCTTTGAATTATCCTGAAGAGTGCAAAATGAAAAACTTCAACAAATTACTAAGGATTTATAATTCTTAATTAATTGGTTTGTAGATCTTGCATTGTACACATCCTTCCCCAACATTATCTCATTTTATTTTGTTCACTCAAGCGACGTGGGCTTTGCTGACTGAGCCAGCATTGATTGACCTTTCCTTGTTGCCCTTGGGAAGATGGTGGTGAGCTGCCATCTTGACTTACTGCAGTCCACAGGCTATAGGTAGATCCACAATGCCTTTAGGGAGGGAATTCCAGGATTTTGATCCAGAGACAGAGGAGGAATGATCGATATGTTTCCAAGTGAGGATGATGAGTGGCTTGGAGGAGAACTTGTAGGTGGTGGTGTTCCCATGTGTCTCCTGCCCTTGAATTTCTAGATGGAAGTTGTCATGCAATTAAAAGGTGTTTCTAAGAAGCCACAGTGAATTTCGGAGATGCATCTTGACGATGGTGTGGACTGCTGCTACTGGGAAAAAGGACTGCAGATGCTGGAGATCAGAATTGAAAGGTATGATGCTGAAAAAGCACAGCAGGTCAGGCAGCATCTGAGGAGCAGGAGATTCAAAGTTTTGGGCATAAATCCTTCATCAGAAATGTCAGATTCCTGCTGAAGGACTTATGCCCAAAACATCGACTCTCCTGCTCTTCAGATCCTGTCAGACTTGCTGTGCTTTTCCAGTGCCACACTTTTCAACACTGCTGCTACTGAGCATTGGTGGCATAGGGAGTAGATACTTGTGGATGTGGTGCCAATCAAGCAGACTGCTTTATCTTGGATGGTATCAGGTTACTTGAATGTTGTTGGAGCTACATCCATCCAGGCAACTCGGGAATATTCTATGCACTCCTAATTTGTGCCTTGTAGATGGTGGACTGGTCTTGGGGAATTAGGAGGTGAATTACTGTCTACAATATTCCTAACCTCTGACCTGCTCTTGTAGCCATTATGTTTATGCAGAGAGTCCAGTTGAGTTTGTGGTCAATGTTAACTCCCAGGATGTTTATAGTAGGGGATTCAGTGATAGTAATGCCGTTGAAGGTCAAGAGATGGTAATTAGATTCTCTCACTTATTAGAGGTGATCATTACCTTGCATTTGTTTGAATCGTATGTTGCCTGCCACTTGTCCGCCCAAGCCTGGATCTTGTCCAGATCTTGTTGCATTTGAAAATGGACTGCTTCAGTATTTGAGGAGTTGCGAATGGTGCTGAACATTGCGCAATTATCAGTGATAATCCCCACTTCTGAGCTTATGATGGAGGGAAAGTCATTGGTGAAGCAGCCGAAGATAGTTGGGTCTAGGACATGACACTGACAAATTCATGCAGAGATGTCCTAGAACTGAGATGACTAATCTCTAACAACCACAACCATCTTCCTATGTATTAAGTTTGACTCCAACCAATGGAGAGTTTGTCCTGATACCCATTGAGTAGTTTTGCTTGGGCTCCTTGATGCCACACTCAGTTGAATGTAGCCCCGTGGGGGGGATGGGAGGGGGGGGGGGGGGGTGTGGGCAGTGTGGATGGTTCAGTCATAGGGGAAATTAGAAAACCCAAATTCAAGGAGGAGGTAAGAATACAGAACTCAGGAGAGATTATTACAATCTCTGGCACAGACGCAAATAGGGCAGTGTGTAGAAAGGGTTAGCAATCAAACTTCAATCATTTTGGGCAAACGAATGACAATGAGAAGAGGGACGGTTAATACAGGACTGAAGGTGTTATATCTGAATGCACGCAGTATAAGGAATACGGTAAATGAGCTTGTGGAGCAGATGGAAATTGGCAGGTATGACGTGGTGAGCATCATGGAGATACGACTGCGAAGGGATCAGGATTAGGAGCTGAATACTCAAGGATATACAGCCTATCGAAAAGACAGGAAGGTGGGCAGAAGGGGTGGGGTTGCTTTATTAGTAAGAAATGAAATTAAGTCAATAGTAAGAAGTGAAGTAGGGTCAGATGTTGCAGAGTCTATGTGGGTAGAATTGAGAAATCGCAAAGGTGAAAAATACATAGTTGGAGTTCTGTACAGGCCTCCAAACAGTCATCAGGAGCAAGGGTGCAAGATACACCAGGAGATAGAAAAGATGTGCAGGAAAGGCAGAGTTACAGTGATCCCAGGGGTTTCAATATGTAGGGGGACTGGGAAAATCAGGTTGGTGGGGGATTGCAAGAAAAGGAATTTGTGGAATGTCTATGAGGTGGCATGTTGGAGCAGCTTGTGGTGGAGCCCAGTAGGGAACAAGCAATACTGGAGTTAGTGTTGTGCAATGAGGCAGACTTGATAAGGGAACTTAAGGTGAAGGAACCCTTTGGAGACAGTGATCACAATATGATTGAATTTTCTCTGCAATTAAGAGGGAAAAGATAGAATCAGAGGTAAAGGTATTACAGCTGAATAATAGCTGAATTACAGCTGAATTACAGAGGCATGAGGGAGGAGCTGGGTAGGACTGACTGGGAAAGGAGCCTGAGTCAATATCAGGATCAATTTCATCAGTTTCTTCATCACCCCTCCCCCCACGTTATCCCAGATCCAACCTTCCAACTCAACATCACCCTCTTAAACTACCCTACCTGTCCATCTTCCTTCCCACCAACTGCTCTACCCTGCACCCTGACCAATTACCATCATCCCCCACCTTCATCTACCTATCGCTATCCTAGCTACCTTCCCACCTGCCCGACCAACCTCCCATTGATCGCTCAGCCCCCTTGCCCCCTCACCCCACCCACCCCACTCTTCATGACAAAGAGTTTATGCTCAAATAGTCAACTCTCCTGCTCCTTGGATGCTGCCTGACCGACTGTGCTTTTTTAGCATCACACGCTTTGACTCTGAACTCCAACATCTGCAATCCTCATTTTCTCCTGGGAGAGGAGCCTATCAGAAAAGACAGTGGAACAGCAATGGCAGGGGTTTCTGGGTGTAATTCAGGAGATACAACAGAAACTCATCCCAATGAAAAAGAAGCTTGGTACAGGGAGAATAAGGCAGCCATGGCTGACCAGGGAAGTCAGGGATAGCGTAATGTGGCAATGGGAAACCAGAGGACTGGGAAGTTTACAAAGACAACAAAAAATGTTTTAAGGAGGGAGAAGATTAAATAAGAGGGTAAGCTAGCCAGTAATATAAAGGAAAAGGTGAGGACTGCAGAAACTGGAGATCATAATCGAAAATTGTGGCACTGGAAAAGCACAGCAGGTCAGCAGCATCCATGGAGCAGGAGAATCGGTATTTCGGTCATAAGACCTTCATCAGGAATGTGGGGGGAGAAGGGGGCTGAGAGATAAATAGAAGGGTGAGGGTGTAGTGGGGTAGCTGGGAAGGAGATAGGTAGATGCAGATGGGGGGGGGGGGGGATGATGGAGATAAGGGTGGAGCAGAGAAGTAGGACAATTCAAGATGGGGGTACCAAGTTGGAAAGTTGGATTTGGGATAAGGTGGGGGGGGGGAGGGGGGGAGGGGAGATGAGGAAACTGATGATATCAATATTGATTCCATGTGGTTGGGGTGTCTCAAGGCAGAAGGTGAGACGTTCTTCCTCCAGGCGTCGGGTGGCTTGGATTTGGCAGTGGAGGAGTCCCAGGACTTGCATGTCCTTGGCAGAGTGGGAGGAGGAGTTGAAGTGGGGTTGTTTGGTGCGTCTGTCCGGAGATGTTCCCTGAAACATTCCATGAGCTGGCACCCTGTCTCTCCAATGTAGAGGAGACCCCATCAAGAGCAACAGACACAGCAGATGAGGTGTGTGGATGTGCAGGAAAATCTCACCCAGATGTGGAAGTATCCTTTGGGTCTTTGGATGGAGGTGAGGGAGGAGATGTGGGTGCAGGTTTTGCATCTCTTGCAGCAGCAAGGGAAGGTGGAGGGTGGTTGATAGGGGGGGTGTGGGCGAAATGAGGAAATCATAGAGGGAATGGTCTCTGCGGAATGCCGATAGGGATGGGAAGGGAAATATATCTCTGCTGATGGGTTCTGACTGTATGTGGCAGAAATGGCGGAGGATGATGCTCTGTATCCATAGGTTAATGGTGTGGAAGGTGAGGACTGGGGGTTTCTATCCTTAGTCCTCATCTTTCACTCCACTACTGGGCCCATGGTGTCAGAGGCTAGTTTGGATAGAAGGTTAGCTGTCTGGCGGAAGGCAGGGAGTGGGGAATAAGAGGGTCCTTCTCAGGATGGTAGCCGGTGACAAGTGGTGTTCCGCAAGGCTCAGTGTTGGGACCACAACCTTTCACTTTATACATTAATGATCCAGATCCAGATAACTATGGGCATTCTAGCTAAGTTTGCAGATGGTACAAAGATAGGTCAAGGGACAGGTAACATTGAGGAGATGGGGAGGCTGCAGAAGGATTTGAACAGGTTAGGAGAGTAGGCAGATGGGGTACAGTGTGGGAAAGGATGAGGTCATGCACTTTGGTGAGGAGAGTAGAGGCATGGAATATTTTCGAAATGGGCAGAAAATTCAGAACCTTGAAGTGCAAAGAAACTTGGGAGTTCTAGTCCAGGATTCTCTCAAGGTAAGCTTGCAGGTTGAGTCAGTAGTTAGGAAGGCAAATGCAATTATAGCATTTAATTTGAGAGGACTTGAATATAAAAGCAGGGAAGTACTTCTGAGACTTTATAAGGCTCTGGTCAGGCCACATTTGAAGTATTGTGCGCAGCTTTGGGCCCCATATCTCAGGAAGGATGATCTGGCCTTGGAGTGTGTTCAGAAGAGGTTCACGAGAATGGTCCCGGGAATGAAAAGGTTAACATCTGAGGAACCTTTGAGAACTCTGGGTCTATGCTCGATGGAGTTTATAAAGATGAAGGGGTATCTAATTGAAACATACAGAATACTGAATGACCTGGACGTAGATGTTTGGAAGATGTTACCAATTGGTCAGAGAGTCTAGGACCTGAGGGCATAGCCTTAGAGTAAAGGGAAGACCTTTTCAAATGGAGCTAAGGAGAAACTTCTTCAACCAGAGAGTGGTGAATCTATGGAATTCATTGCCACAGAAGGCTGTGGAGGGAAGGTCATTGAGTTCTTGAGTATCAAGGGTTATGGGGAGAAAGCGGAAGAATGGGATTGAGAAACTTATCAGCCATGACTGAATACTGGAGCAAACCCGGTGGGCTGAATGGCCTAATTTCTGCTCCTATATCTTATGGTCTTATGATATCTTACGCTGTCACTCTTGCGTCACCTCAGCTCTTTATCTATGTTTGAACTGTGGCTGTAATGAAGTCAGGAGCTGAGTGGACCTGGTGGAACCCAGATTAGGCATTACTGAGCAGATTATTGCTGAGCAGGTGCTGCTTGATAACACATTTGCTGACACCTTCCATCACTTTACCGTTGATCGAAAATAGAATGATGGTGCTTTAATTGACTGGGTTGGATTTGCCCTGATTTTTGTGCATACTTGTGCAATTTTCCACATTGTCAGGTAAATGCTAGTGTTGTAACTATACTGGAAGCGCTTCGCCAGGGGAGCGGCAAGTTCTGGAGCACAAGTCTTCATTACTATTGCCGGAATGTTGTCAGGGCCCATAGTCTTTACAAAAACCTGTGTCTCCGCTGTTTCTTGATATCACATGAAGTGAATCAAATTGGTTCAAGACTGGGACCTGTGATGCTTTTGGCATGCCCACCTGCACTCTCCGTTGAACCAGGGTTGATCCTCTGGCTTGGTGGTAATGGTCGAGTGAGGGATATGCTGGACCATGAGGTGGCAGATTGTGTTGGGAATACAATTCTGTTATTGATGAGTCATTGTGCCTCATGTTAGCCCAGTCTTGAGTTGCTCAATTTGTTTGAAGTCTGTCCCATGTAGCATGGTGATAATGATAATGCCTCACTTGGCATTGTCCCAGGTAGGCCTTCGTCTCCACAGGGACTATGCGCTGGTCACTCTTATTGATACTTACATGGGCAGTTGCACATACAGCTGGCAGATTGGCTAGGATGAGGTCAAGTTTGTTTTTCCCTCTTGCTGGTTTCCTCACCACCTGTCACAGACCCAGTCTAGCAGCTATGCCCTTAGAACATAACCAACTTGATGAATAGTCTTGCTGCCAAGCCTGTCTTGGTGGTAGACATTGAAATCCCCCACTCAGAGTATATTTTGCACCCTTACCACTCTTAGTCTTCCTCCAACTGTTGTTCAGCAGGACAAGTACTGATTCATCAGCTGAAGCAGAACGGTACGTAGTATTCAGTAAGAGGTTTCCTTGCCAGTGTTCAACCTGAAGTTGTGAGACTTCATGGGGTTCAGAGTCAATGTTGAGGGCTCCTAAGGCAACTTCCTCCCAATGGTATGCTGTTGTGCCACCCTCTCTGGTGGGTTTGTTCTGCTGGTGGAACAGAACACATCCAGGGATGGTGATGTCTCGAACATTGTCTGTTAGGTATCAATCTATGAGTATGACTGTGTTGCTTGACTACTCTGTGAGACAGCTCTCCCAATTTTGGCACTTGCCCAAGATATTAGGTTGACCTTGCAGCATCAACAAGGTTGCTTCTGCTTTTGTCTTTTTTGGAGCTTACATTGATACCAAATAGTCAGTCCAGTTTCATTTCTTTATTGAGAATTTGTAGCAATTGATGCAAATGAGTGTCTTCCTAGGCCATCTCAGAGGGCAGTTGAGACTCAATCATATTGCTGTGTGTATGGAGTTACATGTAGGCAAGACCAGGTGAGGATGACAGACTTCCTTCCCTGAAGAAAATTAATTAAGAATTCCGATTGCATTTGAAGAAGTAATTTACGGGCCATATTACTCTTTGGGATATGCCGACAATGTGATAAATCACCTTTTAATATATACTGTCTCTGGACAGGGCCAGCCCGGAGCACCAGGTCCACGTGGCTTCAAGGGAGAAAAGGTGAGTCACTGAATCAGCTCAGTGAGGTTTGTTAGCTGTGACCTCTACCTGCTAATTCCAGCTGGCTGGCTGTACTCAGGTCACATTTGCCCAAGTGTCAGTAACTCAACCACTGATAGTACATTCCTGTACCATCTGTACAGCTGATGTTAAACTAATTGGCCTATATATAATGTCTGGTTTATCTCACTTAACCTTCTTAAATAATGGAGTGACATTAACAATTTTCTAACTCCGGGGAATCATTTGTTAAACAATTGGCACATTCGTGAATTCTTCTGCTCCCATAGATTCATCTGTTTTTATCTCCTGAGTTTCCCATCAGCATTATTTTTACTTGTACTGAATCTAATTAGATCCTCCTTATGATTTGTTAATTTCCTCTTATCTCTTGTATTCTATCCATTTTCTGGAGACTAAAGCAATGTAAGTATAAGTCTTTTTGTTTCAGTAAGTGTTATTTCCTGATGTCTGATCACATTATTACTCGAGTCTGTCACAAAGCAGCCCACATTTCCCTGAAATAACTCTCTTCTCTTCATTGAATTGTAACAAATCTTCAGAGCTGCTCCTTTTAGCATCTTCCTTTTGTGGCTTAATCATGGAAGTTTGGAGAAGAGCATCAGTTTAGTTTAAACATTGTGTAAATGTGAGTCCTGTGGTTCACCAAGTTCAGCTAAAGTCAGAATCATGGAATTTGTAGTGAGATGAGAGTCTTCAATCAGACTGGAATCACTGGTTGTCATACACTGTTCAAGTGACAAGTCTCCATTTCACAGGGTAACGTCGGCAAACCAGGAGCCTCTGGGAAAACCGTGAGTACAGTGATCATTTCTCACTTGCTTAGCTGTCTCTTGTCTTACATGAGTCACGGTAGAACACAAAACTGTGCCTTCACCCAGGGTGGAGTGCAATGAGACAAGGATTCAATGGAAGGAAACAGTGAACTGAGCGGGGTATACAATGACACTTCTCCCTACAGGCTGTTAAGGATTATAATGGAGTGATGGTGAATCCCCTAGCACAAAAGCATTTGTTTTGCAATAACCTAGATGCACCACCCCTGAGATTAAAGGATCAGAAAATGGCCCTCAGGTCTGTTCTGCCATTCAGTGAAGTTATCTTAGACCTGACTCCATGTACACAACTTGTCCCAGATCTTTCCGAACTATTGGAACCTATGCTGTTACCTTGGCATTTTTGCAGGCACCTCCTTTTAGCTTTATGGTGTCACCTACCTCTGGTAAGAAGAATTCTTGTTGCTTAGGGTTGAACTATTTGAATGTTAAATTAAGCTTTTGTTTGAACATTTCCCATTGATCTTCTTCGGTTTTACCTATTGACAGTTGTTCAGTTTACTGTGGACAGTCTCTGCCTGATTTCACTGAAATCAGGCTCACCAAAATCTAGAATCTTCCAGTAGTTTCACAATTCTCAGCTTTAGTCAAGACATTTCATTTATCATATTCTGATGACAATGTACTAAATACTCTCTCACTTATTTTGTCGCTCAAATCTACCTTGTGATGGTCATTATTAAGTACAATATGGTCAACTGTCTTGCTGCTGTAAATAACACAGACATATTCAGAAAAATGCACTGCCTTTCTGATAGTTTGCCTGAATCAAGATGACAATTAAATTCCCTCTTAATACCCAACTGCCTAGACTACGCGGCTTATCTAACATCTGCAGTGCTGCAATCTTCATCTTCACAGATGTTACCGAGGGTCTAAACCACACTCTCATGGCAGTCCTGAATGCTTTCCTATTTCTCATTGCACCCTCAAAATATCTGTTTATCTCTCTTCATATCCTCTTAAGATGGAAGTAATTTCATCCTTAACTACTTCTCTTTCAACGTTTTCCTGGAAATTCCTCCATATCGTAACCTAATATTTATGTTCCCCTTGTTTGATGGGGACAATGTAGAGGGAGCTTTATTCTGTACCGAACACCATGTTATACCTAACCCTGTGCTGGCCCTATCCTGGAGTGCTTGCTGGGGACAGTGTAAAAGGAGCTTTACTATCTACGTAACATGTGCTGTCCCTGATCTGGGAGTGTTAGTTTGGGACTTTAAAGCTTGGGGAGCTTTACTTTCACTTTCAAAGAGTAAAGGCAGTTTTACTTCCAGGTTAAAAATGGGAGAGAAAGCTTCACTTTCCATTTACTTTTAGGTTAAAAGAGCAGAGGAGCTTTATTCTGTACCTAACCTCGTGCTATAGCCAACCCTATTTTGTTCCTAACCACATGCTATTCCTGGGAGTGTTTAATGCAGACAGTGTTGGGGGAGCTTTATTCTACATCTGTTGCTAACCCTAGCTGCACCTGTCCTGCGAATATTTAATGGGAACAATATAGAGAGAGCTTTACTCTGTACCTGAACCTGAGCTGTCGCTGTCCTGGGAACATCAGATGGGGACAGTATAGATGAAGCTTACTCTGTATCTATGATCCCATGGTGTACCTGTCCTAGGATTGTTGAAGAGGACAGTGTCAAGGGAGCTTTACTTTCAATTTATGAGGACAAAAAATATTAAGTTTCAGTTTAAAAGAATAGAGGAAGCTTCACTCTGTATCTGACTTTGCACTGTCCCTGACCTTGGAGTGTTTGATGGGCACAGTGTCAAGGGAGCTTTACTCTCCATTTACTTTTTTGTTTAAAAGAGTAGAGGGTAGATTTCTTTGGATCTAACCTCATGCTGTCCCTGTCCCAGCAGTGTTAGACGTGGCAGTGTCAAGGCAATTTTACCTTCAGTTTAAAAGAATAAAGACTGTTTTAAATTCAGGTTAAAAGAGTAGAGAGATGTTTATTCTGTATCTAACCCTGTGTTGTACCTAACCCATTTTGGGCACAGTGCAGAGGAAGCTTTATTCTGTATCTGACTATGTGCTGTGCCTGTCCTGGGAGTATTGGATGGACCAGTATAGAGATAGCTTTACACAGTCTCTAACCCTGTGCTGTACCAAGCCCAGTGAGATACTCTGTATCTAACTTCGTGTTGCACCTGTTCTGAGAGTCAGACATGGACAGTGTAGAGGGTGACACGGTGGTTCAATGGTTAGCACTGTGTAGGTATTTGCACATTCTCCCTGTGCCTGCATGGGTTTCCTCCGGGTGCTCCGGTTTCGTCCCACAATCTAAAGATGTGCAGGTTAGGTAAATTGCCTGTAGTGTTCAGGGAAGTGTAGGTTAGATGCATTGGTCAGAGGTAAATACAGGATAACAGGGTACGGGAGTGGGTCTGGGTGGTATGGACTTGTTGGGCCAAAGGGCCAGCTTCTACACAGAAAGAAACTGCCTTATCTGTCCTGGAAATGTTTGAAGGCGACAGTGTAGAGGGAGCTTTATTTTGTATCTACCCTTGTACTGTCTCCATCCTGGGAGGTTTTGATGGGGACAATGTACGGAGAGCTTTATCCTTCTGTTGCCTCATGTTGTACATTTCCTGGAAGTGTTTGATGGGAGAAATGCAGTAGGAGCTTTACTCTATCTGTACCTGTCCTGGGAGTGTTTGAGAGGGGCAGTGTAGAGAGAGCTTTACTCTGTATCCAATACTGTGCTGTCCCTGTCCCGGGCCTGCTAGGTGGTGACAGTATAGAGGGAGCTTTACTCTATTTACTACCCTGTGCTGTCCCTGTCTTTGAGATTGTTTAATGGGAACTGTGTAGAGGGAGCTTTATTCTGTATCAGACGTTGTGTTGCATCTGTTCTGGGAGTGTTTGATGGGATACAGTTCAGAAAGATTTACTCTGAGGCTTACTGGTTTCAGATAGTTGTCTACACTGTATATTTCATCCACATCACTGGGTAAATAAAAAAATAATTGAGATAAGTATTTCTCAATCATTAATTATTTATCAGGATCATTTTTCTCACAAGTCCACAGGGAGACAGCTTCCTCCTGTTAGTGTTCACTTGGGCAGACTGCAGCCTTAGCGTCCATGTAAATCCATAACAAAGTTTGAGTCATGTTGTTGAACTATCGGTTCCTCCTGAGACTGAACCCTTCTGGCTACTGCATAAGAGCATATCGTCCCAGGAGGTGAGTTAGGAATAAATGTTGAAAAGTTACCTGAAATTGGTAGTCCCCAACGCCCAGTCCCTCCCACCCAACTCCATCCTTGGGGATATCGTGCTAGGTATTGGATCTGGTTAACACAGGTTTTTTTTGCTGGAGTATTACCTGTCAGGGAAAGCACAAGCTCAGGATGCTCACTGAACTAATTTTAATTGATGCTGAGGAACTATGGGCTGGCCAGGGCCCAGCAAGGACAGGTAAGAGGAAACCAATCTGCCCCAACTCATTTGGGCAACTCTCCAAGATGAAGGTAGAGGAAGCTGACTCCAATTTTTACACTGTGGGGAAGTTTTGGCAATAATAAAAATTGAAGATCAGAGAATCTTCTGCATTGAAGGATCCTCCAAGCCATTACCAGCAATGGCTGTGAACTGCCAGGGTCCACATCCTCAGAACAGTACGGAAACAGAGGTGCATCACTCAACCAACACATGGCCTAACCATTTCCACATTCTCGATTGTGGGATCTTGCTGTGCAGAAATAGGCTGCTGCATTTCCACCATGTCAGTGGCTCTACTTTCCATTGTCTGTTTATGCATTTTCAGGATGTCTTGAAGTTCTGAAAGATGTTAGACAAAAGCATGCCTTTGTTGAGTCAATTTTTTTTGTCACCTTTTCCCAACATTGTGTTTACTTTTGTCTTGTTAAAGGGGAAACGAGGTAATCAGGGGATCCCAGGGCATGAAGGAGAAAAGGGCAACAAGGTAAGCGCTTGAATTAATTTGCACTTTTCGCTCGAGGCTCAGTGATTGAATATTCAAGCACTGTGCTGGCTGTCTGCAGCGCAGTCCAATCCGTCCCATTCCTCTGGTTTACGATCATGGTGCTGCAGATTTACTGCCTCCAAGTGCTCTTCCAATTTCCTTTTAAAATTATTATCAATCTGTTCTTCCAAAGTCCTCATGTATTGAGTTCGAGATCATTGCTACTTGTTTCATACATTGCCAACACCACCACCAGTCCCCCCCTCCATCCCCCATGCAATCTATCCATATACCACACACACACACATCCTTAAATCTGTCTCCCTTAGCCATTGCGCCATCCCTTTGTCTTCCTTATTTGGATCTGTAAGGATCTTGAATACCTCTCTCGAATCTGTCCTGAATCCTATTAGTTCCATTGAGAACAGCCCCAACAGTTTCTTCACCCTAACCTTGGAGCTAAAATCTCACAATCCCTGGAACCATCTGGGAAACCTCCTCTGCATCATCTCAATCCTGTGATGATCACAACAGGATGTGGGTTATAGCCTAACCAGAGCTTTGTAAAGATTCAGCATAACATCCCTGCTTTTGTACACTATATCTCAATGTAACCCAAGATCCTATATTCTTGTAGTGTAAAACATTGAGCATTGGAATGTTTTTGATATAAACTGGAACAGGATTTCTGGCCCGTGATCTCAGTTCGACATAACCCCTGATCACTGACAACTGGAATCTCAAGGATCAGCAGATACAGATTGAATTAAAACTCTCATGGACAAGTGAGTTTTCAAATAAGACTGAACACTCATTCCTTGGTGAATCCATTACCTGTGGAACTATGACCCAGTCAAAGTCACGACTTTGCAAGAGAGAGGGTGAAAAGTTATGGGGATTTTTTTTTAGCTAACAACGTATTTGAAATCTATCTCTGTGGTTACACTGACGAGTGAGTACTTCATCAGCACTCTGTTTTTTTAAGGGTGATCTGGGAGATCGAGGGATCACAGGAGCTCCAGGACCCAAAGGAGAGAAGGTTTGTGTTATGAAGAATTGTATTTTGTTTCAGTTTGATTTCTGCTTTGTTCTGCTGCCATCTGTTGGTGGGAGGCATGGCTGAAACGGTCCTGTTCACTCTGGAGTCCTGACGCCATAATTCAGGCTGATGCTGCAGTGCACTACTGAGAGAATGTTGGAAATTCCTTCTTTGCAATGAAACGTTAATGACCTCCATCTGATGAGTCAGGAGGACATACAAAGTCCCATGACCATAATCTGATAGAAGGGGAAATCTCCCACGTTCCCAGCTAATGTTAATCTCCATTATTGATACAAAGGATTGTGTAGTCATTTAACTCATTACTGTTGCTGTGCGTGATTGGTTGCTGTGATTCCCTACATCACAATACCTCAAATGTATTTCATTGACTATTATTTTAGATCTTGAGGTGATGGGCAGAAACTTGCCCCCATAACCCTGTAGTGATTATCTCAAGGTCATCCAGGTGGACCTCATAGAATATGAGTTCCCTGATTGGAGCTGATAAACTGGTCTAATCTGGTAGCCCTGAATGACAGAGAAGAACAGGAATTACAGATGTCTTGTTCACTTTAAGAGCTGGGGAGCTGGATCAGTGTCAAGGACTTGTGTAAATAAAGGTTGATTTGGTGACAGGATACCAACTTCTGTGGAGTTATTTCACAGCACACCCCCTTGTAGCCAGTATGGGGTGTGCATTTAATCATGACAGAAGTTGCTGCTGAGGAGCCCTCCTGCTTTCCCCCTCTGCCCTAATGAAGTCTGGGTCACAAAGTTCCATGGATGGCCTTGCCTCCAGTTGAGAAGTTGCCCAATCCCAAGGCCCCATACTGCCACAGCTAATATTAACCTGTGGCAGGTAGGGAGCTTGTCATGTGCTGAGCACCACATGTATACCTGTCCTCTTGAACCTTGCCCTATAACTCCTTATTTGGATCCACCCACAACTCCAGAAACTCACTTAGCTGGCCTGCTCTGCACAATGGAATTGCCTGCAGTCTCAGAACTGACCACTGTATCCCAGTGGCACTGTGGGGACTAACAGCCTTCCAATTAGCTGAAGCTCTGTAAACTGGACTCCCTCCTGAGACAGTGGGTGGAGGCTCACCTTAACACAAATCAGTGCTGCTCCCTGTGTTCGGTTTCTCTAGAGCAGCCATCGGGATCATGGGCAGGCTCCCTCTCGACTCTTCACTGAGGGTATGGGTGTGCGGGATGGGGTAACCACGGCATCACGTAAAGACTACCTAATATTCGATTTGGACCTCATGTGCCTTCATAGCCCCCATCCCCTATGCCCCTTCTTTGTGCTTTCCATCACTCCATTTCACCCATGTGTACTGTGTACATAATCAATCGCTGTAGTTACTGTGTCAAGTCATGAAATGTTCATAAGAAAAAGAGCCAGTCCAAAATCTCCTTGAAAAGAAACAGTTCTTAACGGCATTTTTTAAATATCAGTCATACATGGCCATTCATTGTATTGATTAAGTAGTTTTACTCCACTTCCCCTCTCTCAATCTTGCCCAAATAATTTTGAGAAACAAAGACATAATAACTTTTAACTAGTAACCTTGTAAAGATTCAGTCAGTCAAAGGTAACACTGCGCTTCAAGTAGGGAAAGGTACATCCTGCTCGACTGACTACATCTAGGAGCTCAGCCGTTCTTTCATAAAGAAACCATCTGGAGAAACAGAGGTCTGATCATCTGTTTCTGTTGGTACAATTGGCGATGACCTCCATAAATGCCAGTGGGGAGACGCTAGGAGGCAGTGAGGAAGATTACTTTACATTACATTACATTACAGTGTGGAAACAGGCCCTTCGGCCCAACAAGTCCACACCGCCCCGCCAAAGTGCAACCCACCCATACCCCTACATTTACCTCTGCACCTAACACTACAGGCAATTTAGCGTGGCCAATTCACCTGACCTGCACACATTTTTAGAGTGTGGGAGGAAACCGGAGCACCCGGAGGAAACCCACTCAGACACAGGGAGAATGTGCAAACTCCACACAGTCAGTCGCCTGAGGCGGGAATTGAACCCGGGTCAAGATGGCAGAGGGGGAGGAAGTGTGACTCTGTGGGATGAAGCGAGCGGATGATGAAGCAAATGAAGAATCAGGAGTGGCAGCAAGGGGCAGGTACAATGCAGGATTGAAGTTGTATGGTGCCTACGAAGCTGCATATCCGTAACCACAATGCATGATTTGTTGAATGGTTTGTAAGTGAGTTCTGGGGGTTGGCAGTGTGTGTGATTGCCGATGTGGAATGGTGCAGATGTGGTGTGGGTCACTGAGAGCACTGCCTTTCTCTTTATGGTCCAGGGCGATGGATGTGGGCTCTGTCCAACGGCTCAAGTGGCTCATCTTAAAGTAAGTCCCCCAGATGATGGAAATGGGAGCCAGTCCGAAAAACAGCCTGCACCTCTTATCCAGCCTGGAATAAAGGTGAGGAATTCCACAACAATGAACAATGCTATCTGTGTGCCTATCATCATCTGAGATTGGGAACAATTCAGTCAAGTGTGTGCCATCAGAACAATTAACATCTTCCTGACCATTTTTAATTCACTCATGGGATGTGGATATCACTGACTGGGCCAGCACTTATTGCCCATCCCTAATTGCCCTTGAACTGAACAGCTACTAGGCCATTGTAGGTAGTGTTGAAGGTAGTGGATGGGGTGATAAACAAATGGATTGGTGTTGTTGGAGCTGCACTTATCCAGGCAAGTGGAGAGTACCCAATCACATTCCTGAGTTATGTCTTGCAGACTGGAGATTCAGGAGGTGAGGTACTCACGATAGAATTGATAATGTAGCCACTGTGTTTATATATCAATATATAGGAAGACCAGTTCAGTTTCTGGTCAATGGGAACCCTACCACCACCACCACCAAACGTCATCCAGGATGTTGAGAGTGAGGGATTCACTTATGGTCATTGATTCTCTTGTGCTGGAGATAGTCATTGCTTGGCGTTTGTGCTGCTCGAATGTTAATTGCCACTTAAGTACATAAGCCCAAATGTTATCCAGGTCTTACTGCATATGGACACAGGTTGTTTCAGGACCTGAGGAGTCATACATTATTCTGAGCATTGTGCAATCATCAGCAAACATCCATACTTCTGATTTTATGATGGAGGGAAGGTCATTGATGAAACAGCTGAAGACAGGCTAAGAACACCACCCTGAGGAAATGGAAATCTGTGGCTTCAACTACCACCAGCTCCAGAAGTGTCACAATAAGTCAGGCTTGATTAAAAACACCCACCCTGAGGAGCACTGAAAGAGATGCCCTAGAACTGAGATGACTGATCTCCAAAAGCCAAAACCACATTCCTATGTGCAAAGTATGATTCCAACCGGTAGAGTTTTCATTATGATGGTTCACTTTTTCTTAAGATGGTACAAAGTTGAAAGAGTGTATGTTCACTTTAAGATCGTAAGAGTTTTCTGAATTTTCAAGTAAATTTAAAATGCAGCTATAGCTGCCAGAACAGCTAATCTGTTCCAAAATAACAATTGTTTGTTAAATGGATACCTAAGTTTTGGTTGCTGTTTTGACAACAGTTCAAATTTAACCAATTAATTTAAATTATGCCCACGATACTAAATTGAGTTTGAATTTATTGTACTGATAACATCAGACCAATGAGAGGGAACAACGTTGGAGGTATAAACAACACAGGCGTTTTGAAAACTGGTCAAAGCAACTGCCGTAGAGCTGGAGAGCAATTGTCATCTGAAGAAATAAACATCTTGAACTCAAAGAAATCTCAGAAGGCACTATCCAGCAAAAGATACCTTTTCCTGTAAAAATACTCGCAGTAAAAAGAACAAAGCTGACCAGGGAGAAGACAGCACAATCGGAAGACTGGAAAGAAGACAGCATCAGAGTCTGTGGGGACTTGAGATGTAGTTAATATAATGCTTAATAATTATGCTATTGGAGCAGTATTTTTATAAAGTTGGAATCAGATAATAATTAGTTAAGAAAAAAGTTGGCTTGGATTTAATAGTTTTAATTTCGTGTTTGCTATGAGAATTCGGAAAATAAGTTGTTATTTTTCTTTAAGTAGTGGAAATTAGGAGTTCTCTTTCTGTCACACATTCTAACAGATTACAAGGCGAGGTGAGCTGTTCTGAGAATTTGGTTTTAATTAACAGAGAGATTTGACTTCCGTGTCACAACACGTCCTTGCTCTTTCACGCTCTGTCCCTATTAATAAAGCTGAGGACACTGTATACTTGATTAACTACTCTCCACCTGTCCTGCCAACTTCAATAATCTGTGCACAAAAACACCCATACCCCCTATTGAATTGTACTCCCCAAATTGTCTTTCAGTGTTCTTCCCACCAAAGTGCATCACCTCACATTTCACTTCATTGAAACTCAGTCACCACCTATCTGCCCACTCCACCAATTTTGACTTGCCCTTTTGGAGTTCCTCACTGGTTGCAAATCTTCCACATTTAGTATTAACTGCAAACTTGGTGATTGGGCCATGCACACTAAGACCCATTAATATGTATAAGGTCAAAGGTCCCAACCCCTAGAGTACTCTACTGCAAACCTTCCTCCAGCCTGAAAAATATCCGTTGACCACGACTCTGTTACCTAACAGCAGGTCCGGCAGCATCCGAGAGGCCTCAGTTCCTGATGTAGGGCTTTTGCCCGAATCGTCGGTTTTCCTGCTCCTCGGATGCTGCCTGACCTGCTGTGCTTTTCCAGCACCGCTCTTATCTAGACTCTGGTTTCCAGCATCTGCAGTCCTTGTTTTTACCTCTGTCACCTAACACTTAGCCAGTTTAGTTACCATGTTGCCACTGCCACTTTTACACCTGTTGAATGTTTTTTTAAGCTGCAGTGATCCAAAGAAATAGAGAGTATCCCATCGCACTACTGCGTTTTGCCTTGCAGATGCTGGACAGGATTTGGGGAGTTAGGAGATGAGAATTCCCATTCTGTAACCTTTTCTAGTAGGCACTGCACTATGTTGCTGACCCACCTCAGTTTCTGGTTAGTGGAACCATAGGATTCATTGCTGGTGGTAATGACAGTAAGGTGAGGTGCTTCCACTCCTCTGGTTGGAGATACTCCAAACCTTGTGTGGTTTGTAAATTTGTCTGTATTCAGGATTTGAATGTCCTGGGCCCACTCTGCTCCTCCACCTTGTAACCCTCTATTATAACTAACTTGTTATAACCTGTTACACTCTCAGTAATACAGTGGCAGCCAGCAAGTCAAGCTTGGCCTCATAATGGAATAATCACATATGGATCTGTATCTTCACCACCTTCCAGCAGTGGAGCTCCAGTTTTCCCAATGAATTGGGAATCCTGGAGGAGATACCAGCTTCCCCATGAGCCTATGTGTGCTAAGGTTGTGTGATCAAATCAACATAAAGGCTGGTATGTTCCCCACTCACACCATAGCATCTCATTCTCCAGCCCAGTCCTGCTCCTGGCGAAATGCCTGACTCGGTGGAAAGGCGATGACCTTTCCTGTCCTAGACAGTGTGCCTTTTTATATGAATGTCTCTGTGAAGAGCCTTTCTCGAGGTCCCAGGAGTAATAAAAGAGCAAATAGCTGCTATTGACACTGTGACCAGCTGAGTGAGGGCTTCGGATTTAAATTCCGAATTGACGGGTGTGTAAACATAGAAACAAGCAGCCAGAGTAGGCCATTCAGCTCTTCAAGCCTGCATTCAATATATGATCAGTGCCAATCCTTTATCTCAATGCCTTATTCCCGCTTTCTATTCCTACCAACTGATGCCTTTAAAATAAAAAAGTCCCTCTTTCTTGAATATATAATCTGTACATTCGCACATTTATTTGTAATTTATGTTCACCAATGTAATCCTGTTCATATAGGGTGACCCAGGATCAAAGGGTGACAAAGGAGAGCCAGGGGAGAAAGGAATTCCGGGTATTCCTGGATTCCCAGGGACACGGGGCCGTCATGGGCTGAAAGGGGAAAAGGTGAGTCATCAAGGTGTCATCTGCCCTTACCTGCACTGAGCTGTAACACAAAGGAGAGGGGCAGGGACGGACTTAGACACCACCTGAAGAAATTGTCTGATTCTTGGCATCGCACCTCAGAAAGTATATATTCACCTGGCGAGAATCTGGAGCAGACTTATCTGAATAATTCTCGGGCAATAACGATTAAATTACACTTGCTGGTTTCATAATATGAATTACATTTCCATGAACATCAATTATTGTTAGGTGGTCTGATTAAAATCCTTCAATAATTCATCAAACTCTTTATTCACCCTGTTTCTGGTGATCTGTCCAAATCTTTCTGTTGAGAGCTATGAGTTTATCAGGTTTATTTAAATGATTGTTGTCTAGACTAATGCCTTGTTCTCTTGTGCAGGGGGATCAGTGTGAGGTTTGCCCTACCATTCCAGAAGACTTCAAAGACGTAATTGGACTTCCAGGGAAACCAGGCCCTCAAGGAGACCCTGGACCACCAGGGACAGGAGAACCCGGAAAGCATGTGAGGCATAGTCACTAAAGCAAGCCACTGAAGTGTACAGAGAGTATGGTACTGGCTAGGTTCTATAATGCTTAGTGTTTTGCACAACACTGGACTGTGTGTCTTTAAATATATACTCTCCATTTCTCCCTGAACCTCTGTGCTTCCTTCCTAGGCTTGGACCTTATTCTCTTTGATCCGTAGTTTCTTGTATCTGATGTGTTTCTACCTGTGTGACACCAGGACAGTGTTGATGACCCTCTGCACCTTTCAATGGGATTGTAGTCCAGTCACACTCCAGGTGGATCACTCACCGACCTCACTGCTACCAAAAGGTGGCACCACCTGCCCATTTATGATAAATCAGAGGGTCACAGGCCCGTCGGTAAAGCTCAGGATAGTGATTGGGGTGAAGCAAAGCCTGAATGCCAAGGAGATAGTAAAGCTAATTTGATGATTATTCCCAAAAGACACAGTGATGCCAAAGTGAAGATCATTAATGCCAATACTTACCAAGAGAATGTCTGAGAGCTGTAGTTTTCCTGGGAACGGAAACAATACCACAGCAACACAGCAATCATTCAGTCCCTGGTACGGGGCACAGAATCTCAGTGACACAGGGCTGGGCAGCCCACTGCAAACTCTCCCCCAACCTCCATAGGAAAAAACAATAATTTCCCTTCATAATTCCCAAGCTACCACTGTTTGTCCCACATGCTAAAAAAACCCCTAATGATCTGGGAGACTTCAGCTTGGAACCCATTTGGTGTTGTGAGTTAGCTCATTTCACCAAATGGCTCACTTGTGATGTGGAGAGATGCCAACAGTGTGGGTTCAATTCCTGCACTGGCTAAAGTTACCATGGAGCACTCTCCTTCTCAACCTTCCCCTCGCCTGAGATGCCACAGGTTAAACCGCCACCAGCCATCTCTCTAATGAGGGAACAGCCTTGTGGTCTCGTAAAATTGTGGCAACTTTACTTTTGCTGGCTTTGTACTTCCATTTCAAAACTTTCTACCTACCGGCCTCAGTAATTTGATGTGCATAAAGACATCATGCTGGTCGCTGTAAGGTGTTGGATTAGTGGTGCTGGAAGAGCACAGCAGTTCAGGCAGCATCCAAGGAACTTTGAAATCGACGTTTCGGGCAAAAGCCCTTCATCAGGAATAAAGGCAGTGAGCCTGGAGCGTGGAGAGAGCGTGGAGCTCACTGCCTTTATTCCTGATGAAGGGCTTTTGCCCGAAACGTCAATTTCGAAGTTCCTTGGATGCTGCCTGAACTGCTGTGCTCTTCCAGCACCACTAATCCAGAATCTGGTTTCCAGCATCTGCAGTCATTGTTTTTACCTAGCTGTAAGGTGTTGTCTATTTTTCTGTGTGTGTGCTTGTGAGTGAGTGTATGTTCTTGTATCTGTATATGCCTCTGTGCTTCTGAATATGTATCTGTACTTGCATCTGTGTATGTGTCTGTCAGTGTATGTGTGTGTCTGCTTGTATCTCATCATAGAGTCATCACCATCATGACAGAATCCCTGCAGTGTGGAAACAGGCCCTTCAGTCCAACAAATCCACCAGCCCTCAAAGAGTAACCCATCCAGACCCACTCCCCTACCCAATTGCTCTAGATTTACCCCTGATTAATGCACCTAATCTACACATCCCTGAACACTATGGGAAATTTAGCATGGCCAATTCACCTAACCTGCACATCTTTGGATTGTGGGAGAAAACCCACGCAGACACAGGGGGAATGTGTGAACTCCACACTGACAGTCGTCCGAGTCTGGAATCGAACTCAGGTTCCTGGCACTGTGAGGCAGCAGTGCTAACCACTGAGCCGCCGTACTGTCCAATCTATCTATGTATGTATGTAGATTAGATTAGATTCCCCACAGTATGGAAACAGGCCCTTCGTCCCAACAGATCCACACCAGACTGATTCCCCCTACCCTATATTCACCCCTAATTAATGCACCTACCACTATGTGCAATTTAGCACGGCCAATTCACCTGACCTGCACATCTTTGGACTGTGCGAGGAAACCGGAGCACCCGGAGGAAACCCACACAGACATGGGGAGAGTGTGTGTGTGTGTGTTTGTGAATCTGTCCGGGTCTTGGTGAGGGGTCCTGATTTGATGGTCATTATACACTGCTCATTGTGGTAGGTTGCCGGGTAGGATGGGGACTGTAAAATTGTTCACTGTGCCTCGTGTATCAACTGGCTCACCTCCACTATAATTCTACCAATTAATGGTCATGTACAGACTTTCATCAAACAGCATTGGGATTTTACCTTTGAAGATGCCTATGCCATCTATGAAGCCCAACAGGTCTCACTGGTCGGGCTGCTGGATGGTCAAGGGTTAATACCTTGTTGAAGAACCCGCTGTATCCATCAAATACCTCTCTCAAGATCTTCCAATCTCTCCAGTTTGACTTCCTCACCTCTCTTGTCCTCCTCACTGAGGTCTGGTGTCCTGACCCATGTGGGCCCCAGACTCACCTTTGTTCCGAGGTTCATTAGAACTTACTTTCCACAATGAGTCACTGCAATCCCAGCCACTGCTTTCACCTGGAAAGTGTAGCCTGATGGCCTTGGAGTGAGCTGGGGAAGTCCAGGCAAGCTGAATCCTAACATTTACACCAATTCTTTGTGTGACTTCTGTGAGTTTTTTTAAATTCATTCATGGCATTGCTGACTGGGCCAACATTTATTATCTGTCCCCATTTCATAGAGTCATAGAGCTGTACAGCATGGAAACCAACCCTCCAGTTCAACTCACCCATGCCAACCAAATATCCTAAATTAATCTAGTTCCATTTCCCAGCATTTGGCTCTTTTCCCATAAACCCTTTCTATTTCTATACCCATCCAGATGCCGTTTAAATGTTGTAATTGTAACAGCCTCCACCATTTCCTCTGGCAGCTCTTTCCATACATATACCACCCTCTGAGTGAAAAGGTTAACCCTTAGGTCCCTTTTAATTGTTTTCCCTCTCACCTTAAATTTTTGCTGTTTAGTTTTGGATTCCCCAACCCCAGAAGAAAAGAACTTGTCTATTTACCCTATCCATGCCTCTTATGATTTTATAATCCTTCATAAGATCACTCCGCAGCCTCCGACACTGCCCTTAAGAAGGTGGTGGTGGATTGCCTTCTTAAACCACTGCAGCCAATGTGCACAATGCTATTACTAAGGGAATTCCAAGATTTTAACTCAGCAACAGTGAAGGAATGACGATACATTCCCAAGTCAGAATGGTGAATGGTTTGGATAGAAACTTATAGGTGCTAGTGTTCCCATGTATCTGCTGCCTTTGTCCTTCTAGATGGAAATAAATTTGGATGCTGGTTGTGATGCAGAAATGTCTAAAGTATGTCTGCAGTGCATCTTGTAGATTGTACACGCTGCCGCTACTGAGCATCGGTGATGGAGGGAGTTGTTACTTACGGATATGGTGCCGGTCAAGCAGGCTGCTTTGTCCTGGATGGTATTAAGCTTCTTGATTGTTGTTGGAGCTGCCCCCATCCAGGCAAGTGGGGAGTATTCCATCACACTCCTGACTTGTGTGCAGCTATCAGTGTGTATTTGTCTCTGTCTGATTCATTCCTGATGAAGAAATCATGGGTGAGATATAGGTTAGGGAAAGGGAGAAGACCTTCAGATCACTCAGAAATATCACAACAAATGTGGGTGTCTTCAGGAAAAGAAAGGAGATCATTAAGTCTAAACAAGTGTATGTTTGTGTCAAAAAGCCTGCTATTTTAATAACTTTAATGCTGGCTTTACTCAGGGTGAACCAGGACGACAGGGATTGACGGGCTCTCCGGGAGTGAAGGGTGAAAAGGTAAGTGTGAGGTCTCTCCAGTCGAGTTCAGTGCCATCTTTTGCTTGTTGCAGCTTCATGTGGTTAATGTGTTAATGGTTTGATTCCTTGGTGTTTGATAGGGACAGGCAGGACCCCCAGGGAAAGGACTGCCCGGAGTTCCGGTGAGTAAACATTTATATGGTGCTGCTACCAATATAGTAAATGTCCTAGGGCACTTCATAGAAGTGTTTATTAACAAAATCTGACAGTGAATAGGAAGATATCGTATCAGATGACCAATGGTTTACTCAAAACACATCTTAAGGAGCATGTTAAAGCAGATGTTAGACTATTTTCACTGGAGTTGAGAGGAATGAAGGGGATCTCATCTAAACCTATAAAATTCTACTAGGACAAGACAGGGTGAATGCAGGAAGGATGTTCCTCATGACCAGGGAATCCATAACCAGGATCACAATATAATGATACAGGGTAGACCATTTAGGTTCCTTCACCCAGAGAGTGGTGAGCCTGTGGGATTCTGTGCCACAGAAAGTAATTGAGACCAAAACATCGAATGTTTTCAAGAGGAAATTAAATATATAGCAAACTGTGTTTTAACCAGCACCTTATGAACCAGCACTTTCAGTAAGCCACAAAAATTATATATTTGAACTACCAGACGTTTACTGTGTTATCACAATCTACCACGATGTCCGAGTAGTCAGTTGAGGGTGCAAGTGAGAAGGCTGTCTGATGGTAAATTTTATTTAATGTAAAGTTGCATTATTATTTATATGATTCATGCAGTGAATAAAGTGTAACAGTGATGTGTGTACCCTCTGAATTACATTAGTGTGTGTTTTTACATTGATTATGTAGGCATCCTGATAACTGGCACACTCCTGGCCCTATAAGGTGCTGGTTAATAAAAGGTTTGCTGTAATTCGAAGAATTGAAAGGATTAGAGGGTATGGGGGGAGAAAATGAGAACGGAAATAGAATGATTAGCCACAATCAATTTGAATGGCAGAGCAGGCTCAAAGGGCAGAGTGACCTACTCCTGCTCCTCTTGTCTGTGTTTCTTTGACAGTAAAGTCATAAGGGTCAGGGACAGATTTCCTTGGAGCTGAAGACTTGGCCATGAAATGTCGAGTGGTAAAAATTCAGTGATTGCAGATGATGGATTACAGCGAGGCCATAGAGGTACTTGGGAACAAGGATGAAAATGTTAATGTTGCTCCATTGTCCCATTGTGAGCCAATGTCTGACAGTGAGCACACGGTTACTGTCAATTGCTGGAAAATAGAGTTTGTTGCAGGGATTGTAAACAATGACTTCAGTTTCCCAGTATTTAAAATGAAGATATTTCCACTCGTCCTGAACTCAATGTTGTGGAAACAGTCCATTAATTGAGGGGAAAAGATGCACCGCGGATGCTGGAAATCTAAAACAAACAAACAGAATGTAGGAGAAACTCCACAGATTTAACAGCGTCTGTGCAGAGAGAAACAAAGCTAACATTTCAAGTCCAGTCCAACTCTTTTTTTGAGAAAATCATTGAGGGAGAGTTTACTAATTGAGAGGTGATGGTTGCGTTGAATTGGGTGACATCAGAATAAATAATGTCACTTGTAGGTCAGAAATTAACAGAGACAAAGGATTGATTATTAGAGTTAACAGTGTGGAAGCAAGAAGAGGAACCACGTTTCAGCTGTGGCTGTGGCCCTGTCATCCAGTCAGCTTTATGCCAGTGTGATGGTGAGGAGTTAATGACTGGCCTCTGGTCTTTTACCAAATGGCAGTCTCTGGTCATATGTCTTCTAGGAGAAAGTGAGGACTGCAGATGCTGGAGATCAGAGCTGAAAATGTGTTGCTGGTAAAGCGCAGCAGGTCAGGCAGCATCCAAGGAGCAGGAAAATCGACGTTTCGGGCATGAGCCACACTCTCCTCATTCCTGAAGAAGGGCTCATGCCCGAAAAGTCGATTCTCCTGCTCCTTGGATACTGCCTGACCTGCTACGCTTTTCCAGAAACACATTTTCAGTTCTGGTCATATGTCATGCTGTAATCATGTTGATGGCCTGTCTGCCATCAACAAATCCTGACTGTGTCATTAACTGTCTCCTGGTTGGACCAGTAGTATTGACCAGCAATCACTGTGTATTGGGCTACTTTCACAGCGTTGACCCTGTCTCCAGTGGAATGCATTGGAGAGTTGGCCCGTTGATTTCCAAGATCACTACTCTATCTTTGCGAGGCATGGAACGATTCCGCTCTGTGTATCCCTCTCAACTCATTCCATCCTCCTCTTAACTTTCATTCTCCATTTCTGTCCTTATCTTTGACCTTATCTCTTTCCTTCTGTCTGTCCTCTCTGTCTCTCTGTCAGTCCGAGGTCACACTTGGTCAGAATTTATGAATGGTGTAGGTTTTGGATGGAGATAATTAGACTGGTTCAGGAAAAGCACCTTCCGAAAATGATTAAGTTTGGCCTTGTTTACTTTTAGGGAAAGGATGGCATGATGGGAAAACCAGGAAATCCGGTGAGTAAACCCTTGGAATGTTTCATCAACATCCCGAACTGGTGTGTAGTCTGACGCTCATAGACAATTGTGATCCTTGACTTACCCTTTGGTGTGGAAGAGTATTTCACCTGTGCCAGTAAATCTCCAACATTTAAACTACTTTGAGGTTCAGACTTAAATAGAACGGATACTATTATTGATAAATGTATATTATAGAAAATTCTCAAAGTGATCTTATTGAAGTTAGTTTCAAAATCAGAAAGATATGAACACCATGCAGGGTCTTCAGTGATTATCTATTTGCACTCGTTTTATAAATATTCCACAGACACTGAATCCTCTCAATCCAGTTCATGTTTGGCCTTTTAAACTACAGGGTTACTGGCCTGTTCCAGCCTCTTCAGTCACTCCCTGTAGCTCAGACCCTTAAATCCTAGCAACATCCTTGTGCATTTTTTATGAACCCTTTCAAATTTCACAACATCCTTTCTGTCGGAGGGAAACCAGAATTGCACACAATATTCCAAAAGTGGCCTAACCAATGTCCTGTACAGCCGCAACATGATCTCCTAACTCCTATACTTGATGCTCTGAGGAATAAAGGAAAGCATACCAAACGCCTTCTTCACTATCCTATCTACCTGTGATTCCACTTTGAAGGAATTATGAACCTGCACTCCAAGGTCTCTTTGTTCAGTAACACTTCCCAGGACCTTAAGTGACTAGGTCCTGTCCTGATGTGCCTTTTCAAAATGCACCATCTCACATTTATCTAAATTAAAGTCCGTCAGCCACTTCTCGACTCATTGCCAATCTGGTCCAGATCCCGTTGTACTCTGAGGTAACCTTCTTCACTGTCCACTACACCTCCTATTTTGGTGTCATCTGCAAACTTACTAACTATACCTCTTATGTCACGTCCAAATCATTTATATAAATGATGAAAGGCAGTGGACCCAGCACCGATCCTTGTAGCACACCACTGGTCACAGGCTTCCAATCTGAAAAACAACCCTCCACCACCATCCTGTCTTCTACCTTCCAGCCAGTATTCAAATGCTGGTTCTCTCTGTATTCCAAGTGATCTAACCTTGCTAACCAGTCTCCCATGGGGAACCTTGTCGAACGCCTTACTGAAGTCCATATAGATCATGTCCACCGCTCTGCTCTCATCATTCCTTTGTTATTTCTTCAAAAAACTCAATTGAGTTAATGAGACATGATTTCCCACGCACAAAGCATGTTGACTATCCTAATCAGTCCTTGCCTTTTCAAATACATGTAAATTGTATAACTCAGATTCCCTCCAACAACCTGCCCACCAATGATGTCAGGCTCACTGGTCTATAGTTCCCTGGCTTTTCCTTACCACCTTTCTTAAATAGTGGCACTACATTAGCCCACCTCCAGCACCTCACCTGTGACTATCAATGATACAAATATCTCAGCAACAGGCCCAGCAATCACTTCCCTAGCTTCTCACAGAGATCTAGGTTACACCTGATCAGATCCTGGAGAGTTATCTATCTTTATGCATTTTAAGACATCCAGCATCACCAGCTGTGTAATGAGACATCTTTCAAGATGTGGAGAAAGTGAGGACTGCAGCTGCTGGAAAAGCACAGCTAGTCAGGCAGCATCCGAGGAGCAGGACAGTCAACATTTTGAGCATAAGCCGACATTCTTCAAGATGTCACCATCTGTTTCCATCCATTCTATATCTTCTATGTCCTCTCCATGTCCTTCTAAACACTAATGCAAAATACTCGTTTAGTATCTCCCCCCATCTCCTGCTCTCAGCCTCTGTTCACACTTGGAGCGTTGGTCAGATCCCCAGGAGAAAGAGACATAACTCCTGATATGTTAATCACATGGCAAGGAACAATGGAAAGGTCTAGCTTTCTTGTACATCCCTGTACATGTACTACACACTAAAGGAGGATGGAAGAAATACTTCAAAGATGTGCTGAAAGGTCAACATGGAGAGGTCCAACATTGGGAGGCCATCATCCCAGACCAAACAAGAGGGAGACCAGTCTGTGGGAAGCATCCCAGCATTTTGAGACCCAAGAATGACAACATGAGCAGGAAAAGTGAGAAAGGTGAAACAAAAAGCTGTGGATAAATAACATACGGACAGAGATCCCACTTGACAATAAAATGTCCTATATGGCATGGAGTGTGCAGATCCTGATTGATCAGCCATCTTTGCATGCTGGTCTCCCCATTACACCTAGATCCTGTGAATGAAATTTAAAAATGAATGTGCAAAGTTTTGGTTGAACCACGATTGGAGTTTCTGGGAGCTTCACTGAGATGTCTGAGCAAGTGACCTTAAGGAAGATTAGCCTGACCTTTGGATAGTGGGCAGACCAGATGCACCAGAATGGTACACATGCTTAAAAAGTTAAATTACAAGGAGGGATTTCAAAACTAGATTGTGTTCTCTTGAATTTAGAAATTTAAGTGATGACTTGCTCAAAATGTTCAAGATGTTAGAATAGATCAAGAAAACAATTTGCATTGCGTGTGGTGTCTAGGACTCAACTGTACACTCTAAAATTAAACCTATCTCTTTTAGGGAAAACTTCTATTGACAAGAAGCACTAAATGTTTCAAACTTGCTTCCACAAAGGGTAACTGGAATCAATGTATTTTTGTGAAGCAAAGTATTGAGGAAAAAAGGGTAGAGCTGGCTATGCTCTTATGAATTACGAAACAGGTTCAAGAGAGACTGTGTAGTGTCTGCCTTTTCCAGTGTTCCTGTCTGTGCTTTATTGCCAAGAAAGATGCCGAAAAGCAAGATTGTCATATCACAGAGCAGCGAGCAGGTGGTGATGCTGGGCTTTGGAAAGCTTTGCATTTTTGCCTGGAGTTTGAAGTGTTTATACTGACACTTGCACAAGTGGCTTGACCATGGGCTTGGCCCTGAATTACACACTCATTGTGGCATATTATTACAGAAACTTTCATCCCATGGCATTCTGCATCCAAATCCTTAAGTCCGATCATAAAGTCCTACAGCACAGAGACAAGCCTGTCAGTCCAAACTGGTCAATGCTGAAAAAAATGTCCATCCTCATTAATCTCATTTCCCTGCACTTGAACCATATCCTTCTAAACCTTTCCTATCCATGTATTTGTCCAAATGCCTTTTAAATGTTGTTAACGCACCCACCTCAACCACTTCCTCTGGTAGTTCCATTCCATTTTTCTCTGTGTGAAAAAGCTGCCCCTCAGGTTCCCTTTTAATCTTACCCCTCTTAAACTGATGCCCTTCCATACTTGATTCCCCAGCCCTGGGAAAAAGAGAGTGCATTCACTCTATCCATGCCTCTCATCATCTTACACACTTCTGTAAGCTCCCCCCTCAGTCTCCTGCACTCTAAAGGAAAAAGTCCTAGCTGGTCTAACCTCTCCCTAAAACTCAGACCCTTGAGTCCTGGCAACATTCTTGTACATGTCCCTTGCACTCTTTCCAGTTTAATAATGTACAAGCAATCAAAGAGCATTTTTATCCAAGTATATTTTTATGTTTAATAAACATGTTAAAAATATTTCTAAAGTTCACAGAACATGGAAAGAAACACAGAGTCCTTTATAATGCCTCAATGCAGCCCTTCCTACATTTTACAATCACAGGAGAGGTCTGGAGATGCATGTTCACTATCTGGAGTCTGCAAGGCTGAAGGATTGGCAACCAATATTGAATATCCCTTATCCTTTATTGTCGTTTGTGCTCCAGTACAAAAGTACAGTGAAAGGTTTTTACAATGGCTGCCTTTATTGACGTCTAGGTACAAATCTCAGAGTCAAAAAATTAGTGTTGTTAGAGAAAGAAGATTAAAAGGAAATATGCACTCACAGTTGGAAAAAAACAGTTATTGTTCATATATTTCTAGTCTACCTGTACCCTCCTAGAAGTGATTAATGGGGACAGTGTATTGGGAGATTTATTCTGCATCAAACTACATGCTATTCCTGTCATGGGAGTGTTTGACGGGAGAGTGTAGGGGAGGCTTTGCTTAGTATGTAACTCTGTGCTGTCCCTGTCCTGGGAGTGTTTGATGGGACAAAGTACAGGAAGCTTTACTTTTAGTTTAATTTCAGTTTGAAAGAGTAGTGTGAGCCTTACTCTGTATCTGACCCCATGCTGTCTCTGTCCTGGCAATGTTAGATGGGGGCAATGTTGAGGAAGCTTTACTTCCATTTTAAAAGAGTTGGGGAGCTTATCATTCAGGTTAAAAGAGTAGAGAAAGCTTAACCTCCAGTCTGAAAGAGTACAGGAAGCTTTATTCTACATCTAACCTTGTGCTGCATCTGTCCAGGGAGTGTTTGATTGGGATGGCAGGTTATATCTGACTAAATTGCCCTGTGTCATAAACAGAAATTACTGGAGTAACTCTGGCAGCATCTATGCAGAGAAATCAGAGGTAATGTTTCCTATCCAGTGACCCTTCACTGGAGAAGGACCATATTGGACTTTTTATGATCACACACTGGTCAAGGTTTCCCAATATTAAATAACAGGACAGACTTGAATGGCAGAATGGCCCATTCCTGCTCCTACTTATTATGTGTGTTCATATCAATGTCTGCCCATAGACGATATAGTTATGGCTCTGTAATCCTGTCTTCATGATTTGGGTTTGGACGAAGGTAGTTGAAGGGCTGGCAGTGAAGCTATGCCAGTGAGTGCAGGGGATGCCAGGCCTGAGACCTTTACCGGGGAGAAAGTGAGGACTGCAGGTGCTGGAGATCAGAGCTGAAAATGTGTTGCTGGAAAAGCGCAGCAGGTCAGGCAGCATCCAAGGGACAGGAGAATCGACGTTTCTGGCATGAGCCCTTCTTCAGGAATGAGGAAAGTGTGTCCAGCGGGTTAAGATAAAAGGTAGGGAGGAGGGACTTGGGGGAGGGGCGTTGGAAATGCAATAGGTGGAAGGAGGTCAAGGTGAGGGAGATAGCCCGGAGTGGGGGTGGGGGCAGAGAGGTCAGGAAGAAGATTGCAGGTTAGGAAGGCGGTCCAGTTCCAATACCGTACAACCCAGATGGCCTCCTTCTTCAAAGACCGCAATTTCCCCCCAGACGTGATCGACAATGCCCTCCACCGCATCTCCTCCACTTCCTGCTCCTCCGCCCTTGAGCCCTGCCCCTCCAATCGCCACCAGGACAGAGCCACTGGTCCTCACCTACCACCCCACCAACCTCCATATACAGCGTATCATCCGTCGTCATTTCCGCCACCTCCAAACGGACCCCACCACCAGGGATATATTTCCCTCCCCTCCCCTTTCAGCGTTCCGGAAAGACCACTCCCTCCGTGACTCCCTCGTCAGGTCCACACTCCCCACCAACCTAATCTCCACTCCCGGCACCTTCCCCTGCAACCGCAAGAAATGCAAAACTTGCGCCCACACCTCCCCCCCCCTTACTTCCCTCCAAGGCTCCAAGGGACACTTCCATATCCGCCACAAATTCACCTGCACCTCCACACACATCATCTATTGCATCCGCTGCACCCGATGTGGCCTCCTCTATATTGGGGAGACAGGCCGCCTACTTGCGGAACGTTTCAGAGAACACCTCTGGGACACCCGGACCAACCAACCCAATCATCCGATGGCTCAACACTTCAACCCCCCCCTCCCACTCCACCAAGGGCCTTGGACTCCTCCATCGCCAGACCATAGCAACATGACGGTTGGAGGAAGAGTGCCTCATCTTCCGCCTAGGAACCCTCCAACCACAAGGGATGAACTCAGATTTCTCCAGTTTCCTCATTTCCCCTCCCCCCACCTTGTCTCAGCCAAATCCCTCAAACTCAGCACCGCCTTCCTAACCTGCAATCTTCTTCCTGACCTCTCCGCCCCCACCCCCACTCCGGCCTATTACCCTCACCTTGACCTCCTTCCACCTATTGCATTTCCAACGCCCCTCTCCCAAGTCCCTCCTCCCTACCTTTTATCTTAGCCTGCTGGACACACTTTCCTCATTCCTGAAGAAGGGCCCATGCCCGGAACGTCGATTCTCCTGTTCCTTGGATGCTGCCTGACCAGCTGCGCTTTTCCAGCAACACATTTTCAGCTGAGACCTTTACCATCCACAATCTGCCTGCCTTACTGTGAGTACCATCAGCAGTGGGGCCTTCCAAGGACTGCTCGGCAGTCTGCTCCAGCCCATTATCGTGTCTCTACCTGATGGTTGTGTTTCCCTGCAGGGTGCAGCAGGAATTCCAGGACAACCAGGAGCTGTTGGGCCAAAGGGTAACAAGGTGAGTGTTTCCCATTTCCTGTAATGTTTCCACTCCTCGCTGTCAGCCTCACGTTTCATCATTTATAGCTTTGCCTTGATGTTCTTCATCGTGTCACGGCAGTGCCACTGGTCAGAGCAGGTACCCTGCACCTCACCCACCCCAGTCAGAGCAGGTACCCTGCACCTCACCCACCCCAGTCAGAGCAGGTACCCTGCACCTCACCCACCCCAGTCAGAGCAGGTACCCTGCACCTCACCCACCCCAGTCAGAGCAGGAAACCACCTCCCGGTGCAGACCAGCTACCTAATGTTAGCAGATACCCAGACAGAGAGCAGCAATGGAATGGTTTCAGTAGCCGGGCCAGATGAGGTACCAATGGCACTGTCCAGCAGGGGATTGGGGGAGACCAGCCTCACCTCGTAAACCCATTAGGGATTGAGTCTCTCAATTGCCCCCTGCTTTCTCAAATGCAAATGAGGGCCTCCGAGACCAGGGCCAGGACATTTTTGAGAATTAGAATTCAATTTTAAGAATTTGGGAATAAGAGGCTAGCATCTATATAAGAACAATTCAATGGTGTTGAATTGTTAGAACCCAGCTGGTTTTCTAATGGGTCTTACTTGGTCTGGCCAGTATGTAACTCAGGTCTGGCACCAGTGTAGTTGATTTTTAACTATCTTCTGCATAGTCTACAAGGCACACAGTTAACCACTAAAAGGAAGCAGTCAGTGCAGCTTGGTCACTCATTCAAGCTCCCAGTAATGATTCTACATAAACAATTAAACTGACAGCTACGAGGTATCACCAATGGAAGTGCCCACATGGGCTTTTGAAGGTGAGTTACCCAGAACCCTAAATGTGAAAGCAACATTACTTCAGAAGAAAAGCAATAGGAAAATGTGAGCAATTCTTTAAAAATCAAAATTCTACCTTTGTCTTGTGTTTTAGGGACAAGCTGGAGAACATGGGATCCCAGGGCACCCAGGAGCCCCTGGTGTGGGGGTACCTGGGATACGGGTAAGTGTCATCAACTCTTTCGACACCAGCAGCTCCAAACACCCCTTTTCCAAGCACAAGTCAGCCACTCTAGCCAGTGTTGCAACACCTCCGGGATTAAAACATAGAGAATGTTGGATTCTCTCCCCAAACCACTCTTTAATAATATGGTAAAATTAATGAGAAAATTTCCTGAACAAATACGCTTCCAACCCAGGAAAATCCAGCCCTGCACCCACAGATGTAGACTACTAGATTACAGTAGATAGGCTGGTCAAGAAGCTAATTATTGGCCAGTGGCTGGAGTATAGGAGCAGAGAGGTTATGCCAGTTAGGCTGCAGTTGACTTGCTACTTACAGTTCCAGTCCCCACATTATAAGAAGGATGTGATCACACAAGAGATAGCCTTCAACTACAAGAGAATATAGACCGTTTGGTCACATGGGCTGATCGGTAGCAAACAGAATTCATTCTGCATAAATGAGGTGCTGCACTTGAGCAAGACAAACAAGGCAAGGGAATACATGATGGATGATAGGACCCTGGGAAGCACCTGGGTGTGCATGTACACTGGCCCCTAAAGTGGTTAAGAAGACAGATGGTGTACTTGTCTTTATTAACTGAGGCATTAAGTTTAAGAGCAGGGAATTATGTTAGAACTATATAAAGTGCTGGTCCAGACACAGCTAGAGTAATGTATGTCGTTCTGGAATGCATGTTATAGGAGGGATGTGATTGCAGTGGAGAGGCTGCACAGAGATTTACTAAGATGTTGCTGGACTGGAGAGTTTTAGTGGCAAAGAGAGATTGGAGAGACTGGGGTTGTTTTCCTTAGAGCAGAGGAGATTGAGAGGGGATATGATTGAGATGGATAAAATTATGAGGGGTATAAATAGGCGAGACAGGAAGAAACTTTTCCCCTTGATGGAGCATGAATGACCAGGGGATATTGATTGAAGGTAAGGGGCAGAGGTTTTAGTGAAGGTATGAAGGAAACTTTTTCACCCAGAGAGTGATGGTAATCTGGAACTGACTGCCTGTAACAGTGGTAGAGGCAGAAATCCTCCTAACATTTAAGAAGTGTTTGAATGTGCATCTGTGATTACAAGGCTATGGGCCAAGTGCAGGAAAATGGGATTTGAACAGTGAGGTGGTTGCATTTGACAGGCATAGAGTCGATGGGCCGAAGAGCCTTTTTCTGTATGGTAGATCTCTAAGACTTTGCGACTCTGAAAAACAATACACAAAAGAGGATTTTGCAAGTCTGCGGAACTTTAGTGGTGAGAAAAACTTGGAACGGCTGACGTTTCCTTTGGGATGAGGCTGAGGAGGCTTTAATTGAGGTATGTAAAATTATGAGGGGCCAGAATGGCATGGATTGAAAGAGGACCTATTTCCATTAGCAGAGAGATCAATACCTGGGAACCGAGAGTTAAAGGAATTTGCAGAAGGTTAGAGGTGTGTTGAGGAGTGAACTAGAGGTGATAGAGCACTGGAACTTACTGCCTGAAGGGCTGGTAAAATGCAGATGTTCTCCCTACGTTTAAAACAAAAACATATGGATGTCTGTTGTGTCGCGCCATAATAGTTAGGACTGCAGAGGATCACATTTTCCCATAGGCTCCGGCACCCTGAGGTAGAATCACAGAATAATTACAACCCAGGAGGAGGCCATTCGGCCCATTGTGCCTCACTGGCTCTCTGAGCATTTTTGACTTAGTGACGAACTCCTGCTTTATCCCATAATCCTGTACATTGTTCCTATTTAAATAATCACCCAGTGCCCACTGGAATACCATTGAACCTGTCTCCACCACATTCCAGACCAGAACCACTCGCTGTGTCAGAAGGTTATTTCTCACCTCATATCGTTTGGCAAGACTGTGTTCTCTAGCTCTCAAATCATTAATGAATGGAACAATTTCTCCCTATTCACTCTGTCCAAACATTTGATGATTTTAAAACCTTCTATCAAATCTCTTTTAAACTTTCTGTTCTCCAACAAAACAATTCCATCAATGTATTCACGTAACAGAAATCCCGGGAACCATTCTTGAAAAGCTTGTCTGTACTCTCTCCCACATATTCACCTCCTTCCCATCTTTTGATGCCCAGAGCTAGACACAGTACTCCAGCTAAGGACTAAGTAGTGTCCTATATAGGATCATTAGAACCTCCCTGATTTTGCACTCTGTGGTCCCATTTGCCTGCTCAGATTGAATGGTGCTCTTGAGCCCATCTTGCGGGAAGTGAGATATTCCTGGGAGTGACCACCTCAGAACTGCAAGCCTGTGATGTTTCCAGCCCAATGAGACAGCAAACGCTCCTGGGAGCCTTAGCCTTAGTCCTGGTTGAGACCCACAGAACATGAGACTTCCTCAAAATGGAGGCACTCCAGGAGACTAATGGAAAAAAAAAATTGAAGAGCAGGCAGGAATGTGTGTTGCAACATTGGGCCCTTTGATACTCACAGCCTTTTCTCTCTGGGGAAGGGACCCTCGAGGTCAGAGTGAAAGTCCTACTTAAAGATCTTCACCATGTAAGTGATGACCTCGGCTTGTGGCTGGGCTGTCTCTGACAAGACACTATTGAGGGCAGAAATTCACTCCCCTTGGGGGCCTGAAGACTTCTTTGAGCCTTTCGATCCCATTCAGCAGCCTGACCTGGGCAATCCTCCTCAGTTGTGGGACTGAGGAGTGGGGTCATCTCAATGCAGCTCCCCACTATTTACCCAGGCTCTTCACCCCAACATCCCAAGGCCAAGAAAAAAAATCACCCCTTTGAGTCATCACATGGTGAATTGTCACCAATAGGAAGGTCTCCTGACATCTAAAAGACTGACTGCTGTTTGTATTTCGCAGGGAAAAGATGGAGAAACCGGAGATACAGGGTTACCAGGGAGACGAGGCCTGCCAGTAAGTGTTTCACTGCATTTACTTCTACTGTGTTAGCCTAGTTCATCAGCTTCAACTGTCTGGAGACAGTGATACATGAGGAAGGGGTATGGAGTTGAAGGATCTGACATGATCATATTGAGTTGGTGAACTGGCTCGAAGGGCCGATTGGCCTACTACTGTTCCTGGTATCTGTACTTCTATACTGTTTCACAGATACCAGTTCAGCGCAGGAGGGTGTTACCTGAGGGAAAATAGAGGAGAACATGATAGAATGATCATGAATGATAGAGTGAACCATCAATGGGACATGGGTGTCCATATCCAGTCCAACTCAGTATATTGGACCATTTCAATCCCAAATAGTTCTGTTGTGAACATATTCCAAATGTTCCTGGGGGACAGCATTGGGATCTGTCACCAGTATTCAAGAATGGCCCAAGCAGTGATTTTACTGATTCTGTAGCCATTAGAAGATTAATATTGACTGAATTCTAAATTTCACATCTTATCATTATTCTGGAATCCATCAATTAGCAGATGATTAGTTGCTCTCTGAACTCTCTGGATTATTGCCTTCACTTTTCAGGTATATTCTAAGTCACAGCTTTTTTTTTAGTATTTAGAAGATGATATCTTTAGCCATTTAAATGCATTTGAGGCTACACATTAGGAGGGCAGACGACATACGATCATTTGACTGTAATCTGAATGTCCGGCCTAAAGCTGTGGAGGACATGGGTAAAAATCCTATGGCAGCAGCTAATGGAATTTAAATTCACTTCATTAAATCTAAAGTGAAAGCTAGAGTCAATGATGATGACCATAGAAAAAATCATTATCTGGTTCAGGGAAGACAATCTTTTTGTTTATTCATGGGATGTGGGCATTGCTGGCTGGGTCAGCATTTATTGCCCATCCCTAGTTGTCTTCTTGAACCCCTGCTGCAGTCCAATTAATGTAAGTGTACCCACAATCTCCAGCCTTCCCTGTCTGGCCTACTTGTGACTTCAGATCCACTGCAGTATAGTTGATGTTTTAGCTACCCTTGGCAGTGGGCTCACAAATCAGCCTGCTGAAGAGCAATTAGGAATGTGCAACAAATGCTGGCCTCACCAGTGACACCCATATCCCTCAAAATAATATGTTTAGAAGATGATGCTCTTCAAGGATTGATGTGTTGGCAAGGAGTGGCAAGAATTTGGGCTTGAGGTGAATGGAAGTGGAAAGTCACCTGACCAATGGTCCAGGATTACATTAAACAGTTGGCAATTCAATGTCCCCGCTATTGGGGGAAATGTTGGAAACCATCACTGATAAAGCTAACGCGTAATGCCAGACAGGTTATACCAATAATCTCGATTGATTGTGGATGACACGACAACACTTCATGGACCCATGGACCTCTCTATAAGCTGTTAAATTAGATCAAAGGTTTGGATGAATCTTCCTGGTAACCCTTTCAAGAGTGAGGGATAATCTGATCAAGGTTCAATTGGTTGAAGGATTAGAAGGAAACTACTTCCTCTTGGGAAAGGAGTTCAGAACAAAGAGTTACAATCTCAATAATTGATCCTGGCTGTTCGGGGGTGAAATTAGGAAGGGTTTCTCCACACCAGGCACAGGGACAATATGGAGTGTTCTCCTGCAGAACACTGTGGATGGGGGGGACCTCAGAGCTCACAGGATTGAGCTGGCTAGATGTTTAATGAATGCAGTCTGAGGAGTCTGGAGTGAAGGCAAATCAATGAAGTTGAGATGCAGAGCAGTCAGCATCAATTTACACAGCAGAATACCTCAAGCTGAATTCTGACATCTTTCCATCTAAGATTTGGCGGCATTTGTCTGTTAAATATAAAGATGACTGTCAAGGACAGTGAAATGTCCCACCCATGATAAGAATTTATTTATCACTGTCAAATGTTCTCAATTTTTGAATTCTCCCATCAGCTGATCTAACTTCTTTCATGTCTGTTTGTTTCCAGGGTGTGCCAGGAGCTAAAGGTGAAAAGGTAAGCCTGTGTGAATGAGTGTATCTGTGAAATGTTCAGATTATGGGGCAGCCAACACTCTGCAGGTAAAGTGGCTGTTTAGTACAGGTCAGTTCAACAGAAGCTATGTTTTGGTGCAGTGTCTGCCTCCACTCATGTTCACCATTCCAACAGCCCTTGGCTGACGACATGGAGGAGATTGCTATGTAGAGTGTGGACCATTCAGCCCCCTTGTATCTGTGTTCCTTCTGTCCCCAGCTCCACTCTTGCAAATCATTTGGAAGCTGCTAAGCCCCATTGCTCAGATTTCCCTCATTTCATGGGGTGTTGGAATCCTGAATTTGACGTAGTTTCGTCTGGGACTATATATGGGTCCGACACTCTCACTCTGAGACAGGGACCTAAATGGTACCTTTGTATTCAATGGTTGTGTAACGACAGTGAGTGGACCTGGTAAGTGGGAGTGGGTGGTCCCACAGCAGTGTCCAAATGCTGGAACCTCTGGAGGAGAGGGAGGCATTGAGACTGACTCAGTCTGAAGGCACTCACCATGGCCACGTCCTACAATGCTGAGGAAGATGACAGGGTGCTGTGAGGAATCTCAGGGTGGAAGCTCAAGCCATCTAGGAGAGGGACTGTGGGTACTCCCTGGGCCTCAGTCACCAGTACAGATGCCGAATGCTGTCAGACAAGCTTACTCCAGTGAGAATATGTTCTCCACCGTGTGGCTCTCAAAAGGGTCCATATGACACCAAGTTATATGGCCATTAACCAAGGCCTTAACTAGCTTCTGTGAAACCCCTGAGAATCTCATCTGGAGGCAAAACAGCATCAGGCAGCAGTTCTGAAGGGATGTCCCACTCCTTACCTGTAAGCACATCCTTTTCCAATCTTCGGGGCTGTTTGCTGATAGCCTTGACAATATCAGCAAATACAGGGAGCTGTGCAAATGTCAGTCAGTTTATTCATCCCCAGGTCTGTGCACAACGGCAGCACTGAGTCTGCCTGGGATAAACACTGAAAGAGCTGGGCTGCTGCCAGGAAGGTGCAGGAGAGGATGTGTGAAGTGGGGGCGCAGGGTGTTTGAGTGAGCGGAGCAGGCACAGAAGAAGGGGGGAGGCTATGTGAGTACTTGCACGAGTGTTAGAGAGAGAGAGACAATACTTTTGTGAATGGAAAAGGAAATAGGGGAGAACAAATGAAAAAGGGAGAGAATACAGTCAGACACGAATGGACCAACAGAGAGAGTGAGCTGGTCACAAACCCACACTTAGCCTCTTGCTCAAGCTCCCTCCCTAAAAACCTACCCCCAAAGTAGGTTGGGGCATGAGGAAAATCCCAGGCTGAAAGACAACCCATTCCGACGTCCATTTTCACATGAATCTGTCAGGGCCAGCTCACAGAGCGAATTGAAGTCAGCATTAGTTCAACCATGCCCTTTAGCTCAGCCCTACTTCCACCCCATTCCATGGTGGCCACAACTCGAACCATCAGCTCCCTCTATTTGTTGTTCTGTTTCTTAGTTAAAAAAGGGTTTGATTAGTTAGTTCTGCTGATTGCTACCTTTTAGTTTTGTTAATTACTGATTTAAATTATCGATTATTTCCCTTCGAAATATTTTCCTGAAATTCATGTTTACTGTTGAGCCAATAATCTTAACTTTTTAAAATTTCGTCACCAGCGCCATGAGATAGAATTTGGAATGTAGATTCCCCCTTGCAAAAGTGTTGGAATAATCTGGTTTAGACAGTGCTTTACTCTGTACCTGACCCCATACTGTCCCTGTCCTGGGAATGTTTGACAGAGACTGTGTAGAGAGAGCTTTACTCTGTCCCTGACCCCGTGGTCTCCCCATCCTGGGAATGTTTGATGGAGACAATATAAAGATGGAATTCACTGTAATATTTACCATTGCTGCTGTCCTGTTGTCACTCTGCTATGTATTAAAATAATGATGCTATTAACCACTGAACCTTGACCTTATGCTGCACAGGGAGCAGCAGCTGAGCAATGCGTCTGTATCAATGGGCAACCAATCCCAGGAGGAGATGTGCGGTATCCTGGAGATTCTGTAAGTGTCTTCAAATTAATAAGGAGTTGTGTAGAGTACATGATGTCCTGCAACCATAGATCCTAGTGTACAAGTCATGCCTATTTTTAGATGCCGAAGTAAATCTTTAGGCTTATACTCCGTGCACAAATCAGTGTGACATTGAACACCACTGCCATTTTCCAGTTAATAAATGTATGTCAGCTAACCCAGAGGCAGTTAATCAGCACAGAAATACATGTTTGAGGTTATTCTCCCCGACCAAGTCACGGGATCATGCAGTTGATACAGAAAGTTGCCGCAACAGTGCTCTGAGGCTTAAGACAAACTCACACACAGCTGATCACTCATGGTGACCAATGAATTGAACGTTTTACACATTGCAAAATGGTAACTACCCACACCAGCATTGCCAGTTCAAACTTTATACAGTCAGTGTACACATTGACCCCTGGTTTATTTGAAGGATTTTTCAAGGCTTCAAAGGGATGTCTGGTTTCGGTGTAACTGTACTTCCACCAAGATGGAGGTCACTGAGCAAGGGAGCTGAACTGTTCTCTGGGATCACCCCCAACAGATGGCGATGGTGAGGGAGAGCAACCCAATGGGCACTCATTAGAAAAGAGTGTATCATTCTGAGGTGGATGGAAGACTGATAGGGAGACAGAGAGACAAATGAATCCCTCAAGACAATGTTACCCACCCATTTATTCATGTACATAATGTAAATAATTCTTTGTTTATCCTTAATTCCTCTTCTTGTTTATGTTGACATAATGCTAGTGAAATAAAGAATCTCTGCTTTATCATCTTTGGGCTGTCAGTGTGTTCAAATTTCCTGTTCCACAGGGATCCTACAAAAACTGGGATTGGTTGTGTAGCTCAGCTGGAGATCCACAGGGGTGACAAACCCAATCGGTTTAATTTCCTTGCATTGATTTCATTCGAAACCAAACCCAAGGAGGCGGAAATAAGCTTCCCTGCAGATGTTACTTCCAGGACCTCTCACCTACCTTCTGAGGGATTGTACGTCCAACAGGCTTTTTGGCTTTTTGGAACAGCTGGTCATGGAGCCCACAAGGGAGCAGGCTATTCTGGACCTAGTGCTATGTAATGGACCAGACTTTATAAAAAATCTTAAAGTAAGGGAACACTTAGGAAGCCGTGATCATAATATGGTAGAGTTCAGTCTGCAGTTTGAAAGAGAGAAGGCAAAATCGGATGTAATGGTGTTACAGTTAAATAAAGGTAACTATGAGGGCATGAGAGAGGAACTGACGAAAATAGACTGGAAGCAGAGCCTAGCAGGGAAGACAGTAGAGCAAAAATGGCAGGAGTTTGTGGGTAAAATTGAGGACACTGTACAGAGGTTCATCCCCAAGAAAAGAAAGATTACCCAGGGAGGGATTAGACAGCCATGGCTGACAAAAGAAGTCAGGACATCTATCAAAGAAAAAGAGAGAGCCTATAAAGTGGCCAAGAGCACTGGGAAATCAGCAGATTGGGAAGGCTACAAAAACAAACAGAGGATAACAAAGAGAGAAATAAGGAAGGAGAGGATCAAATATGAAGGTAGGCTAGCCAGTAATATTAAAAATGATAGTAAAAGTTTCTTTCAATACATAAGAAACAAATGACAGGCAAGAGTAGACATTGGGCCACTTCAAACTGATGCTGGAAGCTTAGTGATGGGAGATAAGGAAATAGCAGGAGAACTTAATAAGTATTTTGCATCAGTCTTCACAGTGGAAGACATGAGTAATATTAAAGGGAGTCAGGGGGCTGAGTTGAGTATGGTTGCCATTACAAAAGAGAAAGTGCTAGAAAAGATAAAAGGTCTTAAAATTGATAAATCTCCTGGCCCTGATGGGTTACATCCTAGACTTCTGAGGGAGGTGGTTGAGGAAATAGCGGAGGCGTTGGTTGAGATCTTTCAAAAGTCACTGGAGTCCGGGAAAGTCCTGGATGATTGGAAGATCGCTGTTGTAACCTCCTTGTTCAAGAAAGGATCCAGGCAAAAGATGGAAAATTATAGGCCAATTAGCCTAACCTCGGTTGTTGGTAAAATTCTAGAATCCATCATTAAGGATGAGGTTTCTAAATTCTTGGAAGAGCAGGGTCAGATTAGAACAAGTCAACATGGATTTAGTAAAGGGAGGTCATGCCTGACAAACCTGTTGGAGTTCTTTGAAGAGGTGACAAGTAGGTTAGACCGGGGAAACCCAGTGGATGTGGTCTACCTGGACTTCCAAAAGGCCTTTGATAAGGTGCCACACGGGAGGCTGCTGAGCAAGGTGAGGGCCCATGGTGTTCGAGGTGAGCTACTGGTATGGATTGAGGATTGGCTGTCTGACAGAAGGCAGACAGTTGGGATAAAAGGTTCTTTTTCAGAATGGCAGCCGGTGACAAGCGGTGTCCCGCAGGGTTCAGTGTTGGGGCCGCAGCTGTTCACATTATATATTAATGATCTGGATGAAGGGACTGGGGGCTTTCTAGCAAAGTTTGCCGATGATACAAAGTTAGGTGGACAGGCAGGTAGTACTGAGGAAGTGGGGAGGCTGCAGAAGGATCTAGACAGTTTGAAGGAGTGGTCCAGGAAATGGCTGATGGAATTCAATGTGAGCAAATGCGAGGTCTTGCACTTTGGAAAAAGAATAGAAGCATGGATTACTTTCTAAATAGTGAGAAAATTCGTAAAGCCAAAGTACAGAGGGATCTGGGAGTGCTAGTTGAGGATTCTCTAAAGGTAAACATGCAGGTTGAGTCCGTGATTAAGAAAGCGAATGCAGTGTTGTCAATTATCTCAAGGGGGTTGGAATATAAAAGCAGCGATGTGCTACTGAGACTTTATAAAGCTCTGGTTAGGCCCCATTTGGAGTACTGTGTCCAGTTTTGGTCCCCACACCTCAGGAAGGACATACTGGCACTGGAGCGTGTCCAGCGGGGATTCACACGGATGATCCCTGGAATGGTAGGTCTAACATATGAGGAACGGCTGAGGATCCTGGGATTGTATTCATTGGAGTTTAGAAGATTAAGGGGAGATCTAATAGAAACTTACAAGATAATACATGGCTTGGAGAGGGTGGATGCTAGGAAATTGTTTCCGTTAGGCGAGGAGACTAGGACCCGTGGACACAGCCTTAGAATTAGAGGGGGTAAATTCAGAACAGAAATGCGGAGACATTTCTTCAGCCAGAGAGTATTGGGCCTGTGGAATTCATTGCCACAGAGTGCAGTGGAGGCTGGGACGCTAAATGTCTTCAAGGCAGAAATTGATAAATTCTTGATGTCGCAAGGAATTAAGGGCTACGGGGAGAATGCGGGTAAGTAGAGTTGAAATGCCCATCAGCCATGATTGAATGGCAGAGTGGACTCGAAGGGCCGAATGGCCTTACTTCCGCTCCTATGTCTTATGGTCTTATGGCCTGATCTTCAATGTTGTAAGAGATAGGTCCATCTCTCCTAGCACCACACACCTCCCCTGATAATTTAACCCATTACTGCAGATATAACCCACTGACGGCTGAGCAGGAAGAGATAAAATGGCAGGGAGAGATTGGGAAAAGCAGAGATGGGCAGAGTTTGATATTTGTTCTTTAGGCAATTACGCTTAGGGTTCAGTAAATTGCTTTCACAGTTAATAGCATTTTGAATAGGGTGGCACTCTGTCTTTTGTTGAGCACGAGCCTGAAGAAGAGACTTTCAGCAAATACTTTGGTAAGGTTCTGTCTCGATTGATGTTCATGGCTGGTCGCTATGTTATTCTACTTGTATTGATATATTGCCCTGAATTTTGATGAACTGCAGGGAGAACATGGCCACCCAGGTGCTCCGGGTGATCGGATGTTGTGGTCTCTGGGACCTCTGGTGAGTGTCATTTCCTACACAGTTGGCTCTTTGCCTTGAGTTGTCTGTCCTATGGTTAGACTGACAAACAAAAGCTCACCCCCCTTCAGAGATCGAGCCACAATCTTTATTTGCAGATGACAAAGCATTTTTCTCAATTGATTTTCTTCAGGGCCCGCCAGGACCACCAGGCCCACCAGGTCTGCCAGGACCACCCGGCCTGCCAGGGTTACCGGGAGGTAATGGCCGACAGGTAAGAGGATCAGAGGAAGCCTATACACAGAGAACAGTGACAATGTGTGGAGCTTGGCAATGGGGATAAACGTAACACGGTGATATACACCAGACCCTCACTGAGTATGCACCAGACCATCCCTGTGGATACACCAAACCCTCACCGGGATATACACCAGACCCTGTCTGGGCCATACAGCAGACTCTGACTGAAATATACACCAGACCCTCACCAGGACCCAACTCTCACCCTCACAGGGACACATCCATCACTGGAATACTCGTAGAATTCCTATGTGTCGATGCAGACCATTTGGCCCATCGAGTCTGCATCAACCCTCTGAAGACCATCCCACACAGACTCCTCCCCCCCCTCCCCCCCACTCCACCCCACCCTGCACCTGAAATACTGCATTTTCCATGGCGAATTCACCTAGCCTGCACATCCCTGGATACTACAAGCAATTTCCCATGGACAATCCACCTAACCTACATATCTGTGGGAGAAAACCTACACAGACATGGGGAGAACTCCACACAGACAGTCACCCAAGGCTGGTATCAAACCCAGATTGCTGACGTTGTGAGGCAGCAGTGCTGACCACTGAGCCACTGTGGGTGGCTCGATCTTGGGGATACTTTCCGCACCAGGACACATCCCTCACTCTCACCTGGTCACTCAGATACACTCCATAATAAACAGCTCCACTTTGTTGCTGTTAGATACATCAATATTATTTCAAATTTTGACAATAAGTCAATCTGAACAGAAAATGGAAAAGCTGCAGGTAATGCTGTTGAGCTCCTGAGTCTAAGTTTGTGATCAGAAGACTTATTGGCAGTGCTGTGACTGAATCAGTCCCCCTGTCTATTACAGTCCCTAACATGGCCCACCTTCACCCTGTGGCACCACAGCCCTGACCATCTGCCCACTATCTCCAGTCCTGTTCCTTTGACTAGGGCTCAAAGTCCGGTTTACAATGGGCGAAGAACCATCACCCCAGAGTCCTGGGGCGGCACGGTGGCTCAGTGGTTAGCACCAGGGTCCCAGGTTCAATTCCAGCCTCGGGTGACAGTCTGTGTGGAGTTTGCACATTCTCCCCGTGTCTGCGTGGGTTTCCTCCGGATGCTCCAGTTTCCTCCCACAGTCCAAAGATGTGCAGGTCATAGTGAATTGGCCGTGCTAAATTGCCAGAGGGAAATGGGTCTGGGTGGGTTACTCTTTGGAGGGTCAGCGTGGACTGGTTGGGCCGAAGGGCCTGTTTCCACACTGTAGGGAATCTAATCTAAGGAAAAACAGTGAAAAGAGTCTGTTAGCAACCGGTCCATGTTATGTTGCCCAAATACACATTATTACTTAAACTGTTGGGAGACAGGAATCTCCTTCAAGATCCAGAACAATTTTCCCAGTTTCCTCATCCAAAACTGTATAACATCATCAGATTGAGTGAAACTTAATGCTACCTTCAGCATTAACCCTGTAAGAATCTTATACAAGACAGGCTCCTGGGATGAAGTTTGCATGTAACGCTATCTTTATTTTTCAGGGAATTCCAGGAAATGATGGCATGCCTGGTGCACCTGGACTTCCAGGAATGGTATGGGGGTTCACTGATATCACTTGATAGTTTGAGATGAGGAGAGAGTAAGGGGAATGTCTCTTCATAGCTTTTGTAACTCTGAGGCTCTGCCCAGCCATTTGGTGAAAGTAGGCACCTCTTACTATTTCCAGGAGGTGCCCATTTCTTACAGCCCTCAGCTGGTTTCACTGTGATAGTAACCGTCTCAGAAGATGAAGTAATTAGTAATCATGCCAGCCTGTGAATAGCATCACAGCAAAATAAAGGTGCTTTCACCCCGTGAGAAAGAGGTGCCATGGTGTAAATTGACCTTGATGCCCCTTTTCAATGGAATCTAGTTGAAGCCTCAAAGTGCCTGTCCCAAACAGGTGGATTAGTGACAGGAAGTAAAGGGCTGACATCAGTAAGAATTGAAGAAGATTTGGAAGTCTGATGAAAGAGACCATCCCCCAATACTGTCCAATCCCAAACCTCCTGGGTTCCCTATCATTAGCGAGTGCAGTATAGGCAGATCATAGTATGCAAGGATGTACAGATGAAAAAGACTTAAAGCATACAGGTCACATTGAACAGGGTGTACGCTAGGCGAGACCAAGGTTAGCAGGATCAGCATTATTTGAGGCTAGAGAGTCCATTCATTAGTCTAACAACAGCATGGAAGAAGCTGTTGGTATGTGTGTTCAGGATTCTGTTCCTTCTGCCTGACGGAAGAGATTGTAGGAGATCATTCCTGGGGTGCGATGGGTCTTTGGTGATGTTGGCAGCCTTTGAGCAACAACAAGCCATGTAGACAGAGACCCCGGATGGAAGGTTGGCATCCATGATGGTCTGTGCTGTGTATGCCACCTCCTGTAGTTTCTTACAGTCCTGGGCAGAGCAGTTGTTATACCAGGCCATTATGACCCAGACAGTATGTTTTCAGTGATCTATAAAGGTTGGTGAGAGTCCTTATGGACATGCCAAATTTCCTGAGCTGTCTGAGGAAGTAGAGACATTGCTGTGCCTTTTTGACCACTTCAACATAACCTCATTGTAATGGCACGATAATCTTGCTGTATCCTCATTGTAATGTCATCATTACTTGGTGAAAAATTACTACAACTTTTCTGTGACCTTCCAGAAGATTACAATAACCTAACTCTACATTTCCTTAACATTGCCATTACTGAGCTCTTTTGTCACCGGAGCCCCCAATTTAATGTGTAAGAGGGATAAACATATCCAACCAAACCAATCCTGGAGCATAGGGTGTGTCTGAGCAAATTCCAAAACCCCAGTTTGGAATCAACTGCTCAGAACCTCTCGGGGACATGCACCAACTCTCTTCCCACTTCAGTGGCACCGAGAGAGATTTCTGTGGCAGTGCCCTGACCAGACAAGTAGCCTGACCATTTGGGTGGCTAATTGACTGAACATGTCAAAAAGTTTTAAAGGACTTTTCAGTGAGGTTCACAAACAGGTAGGAAGCTGAGCAACTGGTGATCCAGTCTGAGAGATCACTGTATTAAATGCAGTGTATCATATGAGCAAGTCTGCAGCACAGCTTGTAACTGCTCCCAGACCTATGTGTACACTGGGGCCAAAAAGAAAAAAATAAAATTAATCTTTAATTAAAGTTAAAACACCATGCTCCGTTGTTGAAGCCAGTTATAAAAACGGCAAGTTTGGACATTTAGGGTATTTCTGCTCTTTGCAGACGATCTGCAAGGATGTTTAACCTTCCACTGTGAAGATGAAGATTGACCTCTTGTATTTGCCCCAAATTCACAGGAGGAAGGCCACAGTCAACTCTCCACTCAGACTCTCTCCCCTTTCCCTTCTCAGTCCCTCACCTACTCCTCCTCCCGGCCCATCCCCCATTCCCTCTCCCAAACTTTCTCCTGCACCTCTCCTATTACTAAACCCTTTCCCATTCTTCCTCAAAAAACCTGTCCCTCTCCACCTCATTTGCCCTATTCCCCTCTCCCAGACACACTCCTCTCCCTTCTCTTGACTGTCTCCCCCTCCCCCTCCCCCTCCCCCTTCCCCTCCCCCTCCCTCTCCCTCTTCCTTTGGTGTATCGTGTTATGCCCATGTCCGTGTATTTGAGTTGAAGACAGGCAAAGTCAAGTACTGTCTTCAGGCTTGGGCTTCTTCACACCACTGTTTATTACATATGAAGGGTAAACTCAGCAAGACACTGTATACGTACCAGGCTTGAATCATACTGTCACGTTATAGAAGCAATATTTCGTAAACTCTCCTATCAGTCAGGCTACTCCACATGTTGGAGAGACTCATCAGTGCAGCAGCATTGGTGAAAGGAAAGCAAATGTAACGTTGCAGGAAGAGTGACCCTTCTTCCGAACTGATTGTAACAAGGAAAATGGGCTATATATGCTGAAGATGTGGGAGATGGGTTGGGCACAGCTGAGGGGCTTGTCAACCGCAGTGGCAGGGAATCCTCAGTTGAGGAAAATGGTGGACACTTCCGAAGCTTCACTGCAGAAGGTGGCATTATCGGAATGGATGCAGTGGAGAAACTGAGAGGATGGGGCACCACAACTCTCCTGACATCTCCGCTTCAAGATAGTCCCTTGCTGCACCTCCCAGACTTCCTCCCTGAAAAAGATTCTCCTCCTCCCCATACCCTCTTCTATCCTCTCCCAGACCCTCTCCTCCACCCAAAACCCTCTCCTCCTCCCAAAACTCTCTTCTATCCTCTCCCAGACTCTCTCCTCCTCCCCATCCCTTCTTCTATCTTCTCCTAGACCCTCTCCTCCTCCCAAAACCCTCTCCTCCTCCCAAACCCCTCTTCCATCCTCTCCCAGACCCTCTCCTCCTCCCCTGATCCCCTTCTATCCTCTCTCAGACCCTCTCCTCCTCCCAAACCCCCCTTCTATCCTCTCCCAGACCCTCTCATCCTCCCCATCCCCTCTTCCATCCTCTCCCAGACCCTCTCCTCCCCATACCCCCTTCTATCCTCTCTCAGACTCTCTCCTCCTCCCCATCCCCTCTTCCATCCTCTCCCAGACCCTCTCCTCCCCATACCCCCTTCTATCCTCTCTCAGACTCTCTCCTCCTCCCCATCCCCTCTTCTATCCTCTCCCAGACCCTCTCCTCCTCCCCATACCCCCTTCTACCCTCTCCCAGACCCTCTCCTCCTCCCCATCCCCTCTTCTATCCTCTCCCAGACCCTCTCCTCCTCCCCATCCCCTCTTCCATCCTCTCCCAGACCCTCTCCTCCTTCCCATCCCCTCTTCTATCCTCTCCCAGACCCTCTCCTCCTCCCCATCCCCTCTTCTATCCTCTCCCAGATCCTCTCCTCCTCCCCCTACTCCCTTCTATCCTCTCCCAGACCCTCTCCTCCTCCCCCTACTCCCTTCTATCCTCTCCTACCCTCTCCTCCTCCCCAGACCCTCTTCTGTCCTCTTCCAGATCTCCTTATTCCTCCTCCCTGACCCTCTCAAAGACCCCTCCCAAAACCGACCGGATGCCTTTCCATGCCCCCTTCTGTCTACTCAGAACTTCTCCCTCACTACCTCGTGCCCACCGCCGGTTCCTCCCATAGCCTCACCCACTTCCCATCACAGAGGCTGGTGCTGGGTGTTCAGTGTTGGTGTGGGGTCAGGAGTAATGTGAAACAGATGAACAATAACAAATATGGTCCGGTGGAAAGGAGTTGGAGGATGAGGGTTGGAAGAATGTTGTGTGGAGAGGTGGTGGGGATAATCTCTGCTCTGATTCACTGGGAGCCCCTCACAGCTGATCTCTCACCAGTCTCTAACCCAGTGTAGCAGGCTTTAAGAAGAAGAAGACTCAGTTTAACTCAAGGTCACAGAATTCCTGTGTTGACTAAGAGAGCCTGCCTTGGTCTCAAACCCTACGTGACTGACTTGGAACTATAGCTGTTCTGAAGGAGGAGACCCCTACATTTACGTAGCACCTCACAAGCTCAAGCTCCAAAGCACACACCAGTCAATCAATCAGTTTTGAAAAGTAGTCCCTGTTGTCAAGTAGGAGGATGTGGCTGCCAAGTTAGGGACAGCAAGATCCCATAACATGTTTGACAATTGATCAGCTAATCTGTTTCACTGATATTGATTAATTATTGTCCCAAATAAACCCAGAAGAACTTCTCTTCTTCAAATAGTACCTTGGGATCTTTTATATCTGCCCTCGTGGAGAGATGGGATGTTCAGTAGCACTCTTCCTCTCCGAGGAGTGTCAGTCTAGACTTTGTGTTCAGCTCTGGAGTAAGACTTGAAGTCGTATTTTTTAAATTTTTTTGAACTCCAGGGTTGGAGTGGTAGCATTGAGCCACAGCGGCTAGTCTCAGTGTGTTCATAAATGTACAGTAAATCCCAGATGTACTGAATTCATTATTTTAAACAGTTGCTTTTTGTGTTTCAGTCTCCACTATCACTGTTTGCCGAGAGGAACGATTCATTCTTCAAGGTAAGATCAGACTCCTGGACCCTAACTTTAAAGATGGTCTTTATGGCTGTGTTTTGCGACGAATGCCACCAGGCACTTTGTTCATATTCACAATGACACATAAAAATGAGCTGGAAACATTAAGAATGTCTTCATTTCCACAGTTAGTGGTGACACACTATCCAACCTTGCCCTTCCCTCTTCTCACTGTCAGAATCTAATGAGGAAGTTTGAACTTATAGCTTCAGTAAATGTAGAAAATTAATATCGGTAATTTAAATGTTTTGAGAGTGTTCCTGAAAAGCTGCTGCCCACAAATATTTTTTCACCATTGTACTTCTTGGCTGTCAGCGTCTTTATCAATAAATCATAATGAATATTTTTCATGCTGCTGCCTGTCTCCTGCATTGGGAACACACACTCTGATCATTTATTCAGGTCATGAAAGGAAAGTGCCTGCTAAAAGGAAAAGAGGGGGGAGTGGGATAATTGGATGATTCTTTGAGATAGCTGGCAGAGACAGATGGGCTGAATGAGCTTTTCCGTCTCAAAATGAACCTGCATTATTATTCACACATGGGTGTGCCCGTATTAAAATTAAAGCCCTTATCTATCACTGTATTAGAGCTATGATGTGGAGGTGCTCGTGTTGGACTGGGGTGGACAAAGTTAAAAATCACTCAACACCAGGTTATAGTCCAACAGATTTATTTGGAAGCAGTAGCTTTCGGAGCACTGCTCCTTCCTCAGGTAACTCTAAACACAGAAATTCTGTGTCTTATGATCCTGCTCCACAGCTACCTGATACAGGGTCTACAGTCTGTAAGCTCTAAATAAACCTGTTGGACTATAATCTACTGTTGCACGATTTTTAATTGTAATAGAGCTGTTCAGCCATTTATTTTCACACATTTGTAAAATCAAAATGAATTTTACACAGCTCTGAAACATTTAAATGCTGGGTCATTTTAAGAAGTTCATCATTAATTCACATAATTGTGACTGGTGACACTACATTTGGGCTGTTTGCCCTATTTTGTTCTTGTGTTAATGGTTGGATGTTGCAAAGACTGACACTGAGTTGTGAGGCCTCCAATAACCTCAGAGTTTGACTTTCAAACGAAAGTGCCGACAGACTATACGTTCATTTCCGGCACATTCCTGTGAACAATCCAGGAAAGGATCATTCAAGCACTTTTCTTCTTCAACCTGACTTCTAACCACTTATTCACAATTTGGAGAGTCACAGCTTGTTGGGATTCCTCAGCACTAAGTAGGGTTAATTTTAATTCACCTACTTCATTTTGCAGCTCGCTGCATATTGACACACTGGTTCGAGGGACAGTACTGTTTGGCTGAGACTATCTGAACTATACATGCCCCAAATCTACATGATGAATCATCAGAATGTTTGGAATTTTGTAGAAAAGTGGTAACGTAGCAGTGGGATTTGGCCCTTTCACCTCTCCAGTCTATTCTTTCATTAATCTGATCACGGCTGACCTACCTGTCTTCACATCCATTTTATCATAAGACCAGGAGATGTCGAAACAGAAATAGGCCATTCAGTCCTTGGGTCTACTCTGCCATTGTGAGATTAAAGGTAATCTGATAATCCTCAACTCCAGAGTTCCCTAATTCCCTTACTAATTAAAAATCTCTCTACCTTATCCTTGAACCTGCTGACAGACAAAGCCTTGACAGTCCTGTGAGGGAAGAAATTATCCTTGTCTCTGTCTTAAATGTGCAACTCTTTATCCTGACATTATTCCCTCTGGTCCTAGACTTTCCCACAAAGGGAAACAACCTCTCTACATCTAGCCTGTCAAGCTCTATAAAAACTTTCTTAAGTAAAGTCACCTATTCATTCTCCAATTAAAACATATTGATTGATAAACCTTATTTTTCTCAAGAGGACATGACAACAAAGGGTGGGTTTGATGTTATAGCTGTATAAACATCTGATCAGATCCCTTCAGAGTATTGCATTCTGTTCTGGGCACTATGCCTCAGGATGTATAGACATAGACGGATCTCTGTGCATATTCGGGGCAGCACGATGGCTCAGTGGTTAGCACTGCTGCCTTACAGCATCAGGACCCAGGTTCAATTCCAGCCTCAGGCGACTGTCTGTGTGGAGTTTGTACATTCTCCCCGTGTCTGCGTGGGTTTTCTCCGGGTGCTCCAGTTTCCTCCCACAGTCCAAAGATATGCAGGTCAGGTGGATTGGCCATTCTAAATTGTCCATAGCATTAGTCAGAGGGAGTTGGGCCTGGGTGGGTTACTCTTTGGAGGGTCATAGAACAATACAGCACAGAACAGGCCCTTCGGCCCACGATGTTGTGCCGAACATTTGTCCTAGCTTAAGCACCCATCCATATACCTATCCAATTGCCGCTTAAAGGTCACCAAAGATTCTGACTCTACCACATTCCATGCCCCCACCACTCTCTGGGTAAAGAACCCACCCCTGACATCTCCCCTATACCTTCCACCCTTCACCTTAAATTTATGTCCCCTTGTAACACTCTGTTGTACCCGGGGAAAAAGTTTCTGACTGTCTACTCTATCTATTCCTCTGATCATCTTATAAACCTCTATCAAGTCACCCTCATCCTTCGCCGTTCCAACAAGAAAAGGCCTAGCACTCTCAACCTATCCTCGTACGACCTATTCTCCATTCCAGGCAACATCCTGGTAAATCTTCTCTGCACCCTCTCCAAAGCTTCCACATCTTTCCTAAAGTGAGGCGACCAGAACTGCACACAGTACTCCAAATGTGGCCTTACCAAGGTCCTGTACAGCTGCAACATCACTTCACGACTCTTGAATTCAATCCCTCTGCTAATGAACGCTAATACACCATAGGCCTTCTTACAAGCTCTATCCACCTGAGTGGCAACTTTCAAAGATCTATGAACATAGACCCCAAGATCCCTCTGTTCCTCCACCTCACTAAGAACCCTACCATTAACCCTGTATTCCGCATTCTTATTTGTCTTTCCAAAATGGACAACCTCACACTTGGCAGGGTTGAACTCCATCTGCCACTCCTCAGCCCAGCTCTGCATCATATCTAAGTCCCTTTGCAGCCGACAACAGCCCTCCTCACTATCCACAACTCCACCAATCTTCGTATCATCTGCAAGTCGGTGTGGACTTGTTGGGCTAAGGATAAGATTAAAGAGTGAACTAATTGAAGGGTCTAAAGGATATGTCAGTGATAAATTATCTATGTAAGGAATGATGAATACAAGTTCATAATCTTAAATTAGAGCTGAGCTTTTTAGAGGCATGGCAGGAAGCACGTTCACATTAAGGGGAGTCAAGGTCTGGAACTCATGACATCAAAACGTTTTGAGCCCGTGGCGTTGGGGAGGGTGGAATTGAATTGAAAATTTCAAAACTGTGATTGATAGATTCTTGTCAGGCAAGGATACTGAGGAAGATGAGCCTTGGTGGGAAAGTGCAGTTAAAGGCCAGATGACCCACGCTCTCATTGATGGTGATCAGGTTCAAGGAGCTGACCTAGAACACAAACAAAATGTCGAGGAGAAAGTGAGGACTGCAGATGCTGGAGGTCAGAGTCAATGAGTGTGGTGCGAGTAAAGCACAGCCAGTCAGGCAGCATCCGAGGAGCAAGAGAGGCGACGTTTCAAGCAGAAGCTCTTCATCAGGAATGAGGGGGTGGCCCAAGGGGGCTGAGAGATAAATGGGAGGAAGATGGGGCTGGGGGGAAGGTGGGGGTGAAAGTAATAGGTCAGAGCGGATCTGCTCAGTGCCATATCTACATGTTAATAGTATACACAAGGTGAAACCTCTGGAGAATACACATTGCAGTTTATTCCTTTATGTTTAATGTAAGAACAGTACTTTGCTTTCAATGCCCTGTGACTGGATGCAGATTCAGAATTCCAGTGTTGCAACAGAGGCTGGCATTGCTTGTTCCTTCCTTTTGATCCTTATGGTTACTCATGTTGGTTTTCTCTGTTTATAGACATTTTGTGGGAACTGCACTTCTGGATTCCCTGGAGCCCAGGCATTCACCGGAATGAAGGTGGAGCAAATCGAGCATGGCACTCCTGGGGCAGCAGGTGTGGACCACTGTGAAAAGGTCAGTGTGCTCTCTGGGCCCTGCCTTTCAATTACAATCTGTCCAGGAGAAGGCAGTAGTGCTCCTACTAGGATTTCAAGCACTGCACCATTTTAACAGCTGCATTTCAGGGAGGTTATGTCACTTTCATGTTTTCAAAGACTTGTCTTCAAAATTGACCAAATGCAATGTTGTAACATGTTGCTTTTTCCTTGGTTTTAACTATAACCTTTAGATTGATTTCATTTGAATATTTCAGTATTGAGTTACTCACTCTTCAGTCCAAATCATAAACATAAGTTATGAATAGAAGTAATTCCAGCACTAATATTTTGGAATACTGTTTTCTTTCATTCTTCAATCTGAGTGACTATCCTTTGTATTGAGTTATCTCTCATTGTCATCATGTCAACACACCTTTAAGAGACATGTTCATGATGTCATCACTGCATCATAGCATGTGACCTGAGGATATAAAGGTCTTGGACTCCATCACACCTTAGATTACTTGAAGTATGACACTTGTGTGGAAGCGCACTGCACTGCACTGCACTGCACTGCACTGCACTGCACTGCACTGCACTGCACTGCACTGCACTGCACTGCACTGCACTGCACTGCACTGCACTGCACTGCACTACTAGCTTAACCTTACACCAGTCATTTGTGTGCCTGAGGAATGTGATGTTTGTATGTAATCATTAGCTGTATTGATGTCTGGTTTTCTTTCCTTCTTGGGATGTGGGTGTTGTTGGAAAGGTCAGCATTTATTGCCCATCCTAATTGCCCTTCACTGAGTGGTTTGTGAAGGCCATATCAGAGGGCAGTTAAGAGTCCATTACGTTGTAGTGGGGTCTGGAGTCACATGTGGGCCAGACCAAGTAGGGATGGTAGATTTCCTTCTCTAAAAGACTTTAGTGAAGAGGATGGTTTTTTTTAATGATGGTCAATGGTAACTCCATAGTCACCTTCGCTGAGACAAGCTTTTCAATTCCAGATTGATGAACTGAGGTGATGAGATTTGAACCTATGTTCCCCAACTGATTAGCCTTGGGGCTCTGGATTATGAGCCCAGTGACCTTACCATCATCTTGACCCAAATCTGTTTTCCAAATCTCTTGCACTCTTCAACACCATGTTATCCACATCCAGTTACAGGAGATAATGTGAACATTGTCATATCCAATAAAACACTCTGCAGGAAGCAAACTCACACCATTTTATTACCTAGAAAGTGTTTTAGGCCATTTTAATTATTTGTATTGGTGGGGAAGTAATGATGGCTCAGTGTTGAGGATGTGAAGGCTGTGAGACCACTAGGAGGGATCTCCCACTATGGATGTTTAGTGAGTGATGGTCTGACCAGGATGGTACGGTCACAAATTGAGCCGTTCCTCTTGTGGAGTAAGTGGCCACATCTTCCCTGAGCCATCTTCAAGCCTGTGAGATTTACCCAGGGTTTCTGTGGAAGGTTGAAACCTGTCACCACTCGGGTCAACCGCTAGGTGTCAGATGGGGATTTTTGTGGTCAACCAGGAGATACTCAGTCGGGAGATGGGGCTGTCTTCGGTTTGTTGGGGGTGGAGTGTGTTGCAGCAGGGGGTACGGTGGCAGAGCATCAGCTGCCTTGGTGTCATTGTTAATGTACCCAGGGCTGGCCTCCTTAAGGCCAGAAAACTTTCCAGAAGCTCTGGAGCCATGTTTGAGACCCAATTTGAACAGAAGATGAACTTTATTTAACTAATTTCCTTTTATTCTTTTTTATAATTCAAAATGACATAGGATTGTGGTGACAAGACACTTTTCACTGTATCTTCCTGGATATATTTGACAATGAAATCATTTATTCATTCATGGTTTGCTGATGATTAGCAAGAAGTTTTTCTCCAGAGTGGGGGATTCAGTTACTCAGGGTCACGAGTCCAAGGTGAGAGGGGAGAAGTTTAAGGGAGTTATGCGTGGAAAGTGCTTAATGAAGAGGGTGGTGGGGGCCTGGAACGCGTTGTCAGTGAGGGTGGTCGAGGTGGGCATGATAGCATCAGTTAAGATCTAAGTAGACAGATATATGAATGGCCAGGGAGCAGAAGGATTCAGAGCCTTAGAAAAATGTGACAGGTTTACATAGAACATAGAACATAGAAGAATACAGCACAGTACAGGCCCTTTGGCCCTCGATGTTGCGCCGATCCAAGCCCACCTAACCTATACTAACCCACTATCCTCCATATACCTATCCAATGCCCGCTTAAATGCCCATAAAGAGGGAGAGTCCACCACTGCTACTGGCAGGGCATTCCATGAACAAAAGATAAAGGTTCAGCCGCATTTATAGTACTGTGTACAGTTCTGGGCGCCACATTACCAAAAGGATGTGGATGCTTTGGAGAGAGTGCAGAGAAGGTTTATGAGGACGTTGCCTGGTATGGAAGGTACTAGCTATGAAGAGAGGTTGAGTAGGTTAGGTTTGTTTTCATTAGAAAAAAGGAGATTGAGGGGGACCTGATTGAGGTTTACAAAATCATGAAGGGTGGATAGAGACAAGCTCTTTCTCAGGGTGAAGGATTCAATAACGAGAGGTCACTCTTTCAAGATGAGAGATGAAAAGTTTAAGGGGGTTACACACAGCTAGTACTTTACACAGAGGGTGGTAGGTGCCTGGAATGTGTTGCCAGCTGAGTACTAGAGGCAGGCACGATAGATTCATTTAAGATGCATCTGGATGGATGCATGAGTAGTTGGGGAGCAGGAGGATACAGATGCTTAGGAATTGGGTGACAGGTTTAGACAGTGGATTTGGATCGGCTCAGGCTTGGAGGGCTGCAGGGCCTGTTCCTGGGGTGTAAATTTTCTTTGTTCTATAAAGGATCTGGATCAGCGCAGGCTTGGAGGGCCAAAGAGCCTCTTACTGTGCTGTAATTTTTCTGTGTTCTTTGTTATTCTTATGAGCATTGTGTGTCATCTGCTGAGCCAGATGTGAAAAAATCCTTTCAGGGACAGTAAGACGAACAAAAGCCGGCTCCTGGCCTCTACCTCCCCTGTCTCCAAATCCTTTAAAAAGAAACAAAACTAGAGCTAAATATTACTAATTGAGGAAACAACTCTAAAACTCCTCTCTGATTCTAAATCCGTGGAAGGAGGAGATATGTATAGTTCAGAGGGGAGCAACACCTTTACCGAACAAGGCAAGCTATCACTCCAAGAATGAAGAACTAACTTGATCTTGGTCATTTTAATACAATCTCTCGATTGCTTTACTCCACAGTGCAAGCAGCAGAGGCAACAGCAAAGCCAGGAAGAACTTCCTAGAATGGAGGAGCAGCTGGTATGTACCGTGTTATACTAGTCTCTCATGCATGTGCGCACATTCCGTATTCCTGAGGTCTTTTGGAGAGATTCTGGATGGTTAAGATATGGGGTGTAGCATTGTCACTGTAGCTGCTCCCATTCCTGTCAGCATCTTTACAGTGAACAGTGGTTAGAATGTGCGACAGGGAGTATCCTGGGAGCAATTGATGGCAATACAGGGTAGACCGTTTAGAACAGAGATGAGGAGAAACTTCTTCACCCAGAGAGTGGTGGCTGTGTGAAATGCTCTGCCCCAGAGGGCAGTGGAGGCCCATTCTCTGGATTCATTTAAGAAAGAGTTGGGTAGAGCTCTTAAGGATTGTGGAATCAAGGGTTATGGAGATAAGGCAGGAACAGGATACTGATTAAGGATGATCAGCCATGATCATATTGAATGGTGGTGCAGGCTCAAAGGGCAGAATGGCCTACTCCTGCACCTATTGTCTATTGTCTATTGCAATAGTGTAGAGGGAACTTTACTCTGTATGTAACCCTGTGCTGTACTATGCTGGGAGTCTTTAATGAGGACAGTTAGAGGGAGCTTCAGTCTGTATCTAACTCTCCTGGTATATTCCTGCTCTCTGAGTTATTCATACTGCTGCCATAGACTGTGTTTTGAGGATTGTCACTAACTTGAATATTGTTTCATCTATGTGACTGGCTGTGAGTCTGAGTGACTCAGCCTCCTCTTTGGAGCATCCTGTAAAGGTACTAAAAAGAAACAAAGAGAGCTGTGTCCTTCACCATGAACTTTGCTGCTTTCTGCTGCAGATTGTTCACTCTCCGTACCTTGTCCATCACTATCCACGAAGGTACAGTGCAGCAGAGAAGTAAGTGGCCCCACTGCAGCCAGTAGTGTGACAGCAGAGGAGCGAGATGGAAAAATACTGCTAATCAGAACTATTTGTTGTTGTTTTCCAGCCAAACAATAGAGACTGTGGATATCCAGGATTACCAGGGATGCCTGGTCCTCCAGGTGAAAGAGGGGTGAAAGGAGACCAGGTAAGGCCGCAGGATGTAAAGGCAGATGTTTAGGACCAGCACATTTGAACTACGTATCTGGACTGCTTGGCTATAGTTTAACAAGTGCTTTTTGCTCCACAGTAACAATTCTGTCATTTGTCACCTCAATGTTCCTGGGATCTTTCTTGCCCTCCTCAACCTTCACTTCATTTCCTGCTTCCTTGATTTGAAAATAGGATCAGGAAGAAATCAATGTAACCCTCAAGTCTTTCTGATACTCATTAAGGTCATGGCTGACTTGTATCCTAACTGCCATCCACCTACCCTGGCTCCATAATCCTCAATAACCTTGGTTAACAAACCTTGATCACTCTTTGATTATAGTTATTAATTTAGTGAGTCGCTGCTGCTTTTTGTGGAGGAAATGATCCACACATTTACCACCCTCTACCTGGAGACATGTTTTCTCACTTCTCTCCGGAATGCTCTTGTTCCTTGTTGTTCAGCTCATGGGATGAGTGCAACGTACACTGGGGCGGGCCAGCATTTATTTCCCATCGCTCTGGATTGGCTCTGGAGAAGATGGCAGTACTTGACACCTTCCGAATTTTCCCACAGCAGAAAAAGTTCCTCTCTCACCAACCTATTGATTTATTTCAAAACTCTAAAAGTCATCAATCAAAGTGTCTCTTAACTTCCTATATTTCAGGAAATACAAACCTTAATACAAGGTCATCTCACCTCAGGCTATCCTTCCAACCCCTATTCCAATTCATTCTCCCACAGAATCCAAAGGTGTCCAGAAGTCAATTACTTCAAAAGTTCCATGCACCAGACTTGTTTATATTACTAATCTACGTTACTTTGTCTAAATACTTTTCTCTTCGACTTGTCTGTTCTCTGGTTTCTCAACAATATTGTTTTTGAAAGAAACACTGAAGCAACTTTTAAGAAACAAGCAAGTTCTTAACTCCCGGCCGAGAAAGGGCTGGCAGGAAACACAAGGCTGCTCAGAGTGAGCACACTGGACATGCTTGAGGCTGTCTTTTGGTGCCGAGAGGGTAAGGGAACATGTGCAGGAAATGGCAAACATTTGAATTTAAACCCTCAAAAAGAACATCTTCCCGTAAGTGGAAGAAACCACGGTGTTCGTTCAGATTGCAGCTCCACATTGATATCAGCATCGACAGGCTGAGTCTAGTTTGTATTCAACGCCCGACAGTAGTTTCATCAGCTTGGGTGGGTTTTGGAAGCCAGGTTAGAGAGTTCGTGTAGAAACCTGATAACTCAGGAATGTCCTGAGAGCTAAGGGTAATACATTCTTGTCCTGCTAAATGCTGCTTTGTAAAGTAAATGTGTTTTAAGCTACAGTGATAGATCATTGGGCTATCCTGGAAAGGTAACCAGACCATTTCATTGACCAGTGTTTGAATATCAAGTAATACAGCATGGAAGGATGCCCTTCAGCCTATTGAATCTGCACTGGTTGTTGTACAAGTGTTGAGTTGGTAAATGCACTTTTCTGCACAAAAGTCTGTTGAAAACAGTGCTTGTGAATGATGATTTCAACAGAATAACTTAGAAAATAAATTCGTCTCTTCCTTAAACTTGGGTTTAAAATAATCAGCCACCAGTCCTACTCCTTTGGAGAATTGATAGACCATCTGCTTTGAAATTTTAAAAAAATGTGATTTTCTTCCCCCTGTCAGGTTTAATAGATTCCATTATCTGAACGGTGATGGTTTGTTTTGATATGAACATTTGGTCGAATTTCAAAGCTAATGAAACTCTTTGCTCAGTTGATGATTGTTGTTCACACGACCAAGAGCATTGATAGATACAAAATAATGTAATAGTATTGTTTGTGTTTGATGTTGTTTCCAAGTAGATGTTTGTTTTCATAATGTAATGATCATTAAAGAAGATTAATGATTTTATCCAACAACACAAGAGATAGTCTTTCTGTACAGTATAAATGACTGTGTATTGATTGGCTGTTCTGTTAAATTGTTAGTTTTTTTAAATTTTAAATCAATTTTCAACGTTTCAAATTACTGTGACATGGTCCTCGAACTGCATAAGATGGAAACTGAGTGAATGGTTATGGGGGATACCTGTAGCTATGGAGGGGACATGGACGGAGATGGGGACAGAGGGGTATTAAGGGTTCGAGGGCGCATAAATGATCTGCAGAGCTTGGCCAGACTCCCTGAAAAGCAAGATAAACCTTCTACCAGTCTGTCTCAGCATCCATTCACCTCAGGCCTCTGAAAGAAGAGGCAGGTCCAAATCATGCCCAGTTGGAAATCTGGAGTGGGTAGTATGGGTGATGTATTGTGGGGTTTGTGGTGAAGGAATGGAAGAAAAGGTCAGGATGGTGGTCGGTGAATTGGAAACTGTGCTGACTTGCATTTCCCAAATCTGAGACGGAAATCCAGTGGCTGGACTTTCCATTCCAGGAATGAAATCTAATCTCTGCTGCAGAAAGTGATTGAGGCCGAAACTTTGAATGTTTTCAAGAGGGAAATAGATATAGTTTTTAGGGCTAAAGGGATCAAAATGGTATGGGGGGAAAGCTGGAACAAGGTACTGAGTTGGATGGTCAGCCATGATCATAGTGAATGGTGGAGCAGGCTCGAAGGGCCGAATGGCCTACTCCTGCTCCTATTTTCTATGTTTCTGAGGTAACTGAGCGATTGTTTTGAAGAGGAGTAGAAGATAGCTGAGTCCGTGGGAAAATGAAACAATGAATAATTAAGCTGTAGAAATTCAAGCTGGTGAAATGTAATTTTAGGATTGAAATCAAAAAACAGTTCATCACGCAATGGGAAGCAGGGCATTAGGATCTTCTTAAATTAATTAGATGGTCCAACTGAGCTTCCTCATTGGTAATTATCTTCTGGCTTCACGCAGAGATGCACAGGGACTGTAATTGTGTAATTTGCGCTAAAATGAACACTTCTCTCTTTCCAGGGGCCTCCAGGTCAGCGAGGGTATGCTGGACCCCCAGGGCCTCCTGTAAGTATTGTTTTAACCTGCTCAGCCTAGACAAGTATAGCTCTTTTCAAAAACAAGCCAATAGAATGTCATTGTTCCTCTAGAGAACATGTTCTCTGTCCAGTCAGTGGGACAAATCATGAAGGAGTATATGGACCGTAAATATTGCCTGTACAGGGCTTCCCTGCTCCTCTGTCATGTACAATTCACTGAGTCATATCAAAGTAAATAAGAAGGGGCTACTTTTAATGGCACTATGGTTATTAAACAGGGGAAACAGGTTTTAGAGATTTGACAATTGAATCACAGTGGAACAGCGCATTTTCTCCCTCACAATGAGTTGTTGACCTCAAGAATGTACCACCTGTAACTCCAGGTGAAGACGAGATCAAATAAGAGCTCACAGGAGGAAGGGGGAGGTTGGGGTCAGTGCACAGCAGCCCAGGAATTGACCAGGGGTTAGTGTCAGGCTGTGAAGGCAATGGGGACACTTGGTGGTGTGGGATGGAAAATCTTTGGACAACACAGTGACTCAATGATTAGCAGTGCTGCCTCACAGCTCCAGAGATGGTTCTATTCCATCCTAAGGTGACTGTCTGTGTGGAGTTTGCACATTCTCCCTGTGTCTGCGTGAGTTTCCTCTGGGTGCTCCAGTTTCCTTCCACAATCCAAAGACATGCAGTTTAAGTGAATTGGCCATGCTAAATTGCCCATAGTGTTTCAAGGACGTGTAGGTTAGGTGTATTAGTCAGGGATAAATGTAAAGTAGTAGGGTAGGGGAATGGGTTTGGAAGGTCGGTGTGACTTGTTGGGCCTATTGGCTTGTTTCCACACTGTAGGGATTCCATGAGTCAGCCAGAGAGTTCCTCGTAAGGCCTGGAGTGGCTATTAGCCCACAAACCTTAACAGCCTGGACCTCTTCAGGCCCACAAGCCCCTGTCTGACAACTTTGACCAAGGTAATCGGGTGAGAAGCCATCGTTCCTCTGCTCAGGCCTCAGGCTGAAATACCATATCAGGGGCCGATGATGCCAGTCTGGGACATGTGTTCCACTTGGCATTGATTGGGTCATGAGGGGGGAGGCAGGGACACTGACCATGTTCAACCATACCCCCATATTGTTCTACATGACACAGAGTGGGCAGAACAAATTATAATCATAGCCAATGAGTCTTGGTGACATTAGGGAAGAATAGCCAAAAAGCTTAGACACTGATGTGCCGGTGAATATAATGACTGTATATATTCATTACCTTTAAGAAATGTTTGTTGGATTCTTCAACGCCGCCATATCCACATCCAATTTCTCAAATTAGACAGGGTAACTTAAACATTGCCACATCAGATAAAATACCCGGCTGAAGACTAAACCCACATCTGAGTGAATTAGCTTTGCTTCTGAGCTTAGAAGTGCAAGCTGGCCACTTTTTGTGAGATTCCAGAGACCAGCAGAGTGTTGTTGAACCTATAAGTATCAGCACCATTACGGGAGAGAGGAGAACGTGGGAAGACACACTCGGGGAAAGGTCACAGGTGAACAGAAGAAATTTGTTGTCATATACAATTGTGTAGCAGCAGTCACAAGTGTCAATGCTCAGGAGATAACAAACTCATAATTCCTTACTCTTTACTTAATACCTTTGAAGATTTAGCTTTTGTCCTCCTCCACTTTCTGATGGGATTTTTCACTAACTGAAGATGCCTCTTCCTGTAGGGCCCTCCTGGATTTCCTGGTGGTCCCGGAACCTCAGGTTTGCCTGTAAGTACCTCATGGACAAAATGTCCATTTCATTTTAATGTGGGACTCTTGGGGAGAGAATATGCCCAAATCAGGGGGATGAAGCCTGCAATAAGGTCTTACAAATGATGACCTCACCTGATGACCCATGCAGCCCAGGGGCATGTCACACATTAACAAGCCGTCTTTACACAAGTCTCTGTGTCCTGGGTAGGGATATAGGCCAGGATCTGGATCTTCCTGGTGTCATTGAAACAAAACATTCTGACCCAGGGGAATGGTCCCTCTGCTGATACACCTCGAAGATTAATTGTGTCCAGATTGAGAACGACTGTTTGGACTTTTGCTGGGGCACATTCAAAGATCCCTGGGTCAGAAGGTCCAGCTTGAAATCCCACTTTCCTAGAGGTGTATCTTAATGTAGATTAAAGAAAAAAACTGAAAGAAGTGCCAGTGCTGGAAAGCAGAAGCAAAAACAGAAATTGCTGGAAAAACTCAGCAGGTCTGGCAGCATCTGTGGAGAGAAAGCAAAGTTAACGTTTCTGGTCCAGTGACTCTGCTTCAGGTCTATAAGTAGCAAATGATACTAAATTAGATACAAATAAATAAATCCACTATGTTAAATATAAACCTCAGAGACTTTCAAAGATGTTTGTGCCACTGTGGTAGTGCCCATACCTCTGAACCAGAAGGTCCATATTCAACCTGCCTTGGAGGTGAACCCTCAGCAGTGTCAGAATATTGTGGGGTCAAACTTAGAAACCTCAGCACAGAATAAAGCCTGGTACTACTGTGCCATGCTCAGGGAGTGCTGCACTGTCAAAGATCCCACCTTTCACAGGGAACATTAAAACTGAGCTCATAAATAGGCCCTGAGGTAGGTGTAAAAGAATTCACCGCTTCCCTTGAAGGAAAGAGGGAAAGTTCTCCTAGAGTCATGCCCCAATGTTAGCACTCAACTTGAATACATTTATTGACACTGGTGATGAGTTGTAGAGTTGGGAGCTGGACAGTTATGGGGTAGATTTTAATACACTCACTGTGGTGAATTTGGTGGTTCAAGGTGCCTTCTAATCAGACAGAAAGATGGCAGATGGAGACCCCAACCTGAACCCTAACCCTAACACTAACCTCTGCCCTGAATAAGTCAATGGCAAGAAGCCCATGAACTTCCTCTTGCCCTAAATTAAGGAATTTAAGGGGGCAATTCTGTCTTTGCTCTTGACTTCCTGCCCTCAAGAGGCCTACCCCTCACTCCTGCACTTCCCACCATTATTGACCTGTGGTCAGAGTCCATCAGTGACCCTGGGGCTCAGAGTGGGTCCATTACCAACAGCAGCCACCCAGTTCCAGGTACTGCCAAACCATGCACAGCTGCTGCCATCTGGGGGTGGTAACACTCAGTAGATGTCACCCCTCTCCATCCCATTCCCCACCCATGGATTGTTAATCATAGAGGAAAACACACCACTGCCAATTAATTGCAGCCAGTGAGACCTCTGTCACTTTGTGATATATAACTTTTTAACTAAATCTGATTAAAACTATGATGAGGAGGTGCCAGTGTTGGACTGGGGTGGACAAGGTTAAAAATCACACAACACCAGGTTATAGCCCAACAGGTTTAGTTGGAAGTAGGGTCATGACAAAATGCTCTTGTGCTATAAATTCTGTCTGATGGTGGTGCCCCACTAGCTACCTGAAGAAGGAGCAACGTTCCGAAAGCTAATACTTCCAAATAAACCTGTTGGACTATAACCTGGTGTTATGTGACTTTGAACTGTGATCAAAACTAGATATCTAGTCGTTCTTCTTCAACAACTGAATGTAAGCAGCTTAGCAATAATCCTTTATCACAGGAGATTCAGTAACTGTCACCACAGGAGATTCAGAGCCAGTGACTTATCATAGAAACAGAGCTGCAAAGCCCTCACTATTTGATTACAAGTTCTACATCATGTATCCACCGTTCACTTTAATTTTCTTCCCAGCTGCACAGGTCCATGTACAGCAGCAAACTTCAGCAAATAGATACCAATGCCACAGTTGTCATGCTGACTCTGAATACCATGTATAGCACATCAAATATGTACAAACACAACCCTGCAGCTTAGAGAGAAGTTTGGTTTTAGTTACTTGCTCATTAGCATCTTCCCTCTTACAGTGGTTCCTCTGCTGTCTTCTACCTTATCCTGTCATGTCTCCCGTACTCTCCCCTCCACTCTTTCCCTCTCCTGATTTACCCTGCTGCACCCTGTTCTGTCTGACATGCTCTCCCTTCACTTTGTCTCCCTGCCACTCCCATCCCCTCTCCTCTTTACTATCTCTTCTCCCTTCCTCTCCCCACTCCTCCCCTGCTTAGTCCAATTTACCAATGTACCTGACGAGCTGCTGAAGGCAGGTACAAAAAGGAAGGGTATAGAGGAGACCAAACAGGAAGATGAGGGTAAAGCGATGTACGTAAATTTCACTAAGGTGTTTGGTAAGGTTCCCAAGGTAGGCTATTGCAGAAAATGCAGAGGCATGGGATTGAGGGTGATTCAGCAGATTGGATCAGAAGTTGGCTAGCTGAAAGAAGACAGAGGGTGGTGGTTGATGGGAAATGTTCATACCAGAGTTCAGTTACTAGTGGTGTACCATAAGGATCTGTTTTGGGGTCACTGCTGTTTGTCACTTTTATGAATGATCTGGATGAGGGTGTAGAAGAATGGGTTCGTAAATTTGAAGATGACACAAGAGTCGATAAAGTTAAGGATAGTGACAAATGATGTTGCAGACAGACATAGATAAGTTGCAGAGCTGGGCTGAGAGGTGGCAAATGGAGTTTAAAAGTGGAAAAGTGTGAGATGATTGACTTTGGAAGGAGCAACAGGAATGCAGAGTACTCAGCTAATGGTAAGATTCTTGGTAGTGTAGATGAACAGAGGGATCTCGGTGTCCAATGTGTGAATCCCTGAAAGTTGCCACCCAGGTTGATAGGGTTGTTAAGAAGGCATACGGTGTATTAACTTTTATCGATAGAGGGATTGAGTTTCAGAACCATGAGGTTAAGCTGCAGCTGTACAAAACTCTGGTGCAACCACACTTGGAGTATTACGTGCAGTTCTGGTCACAGCATTACAGGAAGGATGTGGAAGCTTTGGAAACGGTTCAGAGATTTACCAGGATGTTGCCTGGTATGGAGGGAAGGTCTTAGGAGGAAAGGCTGAAGGACTTGAGGCTGTTTTTGTTAGAGAGAAGAAGGTTGAGAGGTGACTTAATTGAGACACACAGGATTTTGGGCAGCACGGTGGCTCAGTGGTTAGCACTGCTGGCTCACAGCGCCAGGGACCTGGGTTCAATTCCAGCCTTGGGGGACTGTCTGCGTGGAGTTTGCACATTCTCCCCATGTCTGCATGGGTTTCCCCCGGGTGCTCTGGTTTCCTCCCACAATCCAAAGATGTGCATGTCAGATTAATTAGCCATGCTAAATTGGCCATAGTGTTCGGGGATATGTAGGTTAGGTGCATTAGTCAGGTGTAAATATAGGGTAGGGGAGTGAGTCTGTGTGGGTTACTCATCGGAGAGTTGGTGTAGACCTGTTGGGCCAAATGGCCTGTTTCCACACTGTAGGCAATCTAATCATAATCAGAGGGTTCGATAGGAGTGGATAGTGAGAGCCTTTTTCCTCACATGGTGATTCCTAGCACGAGGGGGCATAGCTTTAAATTGAGGGGTAATAGATAAAGGACAGATGTCAGACATAGTTTCTTTACTCAGAGAGTAGCAGGAGAATGGAATGCTCTGCCTGCAATAGTAGTAGATTCTTTAAGGGCATTTAAATGGTCATTGGAAAAAAAAAGGATGACAATACAATAGTGTAGTTTAGATGGGCTTCAGATTGGTTTCACAGGTCGGTACAACAGTGAAGGCCGAACGGCCTGTACTGTGCTGTGCTGTAATGTTCTATGTTGACCTACTTTAATGTAATTGGCAACTCTGGGAACACCTCAAAACGATGTATAGCCAGTGAAGCGGTTGTCTTGTATGGCTATTGTTGTAATATCTGAAACACACTGACAAATTTATACAGACCAAGCTCCCAAAAAACAGCAAGTGATAAGGAGCAGATAATGTATCTTGGACAAATATTGACCAGGACACTAATCCCTCCTTTCACCCCCCCCCCTCCTCCTTCAAATAACATCAAGTGACCTTTTATACCCACGTGAGGGGTTCAGTACGGTCAGTGTTTAAGGTGTTCTCCATAAATCAGCACAGCCAGCTTCAGTCTGTCTTTCTGCGCCCAGGCCTCTGGAGTGGGACTTGAACCTCTGGCTCACTGTAGCTGCTGTAGGGGTTATGATGTAGATTTACAAAGGAGTTGTGAGGAAATAGATCCCAGGGATGAATGCTGTATCAGTGTCCCTTCAGTTCAGAGGAGAGGTCTCACTGAGCCAGAGTCAGGGTAAGACCGCAGAAGCAGGGGTAGAATCCCTTCATTTAGCAGCAAAGCGATCTGTCGCCTCTCTGTCACACTATCTTTAATGTTCTCTCAGTGACAGGGCAGTAGTTAAACACAACATTTAGTGGAATATACCTGTGCGCAGATTAAACATTGAGAAACCTACTGGAAGAACAGCAGGGAAATTCATCCAACATCAGATTCTCACTCAGATAAAAGTCATTGTTGAAATGATTTTCCTGTTTTAAGAAAATGTTGTTCATCAACAGGGTCTTCAAGGAGAGCGAGGTGCACCTGGGTTAGCTGGACAGAAAGGAGAACAGGTGAGTTCAGTCCTTCGGGGCTCTGATTCTATAACTAACTGACCTTTGCAGTGGTGGCATTACCATCAAAAATGTAACCACACAGCTGAAAATTCATGCTGGTGGGAGTGGACGGGGTGGGGGATGCGGTTTGGCAATGGAAAGAGACAAAAAAAACTGCAGATGCTGGAATCCAAAGTAGACAGGCAGGAGGCTGGAGGAACACAGCGAGCCAGGCAGCATCAGGAGGGAAGGGCAGGAAGCTGGAGGAACACAGCAGGCCAGGCAGCATCAGGAGGGACAGGCAGGAGGCTGGAGGAACACAGCAGGCCAGGCAGCATCAGGAAGGACAGGCAGGAGGCTGGGGGAACACAGCAAGGCAGGCAGCATCAGAAGGGACAGGCAGGAGGCTGGGGGAACACAGCAAGGCAGGCAGCATCAGGAGGGACAGGCAGGAGGCTGGGGGAACACAGCAAGGCAGGCAGCATCAGGAGGGACAGGCAGGAGGCTGGGAGAACACAGCAGGCCAGGCAGCATCAGGAGGGACAGGCAGGAGGCTGGGGGAACACAGCAGGCCAGGCAGCATCAGGAGGGACAGGCAGGAGGCTGGAGGAACACAGCAGGCCAGGCAGCATCAGGAGGGACAGGCAGGAGGCTGGAGGAACACAGCGGGCCAGGCAGCATCAGGAGGGACAGGCAGGAGGCTGGGGGAACACAGCAGGCCAGGCAGCATCAGGAGGGACAGGCAGGAGGCTGGGGGAACACAGCAAGGCAGGCAGCATCAGGAGGGACAGGCAGGAGGCTGGGGGAACACAGCAAGGCAGGCAGCATCAGGAGGGACAGGCAGGAGGCTGGGAGAACACAGCAGGCCAGGCAGCATCAGGAGGGACAGGCAGGAGGCTGGGGGAACACAGCAAGGCAGGCAGCATCAGAAGGGACAGGCAGGAGGCTGGGGGAACACAGCAGGCCAGGCAGCATCAGGAGGGACAGGCAGGAGGCTGGGGGAACACAGCAAGGCAGGCAGCATCAGAAGGGACAGGCAGGAGGCTGGGGGAACACAGCAAGGCAGGCAGCATCAGGAGGGACAGGCAGGAGGCTGGGAGAACACAGCAGGCCAGGCAGCATCAGGAGGGACAGGCAGGAGGCTGGGGGAACACAGCAGGCCAGGCAGCATCAGGAGGGACAGGCAGCAGGCTGGGAGAACACAGCAGGCCAGGCAGCATCAGGAGGGACAGGCAGGAGGCTGGAGGAACTCAGCAGGCCAGGCAGCATCAGGAGGGACAGGCAGGAAGCTGGAGGAACACAGCAAGGCAGGCAGCATCAGGAGGTGGGAACGTCGACATTCAGGTGTAAACCTCCTTCAGGTGGAAGAGCATTGACATGAGGAGCTGGGTATGGCATTGCAATGGGGGCTGAGCATCAGGAGTGCAATGCCTGCATGCTGTATTCTACAGAGGTATCAAGTTCCTTTCTTTCATCATTGATTAACATTACGTTTGCGGGCTCTCCCAGATACCAGCGGCATATCACCTAGATCCCTGTGCAAACCAGTTGGGATGTTGCTATCTCAATGCACAACCAGTACAGCCGACAGGAACAGTGTGTGGGGAAGGGAACTGCCTGCCACCTCAGAACATTCCACTATGTTTTCATCTGATGACATTGCCATCATTTTGGGAGGAAATGTCTGAGGGGGGAGGGAGAGAGTACAGGACCTGCACTTCAGTTGCCAAGATTGATAGTTCCAAACTTTCTCAATTTGACAGTACCATCTTGGTGGGAAGTGCCTCCTTTAGGTGCAATTTTCATTCCTAGGAGATGGGAGAGGAATGGAATCAAGCTCATAATCCCCAAGAGCAGGTCGGAGGCAGCTGGGTGTCTTGTCAGCCTGCTCAAAAGGCCCACCTCAGTTCTCTGGGACTTCATCCCAGCCAGATGGTTATATTTCAGGTCGTAAAACCTTTACCCCTCCCATGCCCTTCCATGCAACTTCCACAGTGGCAATGTAATGGCAACTCCTGCCCAGTCACACCCAATGGCCCTTCATATACTCCATGCCAACTCATGCCTTTTCCATGCCCATCCACCCTGGGCACACTATGCACTGAACCAAGGAACCCTGTAGTAACAATGCAAATGAGAAGTTGCTTCAAAAAGACCCCGTTTGTAAATTCTTGAAGAAAAGGACTGATGCTTTTATAAATCTATGAAAGTCTTAATCAGATAGACCGTTGAAGTTTCAGTAGCAACCAGAGAACATTTCTGCAGAGGAAGGAGATAGCCTTGTGGTAATGTTGCTGGTCTAGTAATCCAGAGACTGAGGTAATGTTGGCAAATAGTAATTAATTAAAATTCTATAGGTGACCATTAAACTATTGTCAACTGTTGTAAAAGTTCAATAATGCCCTTTAGGGAAGGAAGTCTGCTGCTGTTATCTGGTAACATGACTCCAGACCACTCAAGTGCCAAGTGAAATTGCCTAGCAAGCCACTCATTACCAGGCTAGGAATAGGTATTCGGTGCTGACTCATCCAATGATGTTCACATCCCATGAATGAATTGAAAGTCCTGCCATATCCAGTCATGAATGGTGGCAGATAATTAAAAAGCTCACTGGAGAAGGAGGCTCCATAAATATCACCATCCTCAATAATGGGGAGTGGAGCACAGCACATTAATGCAAATGATGACATTTGTAACAATTATAGCCAGAAGTGGCCTCCTACAAAGGTCCCCGGCATTACAGATACCAGTCTTCAGCCCATGAAACAGCTGAAAGCACTGGATACTGCAAAGGCAATAGCAGAATTCCAGCAATTATACTGGAGACTTGTGCTCCAGAACTTGCCACTCCTCTAGCCAAGCTCTTCTAGTACAACTACAACACTAGCATCTACCCAACAATTTGGAAAATTGCCCAGGTATGTCCTGTACTCAAAAAGCAGGACAAATCCAACCCAGCGACCCCGTTAGTCTACTCTTGATGATCAGTAAAATGGTGGAAGGTGTCACCAACTGTGCTACCAAGCAGCACCTGCTCAGTGACACCCAGTTTGGGTCTCGCCAGGACCGGTTAGCTACTGACCTTGTTCCAGCCTTGCTTCAGCTGTTACGAGCTGGAGGGGTGAAGTGGAAATGACTGCCCTTGACATCAAGGCCACACTTGACTGAGTGTAGCATCAAGTAGCCTGAGCAAAACTGCAATCAGTGGGGTTAAGGGGATCAACCTCTGCTGGTTGGTATCAGACCTGGCACAAAGGAAGATGATTGTGGTTGTTGGAGGTCAGTCTTCTCAGCTCCAGGACATCTCTGCAGAAATTCCTCAAGGTGCTGTCCTAAAGCAAACCATCTTCATCAGTGACCTTCCCTCTGTCATAAGGTCAGAAATGGGAATGTTCACCAATAATTGCACAATGTTCAGCACCATTCACTGCTCCTCAGATGCAGAAACAATTCAGGCCCAAATGCAGCAAGAACTGGCCAATGTTGAGGCTTGGGCTGATAAGCAGCAAGTAAAATACAAATCCCACACCATCTCCATTTTAAAAGAGAATCTAACCATTTTCTCTTGAAATTTATTGGAGTTGTAGGATTTTGACAGTGACAGTGAAGGAATGGCAATATGGTTCCAGTTCAGGATGGGTTCCCGTGGTAACCAGAAGAGACAGATTTTAGATGATTGCTAAAAGAATGAGAGGTAACCTGAAGCTAAATTTGTGTGCTCTCTGAATTGTTATGATAGGGAGTGCACTATCTGAATGACTGAGAGAAGCAGATTCTGTAATTATCTTATAGAAGGGAATTGGATAAACACTTGAGGGGAGTCATTAGCAGGACAATGTAAAAATGACAGAGGAGTAGGATTAATTGTTCCAATCGATGGGCTTAATATTCTCATGCTTCATCAGCAAAACCTATCCTGCCCACTGATTGATGATCAGACGTACTACAGAGCTCCTCAAGCGGCTACTCCCTCTGTTTCCTGGGTCGCATTACCACGACAGGCTCTCATGGGTAACCAGTAGCTGCTGTCCACTCTGTAGCATCACCTCATTCACAGTGTTTATAGAGAAGCCTTGTGTTTATTTGTTGTATTCCTTCACTGTCGCTGAACATTCTTCACCAGTGTCCTTTAAAGGTTGCTTTGTGAAGTTAGACCCATCATAGCCAGCTGGACTAACCATGTTGTGTTGTCTTTGTCTCCTAGGGTCCTATTGGCCCTGCCGGATACCCTGGATCATCAGGAATGCCTGGTCTCTCGGTATGTCTCCCGTGAGGAGCATCTGAAATGCATAAAGTAACTGGATTTCAGTCTAGGATAGATTGGGACACAGTGAGACTCTTGAAATAGATCGCGGGTGCACCAAGCTCTGTATACAACTCAGACAATGCTTCAAATAGTAGAATGCCCTGCTATAGGGAACTGAACCATCTTTAGCCAGACTTTCATCCAATTGGGCTCAGGTGCCCTAGCTCAAAACTGTAGGTATGAACATAATAGGAAGGTGTGATCAGGAATGGCCTGTAACACCCTTCTGTATTGTGTACAGTTCTGGTCACCACACTGCCAGAAGGATGTGGATGCTTTGAAGAGGGTACAGGAAAGGTTTACCAGGATGTTGTTTGCTATGGGGGATTTTAGCTATGAAGAAAGATTGGCTAGACTGGTTTGTTTTCACCGGAATGCAGGAGGTTGAGGGGTGACCTCATAAAAGGTTATAAGGTTGCAAATGGCATGGATAGAGTGGAAAGTATGAAGCTTTTTCCCCAGAGTGGAGGGGTCAATTACTAGGGGACACAGGTTCAAGGTGCGAGGGGGAAAGTTTAAAAGAGATGTGCAAGGCAAGTTTTTCACACACAGGGTGGTGAGAGCCTGGAACGTGCTGCCAGAGGAGGGGGTGGAAGCAGACACAACAGCAGCATTCAAGAAGCACCTGCACGAATCCATGAATAGGAAGGGAAGAGAGGGATATGAATCCTGTAAGTGAAGGCAGTTTTAGTATGGAAGGGCAAAATATGTCAGCGCAGGCTTGGAAGGCTGAAGGGCCTGTTCCTCCTGTGCTGTATTATTTGTCCTCCCAAATGGCTTGTAACATCCACTGGCGTTTGGTCACATGTCAACAACAGATCATTGGGTCAGATTTTGACAGCGGCAGACATTTCTGAAACTACCTCGAGGAAAGGAGGGTTTTCACTTGGCGTGCTCCGTGAGATTGAGTGCTGCTGCTGATACATGGAAACTGTTTCCTGCCTGGACTTTGTTGGACAGAGCTATTTATCAGTAGCTGTTCAAGTTTCATTCAGACCACCCCATATCCCATAGGATCAAGTCAACAAGTACAACAAGACATTATCGATAAATCAATATTAAACTCTATAATAAAGACCATACATTGGACTGGTAATGGTGAAACATGGTGTTTCCAAGTGTTTGTTTACCCCACATCAGGGCTTCCCTTATATTGATAGAACAGCATAGAAGGAACTTTACTGTGTAACTAATCCCACACAGACCGGTCCTGGGCATGTTTGATGGGGACAGTGTATAAGGAACTTCAATTTCAGTTTAACATAACAGAGAGAGAGCTTTAGTTTAACAATGCAAAAGGTGCTTGACTCTTATCTGACCCCCTGTAGTCCCTTTGCTGGAAGTCATTGATAGGGCAGTGCAGGTGAAGTTTTACTTTCAGTTTAAAGAGTAGAGGGAGATGTACTTTGTATCTAACCTTGTACAGAATCTGTTCTGGAAGGGTTTAATGGGGCCAATCTAGAGGCAGCTTTAATCTGTATGTAATCCCGTGCTGCCTCTGACCTGGGAGTGTTTGATGGGGACAATGTAGAAGCAGCTTTACTCTGTATCTAGCCCCATATTGTCCCTGACATTGGAGTATTGATCGGGACAGATTTGAGGCAGCTTTACTTTGAATTTGTAGGAGTAGAGGGAGCATTAACCTTAGCTTTATGATTGGGGAAAGGGAAATAATGCGGCAGTGCTATTGCGTTTTAAGGCTGATAGTGTTAAGTCACATTTGCTAGAAGCTAGGGAAAGAATGAGGGAAGACATGGAGTCATATCTATATATGGCTTAAATGATGAACAATGTCACTGATTGGATTATGGTCAGGTGCCTCGTGTGAGAAAAGGAAGAGTTAGAAGAGGACTGAAAAGATACAAGGTTTTCTCAATAGCTGATCAGCTGTTGTCCAATACTGAGAACATTTGTACATTGTGCAAAATTTGTTCTGTAATCATTAAAATGGCTGATGGTTATATTATCAAACTGATGTCACGCTCACACCCTCTTGACAATGACCATATGAGTTTTGGGAATTGTGGTTGCCAAGTAGCTATAGATCTTACTTGGTAATGTCAAGATGTCTTTGTGTTACATGGTCAGCCAGTCCATCAGTTTATGGAGTAAACTTCACTCATTCCTGAATACTGCCATGTGAAAGATAGCCCCATACACACATTTCTGACTTTCTTTCAGGGCCTTAAAGGAGAGCGGGGCTATTCGGGTCCTCCTGGAGAGAAGGGCGAGTCGGTAAGAGCAAAATTAGAAATAAGGACCAAGAAGCAGTGGCAGCTGACTGTGTTCCCATAGCATTTCTTGGACTAAATGTGTTTTAAACTGTGTTTCTCATTCCGTCACATATTCCTCTCAGACATTCTTTTTGTTTCTCTCTCTCTCTCTGCCTCGTATTTTGTTTTCCAAGATGCAGAGGAAAGATATCTTCTCCTACTGGAAGTGAAAAAGGAACATAGGGGTTTCTGGTCAGGCTGCTTAATGCTTGCTATGAATAGCAGGATAATGTACAGAGAATGCTTGACCCTATGCAACTTCATGATTGCAACCTCTTGGAAAAAAGTGGTAATTGGTCAAGACAGGCAGTGTTTCTGGTTAGCCAAGTCAGGATCTTATTTAAGAATGCAGCAACTGGAGTCTCAGTGTAAATGGACCAATAACTAACCTGACACCATTTTACAGGCCCGACCAGCCTGTTTAAGCAACGTGGTGCGTACATATCTTCCCAACGCAGGATCCAACCTATTTGGCCCCTGGTATGAGAATGTTTCATGCTGAATACTGTGGTGAAATGGTGGTGAAACAGAAACATCATTCAACTAGTGATCCAGATACTCCGGCTAATGCTGAGGGGACTAGGGTTCAAATCCCACCGGGAAACTCAAATTCATAATAAATCTGGACTCCCAATGCTCGTTTTGGTCATTGTGACCACAACATCTATCGTCATTTGTTTTAAAAACATGTCTGGTTCTCTAATTTCCTTCAGGGAGGGAAATCTGACATTTCTACCCGACCTACTATCCATGTAACTCCAGGCCCACGACATTGTGATTGGCTCTGAATGGTCCTCTGGAAGGACTAGCAAATCAAGGACAATAAGGGAATGGATAACAGATGTTGGTCTTTCTCGATGTTTGAATCTAGTTAATATCTATTACTTTTCTCAATGTAGAGTAGAGATAGTTGTAGATTCTAAATTAGTTCAAGCAGTTTATTCACTTGAAACATTTTAAAACTTTATAGGATTAATATGTAGTGTTAGCTGGGAGCAGCATCTCATCTCTCAAGAATTCTTTCTCTCAGCCAGTCAGGAGTCAGTTGCTTCATTTGTTAGCCACTTATTTCTACCCTCCAATCTGATTGACAGCTTCCCATTTATTTTGTTCTCTCCTGCAGGGCCCTCCTGGTATCCCTGGTCCCCAAGGCCCATCGGGCCCAGTGGTGAGTATCTTCTGAAATCCATTGAATATTGATAGATCAGTAATAAACTACAAGCTAGATCAAACATTTAAAAATGGGCTCAAAGAGGGAAGCCAGCTAGTTCCAGTGCTCTATTGAATTAAACCAGCCGTACTGGGCAAGTCAAAGGGACTGACTATCGAGCTGAGTGGTGGACAGTGAAGAAGAGCCAATAGGAAACATTTCATAAATGAGGTAGCTGTTAAAAACACCCAATGTAAATCTCATACCAAGGCAGATATTCTGTTAATCACTGTTGATAGTGTGTGATATTTAGCCCAGTCTCCAGGATATTAAGAGGGTGGACTCAGCTTTGAATGTCCCCTCTCCATCCCCTCAGGATGAGATTTCCTGTTTGTACTGGCTGTTCAAGCTTCCTAAAGAAGTTTGAACATGTGGGTTAGGATAATGGGGGTCTGTCAGTGACTGAAGCCCCATCCCAGACATGTCACTGACTTTAAAACCCAAGAATGAACTTTGATTTATTAAGCCCCTGTTAACATCTTCACAAAGTCCCAAAGTATTTCGCAGCCAACAAATTACTGCTGAATTGTTATTGTCAATGTTATACAGAGAAAGACAACAGCTCATTTGCTGTTGAAATAGCACAAGATGGGGTTTTGACCTCATTTAACATGTCAAATTGTGGTGCATTCTCCAAATGGCACTGTTGTGTCAGTCTGCGCTACAAAGGCAATGTCTCTGGACCATAAGCACAACCTCTGGGTTTCAGAAGTAAAAGGGTGAGACCTGACCTTCTCCGACCTTGTAACACTGAACCATGGAGAGGGAGGACAAGGCCACATCTGCAGCAAACTTCCCCACAAATGTAGCTGAGAGCATGCACCCTGAAAAGATTTGGACACAATTCGAAATCTATCGTCTCAAGACATTACCTTGTAGCATTTTTATATCCCAAACACAATTTTATTTCCTAATTCAGTGTATCCAGACGCCAAGTCTAAATCTGGATATTTTATCAATATTTTAATCATCAGATCGGGTACAACTATCCTGTTACATGATACAGGGGCAAGGAGTTGCAATACCTCAGTTACGTTCTTGGGGAAAAGCTATTTGGGAACTGGGAACATGCCGAGGCCCTGGATTGGGTAATCCGGTGGCAGCACAAGTTAAAAAGAATTGGCAGGTTCTCTTCACCGATTTCCTGGCTCTGATTCAGCAAGAAAACTGGCTTCCAGTCAAACCCCCAAATGCACTGATAGGGTATTGGAGGCAGGAGAACAGATGGGAGTACCGTACAGATAGGCCTGAGGACCACCCCTTCACCCACACCACCTATTTTGTTATCTTACTTTGTGGGCGGCACGGTGGCACAGTGGTTAGCACTGCTGCCTCACAGCGCCAGAGACCCGGGTTCAATTCCCGACTCAGGTGACTGACTGTGTGGAGTTTGCACATTCTCTCCGTGTCTGCGTGGGATTCCTCCGGGTGCTACGGTTTCCTCCCACAGTCCAAAAATGTGCAGGTTAGGTGAATTGGCCATGCTAAATTGCCCATAGTGTTAGGTAAAGGGGTAAATGTAGGGGAATGGGTGGGTTGCGCTTCGGTGGGTCAGTGTGGACTTGTTGGACCGAAGGGCCTGTTTCCACACTGTAATGTAATGTAATCTAATCTAATCAGGGCTAATGATTAACATGGAGATGCTGTTTTTGCATTATGGATCTATATTGTCTGTGTAAAGGCCTTAGTTTAGCATTTCACTGAAAAGACAGCACCTCTCAGATTTCGCACTCCCTCAGTATTGCACTGGAAACAGCTTTGATCTTCTGCTCAAGTATCCGGAATGGGACTTGAAGCCAGAGACAGGGATTCTACCACTGAGCCACAGCTGTATTATCATCCATGATGTGAAACCCTTCTTATTTTTTCTTGATAGGGCCCCAAAGGTGGCACAGGATTACCTGGTTCACGAGGAGAAAAGGGAGATCAAGTAAGTGATGCTTCCAGTTGTGATTTTGACTCTCCTGAACTGATCTCCCAGAGGGAAAAGCAGCAGTAAAACATTAGCCAGTAATACTTGAAAATGAGCATATCAGTTCTACTGGAGTTCCATTTGGAAATATACAAGTGGTGCCAGTATGCTTCTCCTAGCTGTTTTACTGGTTTAGGAGAGGTGATGGCACCGTGCCCTTGTCACAAGATTAGAGACCGACAATCCCGGGCCAATGTTCTAGAGATATGTTTCAAATCCACTGTGGTAGATGGGGACATTTGAATTGCAGAGTAAATTCATGAGCTGGCCTAGTGGTGACCATTTAACCACTGTCTACTGTAATGAAAGCCTATCAAGGGGAATAATGTTCTCTAGGAAAGGAAACTGCCATCCTCATCTGATCTGGCCTTCCTGTGATTCCAGACCCACAACCATGTGGTTGTCTCTTAATTGATCTTTGGGCAATAAATGCAATGCCCACAACCCATGAATGAATAAAGCTTCAATCTTGGATAGACTTGTAGCTAAATTCTTCCACTTCAAAATTCTCGTGGCCAATCAATCCTATGGATTGTTGGTTAGAAACTCCTGGATCCCGTGCGCTGTGTTTTAACCTACAGTGTCAGTACTGATGACAATCTCCTGCTGAAGATATTGGTCACAGTGTGTCATTTCTCCTTCCCAGGCTGTCCAGAGCTTCCAACTATGAGAATACATCAAAGAACTGAGATTGCTGGAAATCTGAAACAAAAACAGAGTTAACATTTCGAGTCATTTGACTCTTCTTGCGAACTGATAGTAGCTAAGAAAAAGTGTTATTTACGCTGAAGACGAGGTTTGGGGTCTTGGGAGAAGAGGCGAATGGATAGGTAGAGGTAGAGCCCAGAGAGAGAGAGATATGAAAGGGGAAGGTAAATCATGGGATTATTGCTAATAGGACAGGACAGAGAGAAGCTGGGTTATTGATACTGGAAGCTGAGAGTAGGATAGCATGGGTAAGCTATGCTGAAAGCAATCTGTGACATGACAGGACCGGGGATGGGGAAAGGGTAAAAAAAATGGAAGGATGCAGTCAGGCTGCAAAGTTATTGAACTCAAGGTTAAATCCTAAAGGCTGCAGGGTCCCCAAGCAGAAAATGAAGTTCTGTTCTTCAAGCTCATGTTCAAGTTCAGTGGAGCACTGCAGCAGGTCTGCGTCCCAATGTTAGCCTGGGCGCACGGTGGCATGATGAAGCAGCATAATGTGAAGTTCAGGGTTATTTTTACAGACAGACCGAAAGTATACTCCAAAACGGACACCCAGCCTGTGTTTCATCTCCCCATTATAGAGGAGACCGCACTGTGAACATGAATATAATAGACTAGATGGAGTGAAGTACAGGTTCACGTGAAAGGTGTGTCAGAAGCCTTGCACAGTCCCTTCGCTCCTCTCTCTCTCTCACCAATGTAAATACTACTTTTTCCTATATGTTATCAGTTCTCAAGAACAGTCACTGGATTTGAAATGTTAACTCTGATTTCTCTCTAGATGCTGCCAGACCTGCTGAGTTTCTCCAGCAATTTCTGTTAATCTTCCAACTATCAACTTTGTCTAAATTACTCTTTCATCTCAATAGCCTATACTCAGTTATAGTGACATTTGCACAGAGAAAGCCGACCCTCTGACAGGCTCTGGAACACACCCTGTGTTAATGAGTTAAACTTTACTCAGAAGTGGCTATATCCCAGAGCAAAAGGATGTTCTTTTACCACAACAAAGGGCATCCAGACCGTCCCCAGTTGTGAATGGGTCCCATTCCTGACTACACTCATGAGTTGATTTGTATGCAAGTTGGGACACAATGCAGGACAATGTAAAGCAACAGTTTGAACCAAGAAAATTTACAGCCCAGGAACTGGCCCTTCGCCCCTCCAAGCCTGAGCCGATCCAAATCCACTGTCTAAACCTGTCGGTCAATTCCTGAGCATCTGTATCCCTCTGCTCCCCATCTACTCAGATACATCTGATACATCCAGATACATCTTAAATGAATCTACCGTGCCTGCCTCTACTACCTCTGCTGCCAACACGTTCCAGGCACCTATCACCCTCTGTGTAAAGTACTTGCTGCATGTATCCCCCTTAAACTTTCCACCTCATCACCTTGAAAGCGTGACCTCTCGTTATTGAATCCTTCACCCTGGGAAAAAGCTTGTCTTTATCCACCCTGTCTATACCCTTCATGATTTTGTAAACCTCAATCAGGTCCCCCCTCAATCTCCTTTTTTCTAATAAAAACAAACCTAACCTACTCAACCTCTCTTCATAGCACCTTCCATACCAGGCAACGTCCTCATAAACCTTCTCTGCACCCTCTCCAAAGTGTCCACATCCTTTTGGTAATGTGGCGACCAGAACTGTACACAATATTCTAAATGTGGCTGAACCAACATATTGTACAATTTTAACATGATCTGCCAGCTCTTATACTCAATACCCCGTCCAGTGAAGGCGAGCATACCATATGCCTTCTTGACCACTCTCTCCACCTGTGCACAACCTTCAGGGTACAATGGACCTGCACTCCCAGATCTCGCTGCTCATCAACTTTTCCCAAGGCGCTTCCGTTTACTGTATAATTCGCTCTAGAATTAGACTTCCCAAAATGCATCACCTCACATTTGCCTGGATTGAACTCCATCTGGTACTTCTCCACCCAACTCTCCAGTCTATCCTCCTGTATTCTTTGACAGTCCCCTATGCTTTCTGCTACTCCACCAATCTTTGTGTCATCTGCAAACTTGCTGATCAGACCAACAGTGCCCTCTTCCAGATCATTTATGTATATTACAAACAACAGTGGCCCCAACACTGACCCCTGTGGAACACCACTGGTCACCTTTCTCCATTGAACTCCCTTCAACTATTACTCTCTGTCTCCTGTTGCTCAACTAGTTCTTTATTCACCTAGCTAGAACACCCTGCACACGTTCTCCATTAGTTTACCATGGAGAACCTAATCAAAAGCCTTACTAAAGTCCATGTATATGACATCTACAGCCCTTCCTTCATCTATCAACTTGGTCACTTCCTTAAAAAACTCTATTAAGTTGGTAAGGCACAACCTCCCCACACAAAACCATGTTGCCTATCACTGATAAGCCCATTCTTTTTAAAATATAAATAGATTTTATCCCTCAGTACATTCTCCAACAACTTTCCCACCACTGACATCAGGCTCACTGGTCTGTAGTTACCTGGAATATCCCTACTACCTTCTTGTACAGGGGGACAACATGTGCAACCCTCCAGTCCTCCGGCACCTCACCTGTGTTTAAGGATGCCACAAAGATATCTGTCAGGGCCCCAGCTATTTCTTCTCTCGCCTCCTTCAGCAACCCAGGATAGATCCCATCCGGTCCTGGGGATTTGTCCACCTTAATAACTTCTAGCCTCCCCAGCACATCTAGTCTACTTATGTCAACATGTTTCAGAGTAATCAAACTTCTACCTCTAATCTCAACATTCATCATGTTCCTCTCATCAGTGAACACTGACGCAAAGTAATCATTCAGAATCTCACCCATTTTCTCAGGTTCAACACACAGCCTTCCTTCCTTATCCTTTAGTGGACCAATCATTTCTCTAATTACCCACTTGCTTCTTATATACGAATACAAGACTTTGGGATTCTCCTTAATTCCGATTGCTAAAGCTATTTCATGACCCCTTTTAGCCCGCTTGATTCCTCATTTAAGATTGGTCCTACTCTCCCGATATTCCTCCAGGGCCCGTTCTGTTCTTAGCTGCCTGGACCTTATGTACGCTTCCCTTTTCCTCTTGGCTAGTCGTACGATTTCTCCTGTCATCCACGGTTCACAAATCTTGCCTTTCCTATCCTTTGCTTTCAACGGGACTTGCCTATCCTGCACTATCTTTAACCTATCTTTGAAAGCCTCCCACATATCAAATGTGGACTTCCCTTCAAATAGCTGTGTCCAATCCACATTTCCCAGCTCCTGCCTAATTTTGATATAATTGGCCTTGGCCCAGTTTAGTACTCTTCCCTTAGGACCACTCTCATCTTTGTCTACGAGTATTCTAAAACTTACAGAAATGTGGTCACTGTTCCCAAAGAAATCCCCCACCGCAACTTCTAGCACCTGGCCTGGCTCATTCTCCAACACCAAGTCCAGTATGGCCCCTTCCCTCAATGGACTATTGACATACTGCTCTAGCAAACTCTTCTGGACGCTTCGTACAAATTCTGCCCCATCCAGACCTCTGACACTAAGTGTATCCCAGCCAATGTTGGGAAAATTAAAATCTCCCATCACCACCACCCTGTTGCCTCTACATCTTTCCATAATCTGTTTACCTATTTGTTCTTCTACCTCACGCTCAGTGTTGGGAGGCCTGTAATACAGCCCAACAATGTAACTGCACCCTTCTTATTTCTCAGCTCCACCCATAATGCTTCACTACTGAAGCCCTCCACAGTGTCCTCCTTTAGCACAGCCGTGATATCACCTCTGACCAGCAATGCAACTCCTCTCCCCCTTTTACTTCCCTTCCTGTCCTGTCTGAAGCATCTATATCCTGGAACATTTAGTTGCCAGTCATGCCCTTCCTTCAACCAAGTCTCTGTGATCGCAATAACATCATGCTCCTGGAAACCAATCCAAGCCCTAAGTTCATCTGCCGTACCCACTACACTCCTTGCATTAAAGTAGATGCATTTCAGGCCACCAGTTCTTTTGTTTTCATCTGCTCTCTGCCTACTCTTCCCCTTATTAATGCTAATTTCATGATTCTTACAGTCTCCAGTTTCCACCTCGCTGCCTACTTGTCTTCTCTTCTGGTTCCCAGTCTCCTGCCACATGAGTTTAAAACCTCCCCAACAACAGTAGCAAAAACTCCTCCAAGGATATTAATTCCACTCTGGTGCAGGTGTAGACCGTCCAATTTGTAATAGTCCCACCTTCCCCAGTTTGTAAGTACAGGACATCTTCATATTGCCAGGTCTTTATAATTATACCTTGTGTGGGATCGCACTTGTAAGTACGAGCATTCATAAGTTGGACCTGCCTAAACCAGGGGACTCCCTGGAAGTGGGACACGTGGTATTCTCACACAAACAGTAGTGCAATCAAGAGAGTGGTGAACGTTGGAGCTGGGGTGCATTAATTCCCTAATTTCATTTTGAATGAGCCTCTACCCCATTCTCTACCCTTTTGTTACTGTTACACTGCCCCTGGTGGACAATGATTGTTAATTGTTTGTAATGAGGTTATTTTAAAAAAAGTGAAATCTGGATCTCTGTCACAAAAGGCTGTGGAGTCTATGAGGGTAATCAAAAGTTTCAAATCTGAGGTTGGTAAATAAAACATGTATTATTCACAGTGGGTAAATGCAGTTGAGGTACCAATCTGCAGTGATCCAGTTGAAAACATTCCTCCTGCTCCGCTGTTCCTAACACTGGCTTTTACCTCTCACCCACAAGTGAGAATGAGGGCAAAGAGACCGACATCCCACCCTGGCTGCCACCCAACAGCTGGTGAACTTGGCAGTGGTGAGGAACTGGGGCCAATTGCTGCTGGACATTGGGATCTAAAGGGACAAGCTCTTTCAATGATCATGTTAAAAACATGGGACAACATGGTAAAACTTTCATATTCACAGCTAATCTCCTGGTATTCTTTTCCAGGGATTCCAAGGACAACCCGGATTTCCAGGACAGCCAGTGAGTGAGACTTGACTTGTTTGGAGATCAGATTGTTAAATGTGTTGTAGAGAGAGTGGGTGCTGTATTGTACAGACAGTCAGTGCCATGTTGTACAGATGGTCGATGTTATGTTGTACAGACGGTGAGCACTGTGTTGTATAGGTGGGTGTTGTGCTGTACAGACAGATGTTGGACAGAAAAGGGTCACATTGTACAGACGGTGAGCATCGTGGTCAGACAGGGGGTGAGCGTCGTGGTCGGACATGGAGTGAGCGTCGTTGTAGGACAGGGAGTGAGCGTCGTGGTCAGACAGAGGGTGAGCATCGTGGTCAGACAGGGAGTGAGCGTCGTGGTCAGACAGAGGGTGAGCGTCATGGTCAGACAGGGGGTGAGCGTCGTGGTCAGACAGAGGGTGAGCGTCGTGGTCAGTCAGGGAGTGAGCGTCGTGGTCAGACAGGGGGTGAGTGTCGTGGTCAGACAGGGGGTGAGCGTCGTGGTCAGACAGAGGGTGGGCGTCGTGGTCAGACAGGGGGTGAGCGTCGTGGTCAGACAGAGGGTGGGCGTCGTGGTCAGACAGGGGGTGAGCGTCGTGGTCAGACAGAGGGTGGGCGTCGTGGTCGGACATGGAGTGAGCGTCGTTGTAGGACAGGGAGTGAGCGTCGTGGTCAGACAGGGGGTGAGCGTCGTGGTCAGACAGGGGGTGAGCGTCGTGGTCAGACAGGGGGTGAGCGTCGTGGTCAGACAGAGGGTGGGCGTCGTGGTCGGACAGGGAGTGAGCGTCGTGGTCGGACAGAGGGTGGGCGTCGTGGTCAGACAGAGGGTGAGCGTCGTGGTCAGACAGGGGGTGAGTGTCGTGGTCAGACAGGGAGTGAGCGTCGTGGTCAGACAGGGAGTGAGCGTCGTGGTCAGACAGGGGGTGAGCGTCGTGGTCGGACATGGAGTGAGCGTCGTGGTCAGACAGGGGGTGAGCGTCGTGGTCAGACAGAGGGTGGGCGTCGTGGTCGGACAGGGAGTGAGCGTCGTGGTCGGACAGAGGGTGGGCGTCGTGGTCAGACAGAGGGTGAGCGTCGTGGTCAGACAGGGGGTGAGTGTCGTGGTCAGACAGGGAGTGAGCGTCGTGGTCAGACAGGGAGTGAGCGTCGTGGTCAGACAGAGGGTGAGTGTCGTGGTCAGACAGAGGGTGAGCGTCGTGGTCGGACAGAGGGTGGGCGTCGTGGTCAGTCAGAGGGTGAGCGTCGTGGTCAGTCAGAGGGTGAGCGTCGTGGTCAGACAGGGAGTGAGCGTCGTGGTCAGACAGAGGGTGAGCGTCGTGGTCAGTCAGAGGGTGAGCGTCGTGGTCAGACAGAGGGTGAGCGTCGTGGTCAGACAGGGAGTGAGCGTCGTGGTCAGTCAGAGGGTGAGCGTCGTGGTCAGTCAGAGGGTGAGCGTCGTGGTCAGACAGAGGGTGAGCGTCGTGGTCAGACAGGGAGTGAGCGTCGTGGTCAGACAGAGGGTGAGCGTCGTGGTCAGTCAGAGGGTGAGCGTCGTGGTCAGACAGAGGGTGAGCGTCGTGGTCAGACAGGGAGTGAGCGTCGTGGTCAGTCAGAGGGTGAGCGTCGTGGTCAGTCAGAGGGTGAGCGTCGTGGTCAGACAGAGGGTGAGCGTCGTGGTCAGACAGGGAGTGAGCGTCGTGGTCAGACAGAGGGTGAGCGTCGTGGTCAGTCAGAGGGTGAGCGTCGTGGTCAGTCAGAGGGTGAGCGTCGTGGTCAGTCAGAGGGTGAGCGTCGTGGTCAGACAGGGAGTGAGCGTCGTGGTCAGACAGAGGGTGAGCATCGTGGTCAGACAGGGAGTGAGCGTCGTGGTCAGACAGGGGGTGGGCGTCGTGGTCAGACAGAGAGTGAGCGTCGTGGTCAGACAGAGGGTGAGCGTCCTGGTCGGACAGAGGGTGAGTGTCGTGGTCAGACAGAGGGTGAGCGTCGTGGTCAGACAGAGGGTGAGCGTCGTGGTCAGACAGAGGGTGAGCATCGTGGTCAGACAGAGGGTGAGCGTCGTGGTCAGACAGAGGGTGAGCGTCGTGGTCAGACAGAGGGTGAGCGTCGTGGTCGGACAGAGGGTGAGCGTCGTGGTCAGACAGAGGGTGAGCGTCGTGGTCAGACAGAGGGTGAGCGTCGTGGTCAGACAGAGGGTGAGCGTCGTGGTCAGACAGGGGGTGAGCGTCGTGGTCAGACAGAGGGTGAGCGTCGTGGTCAGACAGAGGGTGAGCGTCGTGGTCAGACAGAGGGTGAGCGTCGTGGTCAGACAGGGGGTGAGCATCCTGGTCAGACAGAGGGTGAGCGTCGTGGTCAGACAGAGGGTGAGCGTCATGGTCAGACAGAGGGTGAGCGTCGTGGTCAGACAGGGGGTGAGCGTCGTGGTCAGACAGAGGGTGAGCATCCTGGTCAGACAGAGGGTGAGCGTCGTGGTCAGACAGGGGGTGAGCGTCGTGGTCAGACAGGGGGTGAGCGTCGTGGTCAGACAGGGGGTGAGCGTCGTGGTCAGACAGGGGGTGAGCGTCGTGGTCAGACAGGGGGTGAGTGTCGTGGTCAGACAGGGGGTGAGCGTCGTGGTCAGACAGGGGGTGAGCGTCGTGGTCAGACAGGGGGTGAGTGTCGTGGTCAGACAGGGGGTGAGCGTCGTGGTCAGACAGGGGGTGAGCGTCGTGGTCAGACAGGGGGTGAGCGTCGTGGTCAGACAGGGGGTGAGTGTCGTGGTCAGACAGGGGGTGAGTGTCGTGGTCGGACAGGGGGTGAGTGTCGTGGTCAGACAGGGGGTGAGTGTCGTGGTCAGACAGGGGGTGAGCGTCGTGGTCGGACGGCTGGTGGATGCTGTGTTGTTTCTTACAGGTAGTGGATGTCTTGTTGTACAGATGAGTGCTGTGTTGTACGGAGGGTCCATGTAGTTTTGTGCAGATATTCGAATATAGATTTTTAAAATAGAAACATTTGGAATCGAGTTGATAATTTCTCCCATTGACGGTCAATGATAAGAGATTCTTCACCACCACGATCATGAGGAGTGTACAAGGGGTTACAGGTGAAAGGTGTTAATGCAGACCATATTTGAATAAGAGTGTCTCAGAGGGAGCAGCTGATCAGGTTGTTATCTGATACTGACAGAGACACTAAACATACTGGTTTGTGAGGAGGTTTGCAGGAATTAGATAATATTTCAGCAAAATGGATTCCCTTTCTGCTGCTACTCTCTTTGGTAGATTATCTGTGTGGGATTATGATTTTCAGACGCACAAGATTCTGGGTAATTCAAGATGGAGGATGGGAAAAATTTCTGGCTGTAAGAGCTGCTCCTTTTTTTTTGAGGTATTTTAGGTGTTGGAGGTGATTTCCTCGAAATCCAGGAGCAGTAATTACTGTTTTATATGTTGTTGCATTGTTTTGGAACTTTGGAAATGTAAAGTCAAAACAACAGCAGTTTAAAAGGGAGAAGAGCAGACAGAGGAAGCCCATGGTGAGGACAGTGCAGGAGGGAGAGAGAGAGAGAACCTGCACAGTTACCGCCTTTGCTGTTTGAATTCATGTATCGCTGGACATCGGAGTGCATCTGGGAAAATTAACAAACAGTGAAATTCACAACTAATCTTGGAGGAACTGTTGGGCGAAGTTCACAGCACAGAATCAGATAAATTAATTGTTGTTTTAAGTCTGTCCAAGAGAAAGGCTGCAGTAGTGAGTACAGTGGATTCTTTCTTGATTATATGTTTTTGGAGATAAGTCTCTTGATTAAACTTAAAATATAAGCCATAGCTATCAATTTAACCTGGGGCAGTGTTTGCAGGGTCAGGTGAACTGGCCATGCTAAATTACCCGTAGTGTTAGGTAAGGGGTAAATGTAGGGGTATGGGTGGGTTCGCTTCGGCGGGTTGGTGTGGACTTGTTGGGCCGAAGGGCCTGTTTCCACACTGTAATGTAATCTGTAATCTGTAATCTAATCTGTAAAACGGTGTTATTTTCTGGGTCTGTAGATTGTGAAGGAGCAAAAATGGCCTTTGCAGTGATATGTATTTCTTGTCAGATGTGGAAGTTTAAAGAGAGTTTAAGGGTTACTGCGGATTATTTCTGCCATAAATGCTGTTGGATGCGAATCTTATCAGATCGAGTGGATCGGTTGGAGAGACAGATAGAAGCGATGAGGAATTTGCAACAGCAACAATATGTGATGGATGGCAGTTATAGGAAGGGGGGAAGGTCTCAGATACAGTCACATAGATGGGTTAACTCCAGGAAGGGTGAGAGAGGCCGGCACCTAGGGCAGGAGTCTTTTGTGGATATACCCATTTCAAACAGGTATGCTGTTTTGGAAAATGTAGGGGGCGATGGTTTCTCAGGGGAACGTAGCATGAACAGCCAAGTTTCTGGTATTGAGACAGGCTCTAATGCAATGAGAGGTACGTCGGCTTCCAAGAGATCAATTGTGTGAGGGGATTCTGTAGTCAGAGGTACAGACAGACGTTTCTGTGGCCAGCAGAGAAAAAGCAGAATGGTGTGTTGTTTCCCTGGTGCCAGGATCAAGGATGTCTCAGAGAGGGTGCAGAATGTTCTCACGGGGGAGGGGCCAGCAGGAGGTCATTGTCCACATCGGAACCAATGACATAGGAAGGGAAAAGGTTGAGATTCTGAAGGGTGATTACAGAGAGTTAGGCAGGAATTTAAAAAGGAGGTCCTCAAGGGTAGTAATATCTGGATTATTCCCAGTGCTATGAGCTAGTGAAGGCAGGAATAGGAGGATAGAGCAGATGAATGCATGGCTGAGGAGCTGGTGTGTGGGAGAAGGATTCACATTTTTGGATCATTGGAATCTCTTTTGGGGTAGAAGGTACAAGAAGGACGGATTGCACCTAAATTGGAAGGGGACTAATATACAGGCAGGGAAATTTTCTAGAACTGCTTGGGAAAATGTAAACTTGTAAGGTGGGGGGGTGGGACTGAGGGAGATCGTGAGGAAAGAGATCGATCTGAGACTGATACAGGTGAGAACAGAAGTGAGTCAAACAGTCAGGGCAGGCAGGGACAAGGTAGGACTAATAAACTAAACTGCATTTATTTCAATGCAAGAGGCCTAACAAGGAAGGCAGATGAACTCAGGGCATGGTTAGGAACATGGGACTGGGATTTCATAGCAATTATGGAAACATGGCTCAGGGATGGGCAGGACTGGCAGCTTAATGTTCCAGGATACAAATGCTACAGGAAGGACAGAAAGGGAGGCAAGAGAGGACGGGAAGTGTTATTTTTGATAAGGGATAGCATTACAGCTGTATTGAGGGAGGATATTCCCGGAAATACATCCAGGGAAGTTATTTGGGTGGAACTGAGAAATAAGAAAGGGATGATCACCTTATTAGGATTGTATTATAGACCCTCCAATAGTCAGAGGGAAATTGAGAAACAAACTTGTAAGGAGATCTCAGCTATCTGTAAGAATAATAGGGTAGTTATGGTAGGGGATTTTAACTTTCCAAACATAGACTGGGACTGCCATAGTGTTAAGGGTTTAGATGGAGAGGAATTTCTTAAGTGTGTACGAGACAATTTTCTGGATGGACCTACGAGAGAAGGTGCAAAACTTGACCTACTCTTGGGAAATAAGGCAGAGCAGGTGACTGAGGTGTCAGTGGGGGAGCACTTTGGGGCCAGCGACCATAATTCTATTCATTTTAAAATAGGGATGGAAAAAGATAGACCAGATTTAAAAGTTGAAGTTCTAAATTGGAGAAAGGCCAATTTTGATGGTATTAGGCAAGAACTTTCGAAAGATGATTGGAGGCAGATGTTCGCAGGTAAACAGATGGCTGGAAAATGGGAAGCCTTCAGAAATGAGACAACAAGAATCCAGAGAAAGTATATTCCTGTCAGGGTGAAAGGGAAGGCTGGTAGGTATAGGGAATGCAGGATGACTAAAGAAATTGAGGGTTTGGTTAAGAAAAAGAAGGAAGCATATGTCAGGTATAGACAGGACAGATCGAGTGAATCCTTAGAAGAGTATAAAGGAAGTAGGAGTATACTTAAGAGGGAAATCAGGAGGGCAAAAAGGGGACATGACCCTTTGGCAAATAGAATTAAGGAGAATCCAAAGGGTTTTTACAAATACATTAAGGACCAAAGGGTAACTAGGGAGAGAATAGGGCCCCTCAAAGATCAGCAAGGCGGCCTTTGTGTGGAGCCACAGAAAATGGGGAAGATACTAAATGAATATTTTGCATCAGTATTTACTGTGGAAAAGGATATGGAAGATATAGACTGTAGGGAAATAGACGGTGACATCTTGCAAAATGTCCAGATTACAGAGGAGGAAGTGCTGGATGTCTTGAAACGGTTAAAAGTGGATAAATCCCCAGGACCAGATCAGATGTACCTAAGAACTCTGTGGGAAGCTAGAGAAGTGATTGCTGGGCCTCTTGCTGAGATATTTGTATCATCGATAGTCACAGGTGAGGTGCTGGAAGACTGGAAGTTGGCAAACGTGGTGCCACTGTTTAAGAAGGGCGGTAAACACAAGCCAGGGAACTATAGACCGGTGAGCTTGACCTCAGTGGTGGGCAAGTTGTTGGAGGGAATCCTGAGGGACAAGATGTACATGTATTTGGAAAGGCAAGGGCTGATTTGGGATAGTCAACATGGCTTTGTGCGTGGGAAATCATGTCTCACAAACTTGATTGCATTTTTTGAAGAAGTAACAAAGAAGATTGATGAGGGCAGAGCAGTAGATGTGATCTATATGGACTTCAGTAAGGCGTTCGACAAGGTTCCCCATGGGAGACTGATTAGCAAGGTTAGATCTCATGGAATATATGGAGAACTAGCCATTTGGATACAGAACTGGCTCAAAGGTAGAAGACAGAAGGTGGTGGTGGAGGGTTGTTTTTCAGACTGGAGGCCTATGACCAGTGGAGTGCCACAAGGATGGGTGCTGGGCCCTCTACTTTTTGTCATTTACATAAATGATTTGGATGCAATCATAAGAGGTACAGTTAGTAAGTTTGCAGATGACACCAAAATTGGAGGTGTAGTGGACAGCAAAGAGGGTCACCTCAGATTACAACAGGATCTGGACCAGATGGGCCAATGGGCTGAGAAGTGGCAGATGGAGTTCAATTCAGATAAATGTGAGGTACTGCATTTTGGGAAAGCAAATCTAAGCAGGACTTATACACTTAATGTAAAGGTCCTAGGGAGTGTTGCTGAACAAAGAGACCTTGGAGTGCAGGTTCATAGCTCCTTGAAAGTGGAGTTGCAGGTAGATAGCATAGTGAAGAAGACGTTTGGTATGCTTTCCTTTATTGGTCAGAGTATTGAGTACAGGAGTTGGGAGGTCATATTGCGGCTGTACAGGGCATTGGTCAGGCCACTGTTGAAATATTGTGTGGAAATCTGGTCTCCTTCCTATCAGAAAGATGTTGTGAAACTTGAAAGGGTTCAGAAAAGATTTACAAGGATGTTGCCAGAGTTGGAGGATCTGAGCTACAGGGAGAGACTGAACAGGCTGGGGCTGTTTTCCCTGGAGCATCGGAGGCTGAGGGGTGACCTTATAGGGGTTTACAAAATTACGAGGGTCATGGTTAGGATAAATAGACAGTCTTTTCCCTGGGGTCAGGGATTCCAGAACTAGAGGGCATAGGTTTACGGTGAGAGGGGAAAGATATAAAAGAGACCGAAGGGGCAACTTTTTCATGCAGAGGGTGATACGTGTATGGAATGAGCTGCCAGAGGATGTGGTGGAGGCTGGTACAATTGCAACATTTAAGAGGCATTTGGATGGGTATATGAATAGGAAGGGTTTGGAGGGATATGGGCCGGGTGCTGGCACATGGGTATAGATTGGGTTGGGATATCTGGTCGGCATGGACAGGTTGGACCGAAGGGTCTGTTTCCATGCTGTACATCTCTATGACTCTATGACTCTAAGCACAAGGACAAAAGACAGGAAATCAGCAGCATTCTGAACTCTACCCTTCCTGTGATTTTGTTAGGGGCCAATCGGTTTCCCAGGGAAGTCTGGGCCACCTGGACCCCCAGGACCTTCTGGTGAAAAGGTAAGTGCATTCTGATGCAACCTGCATGTGATGATCTGAGCAATGTTAGGTTTTTATTGGGTAGGGATGTATAAAGTGCCAATCAACCATGAAAATGTGTGGCCGAACAGGGCTGCATTTACCTTTGCTCCAAAGCTGTACTCCAGCATATACCTATGTGAAGCTTTGTAGCCAACCTTTGCAGCTCAACGAGATCCTACTCTCCTATGAGAAGCTTGAGAAAAGAAGCCATGATCAACAAGGTGCTGTAATGGTCTCTGTCCCCAAGCAGGAATGTGGAATGAACACACATCGATTGTCGCTCTCATTGATGAAAATCACATCACACCAGGTTATAGTCCAACAGATATATTTGAAAGCACAAGCTTTCAGAGCTGTGCTCCTTCCTCAGGTAGCTAATGGGGCAGGATATATAGGACACAGAATTATACATAAAAGATCAAAAGTGTCATACAACTGATATGATGTATTCGACAAACCTAGATGGCTGTTAAGTTTTTAAACACTTAAAATGGGGATGCAGGTTTCAATTGATTAATATGCCTTCCAAAGATATATAAAACCAACATACATGGATGTTCTATCATACCAGGCAATGGGAACCTATCTGGCTTTGACGAGGGCATCTTGAAACCCATTGTACAGGGCACCCCCAGTAATAGTGAAAGGATGCTTGTCAGACTGGAGGCCTGTGACCCGTGGAGTGCCTCAGGATTCGGTGCTGGGCTCATTGCTGTTTGTTATCTATATCAATGATTTGGATGAGAATGTACAAGGCCTGATTAGTAAGTTTGCAGATGACACTAAAATAGGAGGTAGCATGGACAGTGAGGAAGGTTATCAGAAATTGCAGCAGGACCTTGATCAGCTGGAGAAGTGGGCTGAGAAATGGCAAATGGATTTTAATAAAGATAAGTGTGAGGTGTTGTATTTTGGAAATAAAACCTGGAGATTCATGGTGAATAGTAGGACCTTAAGGAGTGTAGTGGAACAGAGGGACCTTGGAGTTCAGGTGCACGGTTCTCTGAAAGTGGAGTCACAGGTAGACAGGGCAGTGAAGACGACGTTTGGTACACTGGCCTTCATCAGTCAGGGCATTGAGTATAGAAGTTGGGAAGTTATGTTGTAGTTGTACAGGACGTCCGTGAGGCCACACCTGAAGTACTGTGTTCAGTTTTGGTCACTTTGGAAGGATGTTATTAAACTAGAAAGAGTGCAGAAGAAATTTACAAGAAAGTTGCCAGGACTCAGGGGCCTGTGTTATAGGGAGAGATTGGACAAACTGAGACATTTTTCTTTAGAGTGTAGGAGACTGAGAGGGGATCTTGTAGAAGTGTATAAGATCGTATGATGGTGAACGCACTCAGTCTTTTTCTCAGGATTGAAGAATTGAGGACTAGGTGTGGGCACCAGTTTAAGGTTAAAGGGGCAAGAATAAAAGGGAACCTGAGGGGCAACTCTTTTACACAGAGGGTGATACACGTATGGAATGAGCTGCCAGTGGAAGTGGTTGAGGTGGATACATTAGCAACATTTAAAACACATTTGAACGAATATATGAATAGGAAAAGTTTAGAAGGATATGGGCTGAGTGAGGAAAATGGGGTTAGCATTGAGGAACATTTTGGTTTGCACACACCAGATTGGGCCAAACGGCCTGTCTCTGTGCTGTCGGATTCTATGACCTCAGGTTATCACAAGGCAGGGACTTGAAAGAAATTCGGGGATTTACATATTAATCAATTGAAGTCTGCATTTCCATTCTAAGTGATTAAATACTTAACAGTCATCTAGGTTTTTCTAATACATCGCATCATTTGTATGATACTTTGATCTTTTACTTATAAATTCTGTGTTTGATGTACCCTACCCCAGTAGCGCCCTGAGGAAGGAGCAGGGCTCCGAAAGCTTGTATTTTCAAATAAACCTGTTGGACTATAACCTAGTGTCGCGTGATTTTCAACTTTGTCCACCCCAGTCCAACACCAGCACCTCCACATCATCATTCATTGGTATCATTGCACAGAGAAAAGCAGAAAAGCAGAACTGCAGGAGCAAGTGGGGGATGGGTGGCAAGACCAAAGGCCAGAGGGCAGAACAAGGCCAGGAATGGTGGAACCCCAGAAGGGAGCAATGGGGAAAACCTACTGAGTTGTAGAAGAGTTCAGAATAGAAAGCTGAAAAGGATCAGCCATGGGATAAGACAGTCTCACTGCAGTGACTGAGTTAATGGACAGAAAAACATGACCCAGCATTTTGTACGTATCCAGAAAGGCTCTTACACAGAATGGAACATTTTGTTTTCCTTTCACCAAATCACCATGATATTTTTCCAACTACTAGCCATTACCAGTAAATCGCTCGTGTTACCAATTAAATACTTACATGCAAAATCCATTACTGGCAAAGCAAATGATCAAAAGTGAGGGAGCGATAGAGAAAGCAGGAAAGGGGTAAAGTCAAACTGGAGTTGGAGGGGGTGAAATAAAGCCTGTTTCAGTGACGCTGCCCATCACTCTTTATTTGACCTAGGTTTCTTACTTATCAGTGCTATGACCTTTAGCAGTCAGTATGGCCATCCCTTGTGAGCTGTTTGTCAGAATCAGATTAGTTACAGTATCAGTCAGATCAGCCATGGTCTTCAGAAATGGCAGAGCAAGCTGAAGGGGCCGAATGGCCTCCATTGCTCCTTCATAAGTAGAATGTGAACAACAGAATGAGGAACCCATCTCTGACAAGTGTGGTCCAGTGTGAACTCCCTGCGAGCTGTGTGGAAAAGGCTGTGGTGAGTTGTGCCTTACACGTTGGTCAATGGTCTTCAGTTTAACTGAGGAAAGGTTTGATGACTGGCCTAAGTCTGGTATGAGAAAGGAGCAACTGGAGGGGCTGGGCTTTTTTTTAATCATATAATCCTAGAGTATGAAAGCCAGCCATTTGGCCCATCAAGTCCACACCAACCCTCCAAAGGGTAGCCCAGCCCTGTAACCTTGTTTTCCCCATGGCTAATCCACATAGCCTGCACATCCCTGGAAACTATGGGGAAACTTTACCATGGCCAAACCACCTAACCTGCACATCTTTGGATTGTGGAAAGAAACCAGAGCTCCCGGAGGAAGAAACCCATGCGGACACAGGCAGGATGTGCAAACTCCACACAGGCATTCGCCAGAGAGTGGGATCGAACCTGAGTCCCTGGCATTGTGAGGCTGCAGGGCTAACCACTGAGCCACCATGAGAGAAAGTGAGGACTGCAGATGCTAAAGATCAGGGTTGAAAAGTGGTGGAGCTAGAAGAGCACAGCAGGTCAGGCAGCATCCGAGGAGTAGGAGAATCGACATTTCGGGCATCAGCCCTTCATCAGGAATGAGCCACCATGCGATTGCTGTAAGTAGGGAGTCCACCTACCAATGAGTGGCCTATGTTTCTGTTCTGTGTTACAGGGCAATGATGGGAGTGTGGGTCCAGTCGGACCAACTGGCCCTCCAGGCAGAACTGGACCTCCAGGACAACAGGTGAGTGCTATTCCCGCTGGCCCCTTTTTTTTGTGCTGGCCTTTATAACAGAGATATGGTGTACAAAAACTCAGAAGCTCCACTGAACTTTCCTAAATCACTGCTTAGTTCACAGCTTGGGAGGTTGCATCAAGATGAGGATATCAGAGTTTAGGAATGATGCTGAGGCCTTGGAAGGGGGTGGAGAGATGTTGATTGGAATCGGACCAGGGGTGTAGATCTTCAGAAATGCGGTGAGACTGGAAAATTTGGATTTGTCCTGTGGAATTCTGTGCCACAGAAATTGGTTGGAGCCAGAACATGCAATGTTTCCAAGGAGTTAGATACAGCTCATTGGACCAAAGGGATCAAAGCATATGGGGAGAAAGTGGGAACAGAGTCTGATATGGATGATCAGCCATATCTTATTGCAAAGGGCTGGATAACCGACTCCTGCTTCTATTGTCTATGTTTCTCCTTCTGAGTGGAGAGAGTTAAGGGGAGATTTTGTGGAAGTGTTCAAAATAGTGAATGATTTTGTCAGAGTAAACCAGAAAGCACAGACTGAAGATCGTGAATGAGAAAACCAGGAGAGTTAATGGCTTTAATTCAAATATCAAAGTGATCTGGAATGCACTGTGCTACCTGAAAGGTTGCTTGTTGCAAGTTTAATGATAACTTCCAAAAAGAAATTAGACAAACCCTCAAAAAGATGAAGCTTGCAGAACTTTGGTGGAGATACAGAGAAATGAAATAAATTGGATAGGCACAGGTATAGTGGAGTAAAAACAATGACTGCAGATGCTGGAACCAGATTCTGGATTAGTGGTGCTGGAAGAGCACAGCAATTCAGGCAGCATCCAACGAGCAGCGAAATCGACATTTCGGGCAAAAGCCCTTCATCAATGGTCTTGTTTATGCCATATCATTGTGTGATCTTAACTTAACTAAGGTTACTGATGGTCAGTGACTTGATTTGAATCCCTTGATATTGTTCAGGTCAGGAAGAGTTTGTCCATCCAGAGATCAAAGAACAGATTTGGGGTTCTCCTGATCAGTCCCTGAAACTCAGTGGAAAGCTGTGTTTGCACAGTTTCTCCTTCAGGTTTTTAACATCACATGCAACTGGACCCATGGATATTTTAATTCTAGATTTTATCCAAAGCTAAAACAAATGACAGAAATTCAGTGTCTCAATCCAAATATTCATCCAGACGATCTCAATGATGAGGGCTGGGAGTGCGGGGTAAGGCTGGATTTTATTAGCTGCCCACTTGCAGGAAAACAAGGGGCAGAATCTGTAATTTAGGGCATTGTGCCATGCACACTGCGCATGCCCTCATTACCACATCACTAGCAGCAGCAGAGGCAGTGACTGGGCCAATTGAGGCCCTTCACTCGGCTTTGCCCCTGCCATAGGAGAGGCCTGTACCCACTGTGCAGCCAGCAGGTTTGTAAATGCTCAGCGAAAGGAGGGGCAGTGTTTCCTTTCTAGATCCCCGATCAGAGAGCTCCACCTCCCCCAGAGTTTACCCACCCCCACGTCTACCTCCTCCCCATTGCTTTAAACAGTGTGCCCCTACCAGGCCTAGCAGCTAGCCCTAGTGAGTTTCTGCACTTACCTGGGTGCCAGGGCATCCTAACCCTAACCCTAACCCTATCATATTCTTTTCCGGGTCTCCTGCCATACCAGCAGTTTGCCTACTGTTCCTGATGGTGCCTCTGAATGGTTAGCAATTCCGTGAGGCTTTCACCTGGACAGGGACAGTTGTCTCAGCTCATAACAGCTCATTTTCTAAACTGGGCTCCTAATGAAGCGTTATAACCTCACTCTGGCATTTTTGCGAATTTACATCCTGTTTTAACGTTTTGTTTTGAAAATGCTGGTATCTGTAAAAGTTGGTGGTCGGTCACCTCAGATGCAGACTGATACCAACAGCATGGGGTCAGTTTGTGCACCAGCTGAAGTTACCATGAAGGACTCTGCTTCTAAACCTCTCCCCTCGCCTGAGCTGTGGTGCCCCTCAGGTTCAACCACCGTCGGTTGTCTGTCTCAAAAAAGACTGCAGCCCTACAGTCCAGAGCCAAGAACAAAGAACAATACAGTACTGGAACAGGCCTTTTGGCCCTCCAAGTCTGCGCCCTTCTGTACTAAAACTGTTTTCACTTACAGGACTCATATCCCCCTATTCCCTTCCTATTCATGTGTTTGTCCAGATATTTCTCGAATGCTGCTATTGTTTCTGCTCCTCCAGCAGCGCATTCCAACCACTACCACCCTTTGTGTGAATAACCTGCCTCGCACAGCTCCTTTCAAATGACCCTTTCCATACTTTGAACCTGTGTCCCCAAGTAATTGACCCCTCGACACTGGGGAAAAGCCTCAAAACTTCCATTCTATCCATGCCATTCACAATCTTACAAAGTTCTTTCCGGTCGCCCCTCAACCTCCTGCGATTCAGTGAAAACAAACCCAGTCTACCCAACCTTTCTTCACAGCTGAAATCCTCTATACCAGGCAACACCATGGTAAAACTGTATTGTACCCACTCCAAAGCATCCACCACACTACCCCACTCCTTCTGGTAGTTTTGTGACCAGAACTATATGCAATATTCCAAGAGTGGCCTAATTAAAGTTCTATAAAGCTGCAGCATAACTATCTTTATACTCAGTGCCCCTTCCGATGAAGGGAAGCATGCCTGAGACCATTTGTACAACCTTATCTACCTGAGCTGCCAGCTTCAGTGATGTGTGGAACTGTTCACCCAGATCCCTCAGCAAATCAATTTTCCTAAGGGTACTGCCATTCACTACATAGTTTCCACCTGTACCTGACCCTCCAAAATGCATCAAATGCAATAGGACTATGACACCTTGACTGTTAAATGTGACCATGAAGTGTCAGATTGTTGTAAAAACTCAACTGAATCACAACATCCTCAGTCTGCTGTATGTCTGACTTCAATCCTATCCCTTCTATAGGCACTCTGTTGCTTCAAACCCAAAACAAGGCCCACCATCATTAGGGATGGTGTACAAATGCTTATCAAGTATCAGCATCAAGTTACCCAGGTCTGGGTCATGAGTAATTAAATGCAGTGTATAACCCCTAACTTGAAACCATCCTTCAATTTGCCAGTTTGATATTTTGACCATATCAAAATGTTATACAGTCTCCACTACCCTTTTGAAATTAAAATTCTGCAGATGCTAGAAATCTAAAGCAAACACAGAGAATGCTGGAGAAACTCAGCAGGTCTGACAGCATCTGTGGAAAGAGAAAAACAGTGTTAGTGTTTGAGTCTGGTATGACTCTTCTTTCAATTCTTTTTATTGTCTCCATGTTGTCAATCTAATCCTAACCCTAATCTCTAATTAGATTCACATCATTTCCGATTCATGTTGCACAGGAAGCCTTCGGCCCACCAGTTTGGGCCATATAAACAAAGACCTGATTTGAAAGGTCAACTTCCAATCCACAGCTTGATCAAAATCTTAACCATGTCACCACCTCATCGGAAAGGCCAGTCAAAGACTGCATCAAAGCTAAAACATAAATGTCTGGTAAAATGCCAGATCCCAGGTTTTTGTACCAGTCTATGGAAGCCACAGCTGCAATCTGGTTATAAAATCACATAAGATTCACGTTCACAATAACGTTTGGTGATTTAATATGTTTCATGGACGAGTTGGACCAAAGGCCGTGCTGTACATCTCTATGACTCTATGACTTTTACCTCACAATTTTACAGTGACTATTGAAACCGAAGCATTTTGTTGTTGGAGCATGAGATTGTGGAAATGTTAACTAGACTGGGCTTGAGTGGGCAGTGGGACAGTAGAGGTAAAAACGAGGATTGGAAACCTGAGTCTGGATTAGAGTGGTGCTGGAAAAGCACAGCAGGTCAGGCAGGAAAATCGATGTTTCGGGCAAAAGCTCTTCATCAGGAATAGAGGATAGTAGAGCCTAATGGGTTGGCTGATTTGTTCCTGCATTGCTGTAGCACTTTCCTGACACATGTTGTGTTTGTTCTTTCTGCAGGGTCCTCCAGGAGTAGAAGGTCTGGATGGGAAGGAAGGGAAGCCAGGCCCACGGGTAGGACATTAGCCACATGTCCAAAGTGTGTTGCTCCTCTTGGGCAGGGGCAGAGTCACTGATGGTGTTTGTTTTGTGTTGCAGGGTGAGACTGGTCCACCTGGACCCCCAGGGCTCAGGGGACTACACGTAAGTAGTTGTACTATCCTGCTTTTGTTTCTGATCATGCAAATAATTATAAGTCCTTAACTACCTCGAATGATGTTGGAAATTAAAGGATTAAAAGGACGATTTGCATGAATTTGATTTGTACTTCATGGAATTCATAGCATTGAGACACGATGCAATCAAGATTTTTTTCAAATAATCTGAAGATTTGCCGAGGTCAGTGAAGAGAAACTAGTTTGTCAAATGAAAGAACCCAGAGCAAGGGGGAAGACCCTTCACAATACAGCTACGGAACCAGGCCTGAAGTGAGGAAGCATTTCCTCACACAAGGAGGAGTGGAACATTGGAATTCTGTCCGCCGAAAGCTAACGGAAGCTGTCAGACCATTTAGACCTTTCAAAAATAGGATTGATTAAGTTTTGTGTGGAAGAGGATTACGATGCTAAAGGAACAGTTTATGTAATTCTTTAAAGCCAAGAGGTCTTCTAACTGGTTTCCTTCTTTTTACAGGGATTTAAAGGAAAATCTGGCCTTCCAGGTCAACCTGGACAGAGAGTAGGTATCTGCGAGTGAGCATTGTAGGATTTGTGTATCCATTTATGTTCAAGGATAATGGAGTCCTAATATGTGTTTGAGTCTGGAGATAGTATAGGTGTATGTAGGTATGATTCTAGGGTTGGAGGGGCATGATCACGAGATAGAATCAGGAATGATGTTTTGCTGAGAAGGCTTGAGGAGATAAGAGGCAATGTTAATATTCCAGAACCTTAAAGGAAGCTGAAAACACATTCTAGATTGTTACCTGAGTGACAGAGAAATAATCTGTTGAGGGGTTCAGTGTGTGGCAAAGGGCTACAGTGGAAGGCAGGGCTTCATTACATGAACCACTGGTATCAGGATTGGGCAAAGGACAGCATGACATTCAGGAAAGGGTCATGTCAGAAACGCCAAGGAACGGAGCAGTGTATTTGAGTAAAAATAAGCAGAATGTGTCAGGAAAATATGGAGTAACAAAGATAACAGATAATTAGTGATTAAGGGCATGATAAAGAGAAAATTGGAAGAAATCAAAGTTCAAGGTGTTGTATCTGAATGCAAGAAGTGCTCATGATAAATTAAAAGCTTGGGTAGACGTGAATAGGCTGGATTAAATAGCCTTCACAGAAACAAGGCCAGAATTTAATCACCTTTGACACTCTTCTGCCATGGGAACAAACTGCATGTCCCTGTGTAAACCCCAGATAGGCCACGAGGTGTCGAGCCTCCTGCAAAGCAGCCAGGTGTGTGTTCAGAATGGCTGATAGGTTCCTGAGACAGGAGGCCCAATCAGAAGGCCCAAAGCTTGCTGGTGGCTGGCAGTCTGAGTGGGAGAACATTCCCACAGCAGCAACTTCTTATTCCCACAAAGATGCCAAGGTGGCCCTGATCAGCTACCCACCACAGAAGTAAGAGCAGAGAGAGATCTTTTGAACATTGAGTCAGCTACACCATTCAATGAGATTGTGGCTGATCTGATAATCTCTAATTTCATTTTCCTGCCTTTTCCCCATAATCTTTGATTCCCTTACTGATAAAAATCTGACCGCCTCAGCCTTGAGTATACTCAATGACCCAGCTACAACAGCCTTCTGTGGTAAAGAATTTCACAGCTTCGCTGTCCTCGGGGGAAAGAGATTCCTCTTCATCTTTGGCCTAATTGTTTCAATTAGGTTTTCTCTCATTCTTCTAAACTCCAATGAGTACAGACCCAACCTACTCAACCTCTCCCAAGACAATCCTTCCATACCTGGTATCAGCCCAGTGACCTTTCTCTGGATTGCTCCCGATGCCAGTATGTTTTTCCAAAAGTGTTCATATTATCCCAGGGGTGGTCTATCCAGTGCCTTGTATAGTATGGTAAAACCTCCTTATTTTTGTATTCCATTCCCTTTAAAATAAAGGCCAACATTCCATTTGCCTCAGCTATTGTAACTGAACTTGATGTGATTTATCCATAAGGACCCCCAAACTCTTCTGTGTAGCATCTTTGCGCAGACTTTCCCCATTGACATAATTACTCACTCCTCCATTCTTCCTGCCAAATCTCACATTGAATTCCATCTGCCAAGTTCTTGCTCACTCATGTAACTTGTCCATATGCTAATGGAGACTGTTTGTTTGTGTCAGCCTCACCACTTGCCTTCCCACCTGTTTTTGTGTTGCCCACAAACTTGATGAGATTACATTTATTTCGTTCATCCACATCATTAATACAGGTAGTTCCTCTGAAACACAATGGTTGCATTCTCGTGCAACCCCGCATTATAGAAAAATCATACTTTAGAAACAGCGCTTAAAGTGTCGGCAGTGTAATCGTGTTGCAGCCAACACACATTTTAAAAGTTTGTACTTTAGAAACTATAGTTTAGAAACAATTTGTCAATCGTGTTACAGCAAATTCACGTTAACGAAACACGTGTTACAGCAGAATGACCTGTATGTATTGTAAATAATTGCCCAACACTGATTCCTATGGCACTCTTCTAGTTAGAGGTTGTCATCCTGAAAATGTCCCTCTCATTCCACTTCTATTAGTTATAGCTATCAGTTAGTCCTTCCTCTGTCCCATGCTAATATACTACCCTGCCACTAATTAAGTACCCTAACAGGCAGTTCCTTATCAAGTGCCTTCTTTAAGTCTAAATACATTACATCCACCGCTTTGTCTTTCTCTACTCTGCTTGTTACCTCCTCAGAGTATTCTGATAAATTTGTTAAGCACGATTTCCCTTTCATGAAGCCATACTGACTCTGCTTGATGACATTATGTGTTTCAAAATGCTTTGCTATTACACCGTTTGTAATAGATTCTGACATTTCTTCCAACAAAAGATGTTAAGCTAACTTGCCTATACTTACCTGTTTACTGTCTACTTCTCTTTATAAATAAAAATACTGCATTGGTAGTTTTCCAATCCTATGGCACATTTCCAGAATCTAAGAATTCTTGGCAGATTCCTACCAGTGCATCCACTATCTCTGTATCTACTTCCTTTAATATTCTAAGATGTATCCAGTCAGTCCAAGGGACTTATTGGTCTTTAGGCCACCATTGGTTTGCCTTGTAATAACTATTGTGTTTAGTTCCTCTCCTTTTGCCTTTTGATTACTCTGCATATCTTGGAATGCTATTAGTGTCTCTATGGTGAAGAGTGACGTATTTATTTAACTCCTCTGCCATTTCCTCATTCCCTATCCTTATTTCCCCAGCCTCATTTCCTAAGGGACCCATGTTCATTTTACCTTTTATCTTCCTCTTTATATTCATTGCAAGTTTACGCTCAAAACCTTTATTTTCTCACTATTATTGTTCAGGTCATCTGAAAAAATATTCTCAGTTCTCTGGCTTACCACTAATTTTTGCCAAATTGAATATTTTTTTTCTTTCAATTAGATGTTACCCTTAGCCACCCTGGTTAGCCATGGTTGGCTTATCCCCTTTCTAGAATCCTCCTACCTCACTGGAATATATCTTTGTTGTGAGCCATGAACTATTTTCTTAAAAGTCTGCCACTGTTCCTCAACCGTCCTTGCTGTTAACTCCTTTGGTCATTCCACTCCAGCCAGCTCAGTCCTCATTACTTTGTAAATTCTACCACATTATCGTAACTGTTTCATAGGAGATCTTTTCTTCTGAGATCATTTATTATACCTGCCTCATTACACATCACCAGATCCAAAATATCCTGATTCCTGGTTCGATCCACAATGCATTGTTTTCAAAACTGTCCTGTGTACTCTTCTTATGAAGTTTTCATCATGCCTCCCTCTGTCAATCTGACTATCCTAATCTACATATGGATTAAAGTCACTCATAGTTAATTCATTGCCTCGGTTATATGCTCTCATTATCTCCTGATTTATTTTCAGACCCACCTTGTAGCCATTGTTAGGAGACTTATAGACAATTCTGATCAGGTCTTCTTCCACTTTCTTCCACCCATAGGGTTTCTACAGCTTCTAATCTGAGATTGCTGCCAAACATAGTTTTGGATGAAATATCCTAGGATACTCACCTTTTGCCTGTCCCTGTTGAAGTTAAAAGAAAGACTGTTAAGCTGTCTGTGTGGAGTTTGCACATTCTCCCCGTGTCTGCGTGGGTTTCCTCCAGGTGCTCCGGTTTCCTCCCACAGTCCAAAGATGTGCAGGTTAGGTGAATTGACCATGCTAAATTGCCCGTAGTGTTAGGTGCATTAGTCAGGGGTGAATGTAGAGGGATGGGTCAGGGTCGGTTGCTCTTCAGAGGGTCGGTGTGGACTTGTTGGGCCGAAGGGCCTGTTTCCACGCTGTAGTGAATCTGAATCTAATCTAATTACGGATGGGGTAATAACAATATTGAGAAAAGATGTTGGCTCAGAAAACCATGAAGTAGAAACTGTTTGGGTGGTAGGGCCGAAATGTCATTTTGCACTTTCCTGCATTAAATGTCTGCCCATACCACCAACTTCACAATGTCCTTTTGGGATGGAACTGATGGAAGTAATTTATCCGCCTCCTTGCATTAGTTGTAGTTACAGTATAAATCAGCAGATTAGAGTTGCATGTAATAAGGATAACAGAGTCATCATGGGAATTTAACCTCCATGTAGACTGGGCAAACCAAATTTGCATTAATAGCTTGAGGAGAGATTTATGGAATATTTACAGGCTAGCTTTTTTAGATCACTTAGGAACAGGTTTAGATTTTATATCAGGTATTGTGCAATGAGCAATGATTATTGAAGATCTTTTTTGTATAGGGGCCTCCAGGAAAGAGTGACAATAATAGGATAGAATCTTATACTAAGTTTGAAAGTGGTTACCTTAAGTCTAAACAACTATCGTGTGTATCAAGGACAAGTTCGCTCATCTAGATTGAGAAACTGTATTGAAGGACGAGGGGACTGAATGTAACCTTTCCAGGTTTGGGGGCAATACAGAGTCAGTGGTAAGGAGGATCCAAAGGCTGCAGTGGAATATTGGCATGTTGGTGAGTGGATCAGAACATGTTGGAGGGAATAAAATGTGGGCAAAATGTGAAATCATCCACTTTCGTAAGGAAAATAAAGAAGCAGAATATTCTTTGAGCAGTTGGGAACTGGGAAATGTCAGTATTCAGGGGGAATCTGGGTGTCCTTGGACACAAATCACAAAGCTAACATTCAGGTGTAGCGAGCAATTAAGGAGGCAGATGAGATATTTGTCACAAAGGGAGAAGAAGTCTTCCAACAATTGTGCAGGGCTTTGGTGAGGTTTCACCTGCAGTATTAAATTCAGTTTTGTTCCCTTTATGCAAAGATATATTTGCCCCAGGCAGTGCGACAAAACTCTACTAGACTGGTTCCTGGGAAAAGGGGACTGTACTGTGAGGGCAGTTCTATCAGATGAGGTCAAAATTACATATAATGTAAAAGAGTGTGAGGAACGTAATTGAAACAGATATCATTCTGAAGTGCACTCTCAGGGTGGACACTGAGGAGAAGTCTGCCCTGGCTGGAGAATGGAGAATACAGGGTCTCGGTTTCAGGATAAGGGACCGATCATTTAAAGCTGAGAAGAAGAGACATTTCTTCATTTAAAGGTTACGAATCTTGGACATTTTCTATCATAGCGGATTTTTGGATATTCATTCACTGAGAAAATTTAAGACTGAGTTTAATATCGTTTTGATTGCTAAGGGAATCAAGAGATCTGGGGATAGTGTGGAAATGGGAAGAGTGTGTGAATAGGGATAGTGTGGGAATGGGGAAAGGGCAGAAATGGGGATAGTGCAGGAATACTGAATGTGGGAATGGAGATAGCATAGGTGAATGAGCTTAGTGCGGAAAAGTTATGATAAATCTGGATCATGATCTCATTGAGGCCAAACAGCCTAACTCCAGCTCCTATTCCTTTATGTTCATACTGGAAGATTTTAACAGACTCCAGCAATGGCTTTGCAGGGGCAACAAAAATTCCCAAGTGTCCTTTACTCCCAGACTTGTCTGTAAATCTCTGAAGGGCAGAGGAGTCCTGAGTGACCGCATGCTCTTGTCCTCATTGAGGTTCTTCCATTGTCAGTCAGTGGTCTCTTCAGGGCCACCTCCCATTCAGCTTCATTTTTGAGGCTGGTAGAAAGCCTCCACCACCAGCACTTATCCCATTCCAGGCCCCCCACCTAAATCTTGCCCTATGCCCCAGTTGCTCCCTCACTCTCCTCCCCAACTCCAGCAACTCAATCAAGACTTGCACTGTCCTGTATCCTGCTCAACCCCACTCCCCAGGTCTCCCCTTCCTTCTCCATCACAAGAGAATCTACGCTAACTCCCGTCCTGCTCTGTGACTCCCTGTAGTTCAGCAGTGTCCACTAACCACGATCCAGTTAACCAGTTTTCTGTTGAGTGACGGGTGGATTCCCTATCTTTAGCAAGAAACACTTGTTAAAGTTTTAAATAGCTGTGAGGCAACTGATGTCGGCAGGAGTGCATTGCCTAGCAACTCCTTTAATAGTGGGACAAGAAATCCTACCACCCATTAAATTCCAGTATGTGTTGTAATGGCACCTCCAGCAGTAGATTGGGAGGGAGGGCAGAAGTCAAGCAACCAGGTGGACTATCTCTGAAAGAAAATATGTGGCTCTTGATCTGAAATAACCCTCCATATGAGAGAGAGAGAGAGAGAGATATACAGACATAGAATTCCATCAATCAGATGTTGACAACAGAATTATTTCCATGTAAATACTCTATTTTCTCAGTTTAACCTTAATTTCCTTTCATGCTTGTAAAAACTTGACGCCAGTGGAATAAAGAAGCCCTGCTTCAAGATCTTCAGGTTGTTTATGTGCTGAAATTTCATGTCATGTCAGTATGGAAAACGTTGTGTGTGTTCCGGTGAGTGTAAGTTTGTATGAGTGTTTGCTTGTGTGCATAATCCCTCACCCTTGTATGCCTCGTGCCATGTGCTGTGAACAGGAATGAATATGTTTAACATCACTATCTCCACTCACTGTTACAGGGTGAACCAGGCGTAGCAGGACCACCTGGAAATACAGGCCGGCCAGGCTTTGAGGCAAGTTTGAGAATTTTTAAAATTGCTTATGTAGCTCTGAAACTTGATTTTTCAAGCATCTACTACATCCCCCCCCCACCACCCAACAATATAGACGGTTTTATTCGAGCCCTGTGTGGGGGTTCTGGGGACCCATTGCCAATTTTGCTCCCAATTTATATAATGAAGCAGGTTCACTGCGTAGCCTTTCAAACCTCAGTTGAAAATTGCATCATCGACTTGGAAGCTGAGGTTCCCTTGATCCTATACACTTGTGAGATATTGGCTGCACTCCTCTCTCTCTCTCTCTCTCCGAAGCATCCAGATTTGTATTGCTCCATTATTATTGGCCTGGGCTGTCATTGTCACACAGTCCTTAGACCTCCTCCATCCCCTGCTTATGTTACTCAGTGTCAGATTGTGTTTGATCATTGCCCTATAAAGTAGTATGGTATGCTTCACTGCAGTAAAGGTACAAGATACAAGAACATTGGATCATTCCTCTCTCCCATCAACTTCCAGGATGGCTTTGAAGTGGACAAGCGCTGAAGTGGGAACGCTGAGCCACAGAACGGTTACAGCTCTGAAGGAGGTCATCTCACTGAAGGAACAATTCACCACGTGCCACTCACCCACATTCTCAGTGTGCACATTCCTCCTTCCCAGATAATAATCCGATTCACTCTTGAGCTCTTCAATTAAAGGTGCTCGTTGGATAAAAGATTTCACTTCCTGTCGCCATCCCTCTTTTACCAATCACCTGAAATCTGTTTCTCAGTCCCTCCGCCAATAGGAACACAATTTGGCACCAAGCAACATAAAGTGGGATTGGAACGGGGAAGAAGGAGATTTTGAGGAGCTTGTCAGTAGAAGTAAGGGAGGAAAAGAGGTGGTGTGGTTTAAGGAGGGAATTCCAGAGCCAGGGCCCAGGTCAATAGTGATAGAGTATTACAAATCTGGATGCTTGAGAGTTTAGAGCACAGCCAGTATCCTATACAATGAGGTAAAAACAATGACTGCAGATGCTGGAAACCAGATTCTGGATCAGTGGTGCTGGAAGAGCACAGCAATTCAGGCAGCATCCGAGGACAGGCAAAATCGACGTTTCGGGCAAAAGCCCTTCATCAGGAATAAAGGCAGAGAGCCTGAAGCATGGAGAGATAAGCTAGAGGAGGGGGGGGGGGTGGGAGAGAGTGGCATAGAGTACAATAGGTCAGTGGGGAAGGAGATGAAGGTGATAGGTCAGGGAGGAGAGGGTGGAGTGGATAGGTGGAAAAGGAGCTGGGCAGGTCGGACAAGTCCGGACAGGTCAGGGGATCGAGTTTCTGGAGGTTAGAAGCTAGGATGAGGTGGGGGAAGGGGAAATGAGGAAACTGTTAAAATCCACATTGATGCCCTGGGGTTGAAGTGTTCCGAGGCGGAAGATGAGGCGTTCTTCCTCCAGGCGTCTGGTGGTGAGGGAGCGGCGGTGGAGGAGGCCCAGCACCTCCATATCCTCGGCAGAGTGGGAGGGGGAGTTGAAATGTTGAGCCACTGGGCGATGTGGTTGATTGGTGCGGGTGTCTCGGAGATGTTCCCTAAAGCGCTCTGCTAGGAGGCGCCCAGTCTCCCCAATGTAGAGGAGACCGAGTCCGTGTGGGGTGAGTTGGTTACGGAGACAGGCACTGAGGAAGCAAATGTGGCTGTGATACCGAGTTTGTTTCAGGACATGGTTGAAGAGTTTCAGGGCTGAGGAAATGACCTGGGAGTTGCAATGAGAGAGAGACTCCCTGAGATTCTTGTAGAGAGAGGAGGAAAACTTCTTCAAGGCAGGCATCCTTGCAAGAGGATTCGCAGTAGGGTTAAAATCAATGAGGTAAAAACAATGACTGCAGATGCTGGAAACCAGATTCTGGATCAGTGGTGCTGGAAGAGCACAGCAATTCAGGCAGCATCCGAGGACAGGCAAAATCGACGTTTCGGGCAAAAGCCCTTCATCAGGAATAAAGGCAGAGAGCCTGAAGCATGGAGAGATAAGCTAGAGGAGGGGGGGGGGGTGGGAGAGAGTGGCATAGAGTACAATAGGTCAGTGGGGAAGGAGATGAAGGTGATAGGTCAGGGAGGAGAGGGTGGAGTGGATAGGTGGAAAAGGAGCTGGGCAGGTCGGACAAGTCCGGACAGGTCAGGGGATCGAGTTTCTGGAGGTTAGAAGCTAGGATGAGGTGGGGGAAGGGGAAATGAGGAAACTGTTAAAATCCACATTGATGCCCTGGGGTTGAAGTGTTCCGAGGCGGAAGATGAGGCGTTCTTCCTCCTGGCGTTTGGTGGTGAGGGAGCGGCGGTGGAGGAGGCCCAGCACCTCCATATCCTCGGCAGAGTGGGAGGGGGAGTTGAAATGTTGAGCCACTGGGCGATGTGGTTGATTGGTGCGGGTGTCTCGGAGATGTTCCCTAAAGCGCTCTGCTAGGAGGCGCCCAGTCTCCCCAATGTAGAGGAGACCGAGTCCGTGTGGGGTGAGTTGGTTACGGAGACAGGCACTGAGGAAGCAAATGTGGCTGTGATACCGAGTTTGTTTCAGGACATGGTTGAAGAGTTTCAGGGCTGAGGAAATGACCTGGGAGTTGCAATGAGAGAGAGACTCCCTGAGATTCTTGTAGAGAGAGGAGGAAAACTTCTTCAAGGCATTGAAGAGTTTCAGGGCTGAGGAAATGACCTATTGTACTCTATGCCACTCTCTCCCACCCCCCCCCCCTCCTCTAGCTTATCTCTCCATGCTTCAGGCTCTCTGCCTTTATTCCTGATGAAGGGCTTTTGCCCGAAACGTCGATTTTGCCTGTCCTCGGATGCTGCCTGAATTGCTGTGCTCTTCCAGCACCACTGATCCAGTATCCTATACAAGTTTAGGATAACCTCTTTAGGAACTGGAGTAGGCCGTTCTGCCCCTCCAGTCTGGTCCTGCATTCAATAAGATCATAGCTGATCTCTGGCTTAATTCCATATACCTGCCTTGGGCCTATATACCATGATACCCTTGATTAATAAAAATTTGTCAATCTCAGATTTACATTTCGTAATTGAATTAGCATCAACCATCATTTGAGGAAGAGATTTCCAAACCTCAATTCATCTTAGCATGTAGCAGTGCTTTCTAACATCTTTTCTTAATGGTCTGACCCCAATTCTTAGATCGTGTCCCTGGTTGTAGAATCTTCAACCAGTGGAAATAGTTTATCTTTATTTACACCGTCTGTCCCAGTTAATATCCTGAAACCTTGATTGGATCACCCCTCTTAACCTTTCTAATTCGAGAGAATTAAGGCCTAATTTGTCGAGTGTCTTTTTGCTTTTGTTGTCTATGCCCTTACTGATACTTGAACAGTGTGATTTTTTTTTTAACCAATCTCTCAACCTGCTTTGTCACCTTCATTGACTTATGCACATACACACCCAGCTCCCTTTGCTCCTACATCCTTTCAAAAATTGTACCCTTTCCTTTTTAATTTTCTCTCTTTGTTCTTCCTGCAAAAGTGAATCACTTCACACAACACTTTGCATTAAGTTTCATCTGTCTTCCCACTCTACCAATCTGTTGATGTGCTTTCGAGGCTCGACACTCCTCCTCACAGTTCACAATGTTTCCAAGTTTTAATACCCTTCACAGGTTTTGAAATGGTGTGCTGTACCCCAACGTCTAGGACATTAGCATAAAGTAAGAAAAGCAGGGATCCTAACAATGACTCCTGGGAACCTCCACAATAAACCTTCCTCCAGTCGAAAAAAAACTTGCAGTAACCCACAACTGGGTTTCCTGTCACTCTGACAGCTTTGTGTTCACGTTGCGACTGTCCCTTTAGTCCGTGAGTTCTAACAGTATTCCCCAGACTGCAATGTGGCACTTTATTGAATGTACACTGGAAGTGCATGCACACAACATCAATAGCATTACCATCATCAACCTCTCCATTAGCTCATAAATTCATGCTGCTTTTTCTTGGTTAATGAGCATTTACCCAACTATTAATTTTGTTCCAAACTATCATTTCTCCCCAAGTTTCCCATTATTTGAATGTAAGTATTTACCATTCTTGAATCATCTAACAACACCCGGAATCTGAGGAAGACCAGAAAATAATGGCCAATGTCTCTCTAGTGCCCACCCATGTGCCAGTTATACCTGTCTCTTTGTGGGCTATGTGGAATATTCCTTGATCAGGTTCTACTTGAGCCCCCTCCCACATGCCTCTCTACAGTCCATCCTACCTATTTCCACCTTTCTGTCCCAGAAACCCAAAATTGTTATTGTGCAGAGAGGGGCTCTATGGCCCAGCATCTTGGCACAGTTCTCCAAATTCACATCATGATTTAATACCAATCTTCTGCCTTTCTCCCATCTCTTGAACATTGTTTCTATTTAAATTACCATCCAATGTCCTCTTCAAAGCCTCAATTGAACTTGCTTCCGCCCCGTGTTTCCAGGCTGTCAATTCTATGCCCTAACTACTTGCTGTCTGAAAAAGATATTTCACAGTGGCTCAGTGGTCAGCACTGCTGCCTCACAGCACCAGGGTCCCAGGTTCAATTCTGGCCTCAGGTGACTCTGTGTGGAGTTTGTACATTCTCCCCGTGTCTGCGTAGGTTTCCTCCCACAGTCCAAAGATGTGCAGGACAGGTGGATTGGCCATGCTAAATTGCCCATAGTGGTAAGTGCATTAGTCAGAGGGAAATAGGTCCAGATGGGTTACTCTTCGGCGGGTCGGTGTGGACTTGTTGGGCCGAAGGGCCTGTTTCCACACTGTCGGGAATCTAAAAACAATTTACTTCTTTTGAAAATCACTTTCAGCTTAACGATTTCTCCCTAATTACCATATCCATGCCCCACATTATCCTGAAAACACTATTCAATCTCCTCTAAGCATTCTTCTTTCCGAGGAGCACAATCTCAACCTTTCCAAACTATCCTCACAACTGAGGATTCTAATCTCCGGAACCATCTTAAAAAACTCTTCTCATTTTTACCTTTGTCTCTTCCTGCCTTAATCTCTCTGCCTCCATTTCTGAGGATAGGTTCTCCACCAATATCCATTACAATCACACTGACTCCCACAATTACCTCAACTGTACCTTTTCATGCCCTATTATCTGCAAAGATTCCTTTGCATTCCATTCTCCCAGTTTCTCCATCTCCATTGTATCTGTTCTGATTATGTGATTGATAGAGCCTTCAACTGGGTCTGACCCATCTCCCACTCTTCTGCCCTCACCCCTTCGCTCCTTACCGGAACAACAGTAGGCTTGCCCTTGGTCTCACCTTCTACCCAATTGTCTCCTTATTCAAAGGATCACCTTCCACCAATTTCCCCTCCTCCAGCAGCACACCACCGTAAAATACATCTTGCCCTCCCCTCCACTCCACTTTCAGCATTCCATAGGGACTCTTCCCTCCATGACACACTAGTCCACTCCTCTATGACTCCCAACACCTCCCCAATCCACATGATACCTTGCAATTCAATCGCAGAAGATGGAACACATGCCCAATCACCTCCTTCCTCCTCACTATGCAAGAGCCAAACATACCTTCCAAGTGAAGCAGCATTTCACTTGTACTTCTTTCAATCTAGTGAAATTGCTCACCATGCAGTTCACTGTGTACATTGGTGAGACTTACACCAAACAGACTGGGTAACCGCTTTCTGGAACACCTCCATTCTGTCTGTAGGAGTGACCCTGACCTCCCAGTTACTTGTCATTTCAGTAACCCACCTTGCTCTCATGTTGACATTTCTGTCCTGGGCCTGCTACAATGTTCCTATGAAGCACCTCACAAGCTCAAGGAATGACACTTCGTTTTCCAGTTCAGCACCTGACAGTCTCAGAGACTCAATACTAAATTCCACAACTTCAAAAAATGAGAACCGCCCTCTATTTTGATAACATATTCCCATGCCCTGGTGTTTTATTTGGGTCCAGTGTTAGTGTCCTGGATTTGCTCTCAGCAAGGGTGACCTATTTTCTATCATTAAAACCTACCATTAACACCTATTGTGCATCTATATCCCTCTTCGAATCCTGTTAGCATTCATTTTGTCTTTCACTCTTGGCACCATCACCATCTGTTCCACTCACTTCTCCTCCCACTTTGTCAATACTTATAAAAACCATCATTTCTAGATGCCTGTTCCAAAAAACATTCTTATCAGTTTCTTAACACTAATGCTGTTTCTCTCTGCACGGATATTGCCAGACCTGCTAAGATTCTCCAGCACTTTGTGTTTTTACATCCGACTGTATTGATGCCAGCTTTCCAGTTAATTATGTTTTATTCTGGATTGTTCCTTGTCCTTTTCCATAGCCACCATAAACCTCATGATACGGTGATCAATGTCTCCCTAATCAGTCCTTTGTTGTATTTTATTTGTCCAAATCTTTTCTGAAAGGAGATTGGATTGAAAGGGTTGAGCAGCTAACTCAAACAAGGCGGGAGTGTTTGTGACACAGGTAGTGATACTGATTGTTGCTGGACCGGTGGAAATGGACCTTGGATCCAGATCGCAGATGAGTGAATGTGTGGATTGTGTTTGTTTGCAGGGAGAGCCTGGTCCACCAGGACCTGTTGGACCTCCAGGGCTTCCTGGGCATGTGGTGAGTATCATTAAAAACCAGCTCAGTGTCATGTTTCATTCACGGTTTCCTGAGGTCCACAGAGTTCCTGTTTCTCCATGTGAGATTCTCCAGGAGCTTCCCAGGAGACTGGAGAATTCCAGCAGAGTTACAGAGTACAAGACCCACGAAGCACACTTTGCATGGACCCGAATCTCCTCTGTGTCAATCTCACCATCAATAGATGTGAAAGATCCCCAACTGCAGCCTCCAACTCCAGGGGCCGGGCTCACTTCCTGGAAACACCAGGCCTACAAGGAGAGTTCAGGCCCAAGCTGGAGCTCAGTAAGACAGGACAGATCGGGGCCCATTGGGCTGACGGTACGGCATCCTGTCATCACTGATCCAACATGCCTGACAACACGGTTACTGTATGTGGGATTCACTCATATGTATTCACTACTTGGTCAGCTCCACTGATTTCTGAAAGTCAGATAGTTGCATTTCCTTGAACCTGGCAGCACCAGAGGCAGTCACTTCAGCCATTATGCCTGTTGCATCTCTCTAAATCTAAGTGTTCCTGCAATCATTCCTTCAAATATTTGTCCAGTCTCTGGAAATTCATCATTGAATCTGCTACCATTAAACTCTACATTTGAGATTACATCAGCAATAAGCAGCCAAACAGAAACCCAGGAACCTCCCAAGTCACCCTGTTGATGTGTGGGTATGGGGCAGGGGTGGGAGCATGGGAGGTGGTAGGGGATTGCAGGCAAAATATCCCCATGCAGTTGACATCCCGCCCCACCCCTCTTTTCCCCCACACTGAGCCCAGCAGAGTCTCAGAGGAATGAGTCTTTAACAATCCATGCCGCAAATTACCCCTCTCCAGGTCTGGGCTCAGGCCTGGACACTGTCTGACTCTGCAAAGTGCTAGAGCTGTCAGGATATTGTTCAGGTAGCTATCTGGCAGCTCTCTGTATGAGCACAGCAGCTGACCCTCTGAAGGCTCCAACTAATTCATTCCTGTCTTTGACCGTGTTTTCTCAATCTCAGGGTGCAGCTGGTGTACCAGGATCTCCGGGCCCTGCAGGACCCCCAGGAGTGGTGAGTCAAAATATTGATCTCTTCTCTCTCTCTCTCTCTCTCCCTTTTTCTATCTCTGTTACATTCTCTCTCCCTTTATCTCTGTTACACCGTAACCGACAGCACAGCTCCCTCTCACCATTCCCTCTCCCTTCCTTTATCTCTGTTACACTAATACTGCTCCCTCTCTCCCTTTCAACCATTCTCTTTCCCTTTCTCTATCTGTTACACTGTTACTGACAAGACAGCTCCCTTTCCCTCTTACCGTTCTCTCTGACATTCTCTATCTCTGATGTACTGTTACTGACAGCTCCCTATCACATGCATTCTGTCCCTCTCTCACTGTCACTGTCACCCTCTGTCTGTTACACATGGTGATTGTGCAGCTTCCTTCCCTCCATTGATGTCTCTCTCTCTCATTACTGTCAGTACAATTCTCTCTCTTCCTCCCATATTATCTCTCTCTCTCATGTTCTATTATAACGTTATTGACATTGTAGCTCTCTCTCTCTCTCTCTCTGTCTCTCCCCATATCCTCTCCCTCACTCTCTCTTACACCATTACTGACAGTGCCATCTCTCTTTCTATCTTAACATTCTTTCTGTTTCATTACATGATCACTGACAGCAAAGCTCCCTCCCCTATCTCTGTGAAACCATCACAGACAGTGCACCTCTCTCTCTCTCTCTCTAGTCACTACTAACAGTACAGTTCCCTCCCTTTCTCTCACTTTCACACATTCTCTCTCCCTCTCAGTTAAACCAACCCTGACAGTACAGCTGTCAACCTCCCTCTTTCTCGCTCGCTCACATTCTCTTTCCCTCTCTATTAAACCATTTCTGACAGTGCCACTCCCCTTCTCTCACTCTCTCACATTTTCTCCCTGTCATTTAAACCATCACTGACAGTACAGCTCCCTGCCTCTCTTTCTCGCTTTCCCACATTAACTGTCTCTCTCCCCCTCGCTCGATTCAACAATCTCTGACAGCGCTGCTCCCTCTTTCTCTCTTTCTCATGCTCTCTCATTCATATTCTCTCTCTCTCTCTCTCTCTCTGTTAAACTATCACTGACAGTGCAGCTGTTTCTATCTTTCTGTTTTTATCATGGCCTCTACACTGTCTTTGTCACCATGCCAACCTGCATAATTGTAAATTCAGTGTTAGATTCTGTGCTCAGTTTAAGATTCCTCCGGTAACTGACTGTTTTTCCCTGATTGGCTATATTTAGGGAACAAAGGGTGATCGTGGAACGTCTGGAGAAAGAGGTCTCCCTGGATTGGTGGGCCCCCCTGGCCCGCCTGGAGCTCCTGGGTTGATGGTAGGTTCCCAGGTTTCGGTGTCTGTCTGCATGGTCACTGGTGACTCAGCCTGTCCAGGTAATCAGGTGGCTGCTGTGATACGCGGGGTGAAATACTGTTCAGCTTTGACTGTGTTGTCAATTCTCTTGTCGTCTAATGCGGGCTGTGTCCTCCTGGTTTAAAAAGCCTCAGAAAGCTCAGCTTTTATAGCCAAGAGATATGTATGGGAAGCACTCTCAGTTCACTGTGAACATGAGCACATTGAAATTGTAAATGAAAATAGAAGGGTATTAAATGGTTCACTTTGAATAGAGTCATCTTTCAGATACTGGGGGACCGATAATGTTCTGGGGACTTGGGTTCGAAACCTGCCATGGCAGATGGTGGAATTTGAATCCAGTAAAATCTGGAATTAAGAGTCTAATGAGGGCTGGCCGTGAATCCATTGTCGATAGTCGGGAAAACCCGTTTAGCTCGCTACTATCCTTGAGGGAAGGAAGCTGGTATCTTTGACTGTTACTCCAGACCCACAGCAATATGCTTGACTCTTAATTGCCCTCTGTGCGGTGAAGTTTGGGCAATAAGTGCTGGTCTAGCTAGTGACGCTCACATCTCCTGAATGAACAAAAAAGAAAGAACACATTTTGGCCTGGCTCAGGGCTGGTGTTATTTGCAGTTACCAGACTTCACAATGAGTTCTCATTTATGTTTATCCTCAGGATGTGGGTGTCATTGGCGACACTGGCATTTATTGGCCATTATGTATCACCAACAATTGCGTGGCTTACCCATTCACTCAGAGGGCTATGAAGACTCACCACATTGCTATGGGTCTGGAGTCTCCTCTTCCTCTGTGTGTCCCTCAAGATGTGGGGGGTTGCTTACCTCAGAGTACAGTCCATGACAGGACCCTGCAGCTGGAGCCTTTTATCATGGTAACCACACATGGGTAACCACACCAGGAACCCCTCCCAGTCTGCCTGCCTTCTAGAGGCCTATTGAAAGGATTTGCAGGTTCTCAGACAACCCATATGGCCTGGTACCATCCTTGGCCATCCAATCCAAGGCTGGGGCATGAACCGGAGCTTCTGGTTTAGAGGCAGGGACGCTATCCACTGCATCTCCAATGCTGTTGATCCGGAGTCACACGGAGACCAGAACAGGTAAGGAGAGTAAACTTCCTTAAAAGGCATTTAGGAGCCGAATGGAATTTTAGGATAAATCCAATGGAGTTAACACCATCATGAATAGATTAAATTATTCCCACCTTCCTGAAGAAAATTACAATAAGGCACCAGATTCCAAGTCCATTACCATTGTACCCCCATTCCAGTTCAGCTGATCACTCAATGTACCAGACAGACCACAGAATGTGGCCTTGTAGAGTTAGGGAGGGGGTGCCACAGAGCAGCTGAGAAAGCCATTGTCGAAGGAAACATGATGATCACCACTACTTCTAAGTAAGTAAATCACTACAGACTTCTGCACAATAGCTGGGCGGTTCAAAACCCGTCTTGTGTGGGTTTGGTCAGGGAGCATGAGGCTGTGGAATTGGTCTCCAGTAATCAGTCTGCACTGGTTTGAAATTAAGCCCATCAGGTAACTTGGCCAAACTCGGAGAGAATGTTCTGGATGAAGCTGAAAGAGCAATGTTCAAGATTGAACCTTCAAACCTCTAGCCATACCTAACCGCTGTCTACATTCTTATATTTCTTTAGGGAGAGCCAGGTCAGGATGGTTCTGTAGGAAAAGAGGTAAGATGGGACATTAATTGCATCTGTTATATGTGTGTGCTGATCTCAGGCAAACATGAATTGCTTTATGATGTCGGGACAATGGAGAGTTTTAAAGGCATTTTCATGTACTCATAATATGATTAAAAGAGTCTGGACAATCTGTAATATTTCAGAAAATCAGGTAGTGAAGAATAAAACTGGAGTCGAGAGTGTGGTGCTGGAAAAGCACAGCAGGTCAGGCAGCATCTGAAGAGCAGAAGAATCGATGTTTCAGGCATCAGGAATTCCTGCTCCTCAGAGGCTGCCTGACGTGCTGTGCTTTTCCAGCACCACACACTCAATTCTGATCTCCAGCGTCTGCAGTCCTCACTGTCTCCGAGGATAAAACTGGAGCCAATCTTTCCATACTTATTCTTGCATTTACTTACAGAGAGATACACATCACAAACCCTGACCTCACAACTCAACAACATTTCAGTTTGTTCTTGGTACAAATTAATGCCCATCCCCCAGTTACAGCTAAATACAATTCACGCTCCTCTTATAAAGGAAATTTTAGACTTTGAGTTTAAACTTTGTATTCCAGTGAAATGCCCTTCCTCTGATTAGACTCATTCCCTCCACAAATCACCAGGATATTAGAAATCTTCCCTATACCATAAGACATAGGGGTGGAAGTAAGGCCATTCGGCCCATCGAGTCCACTCCGCCATTCTATCATGGCTGATGGGCATTTCAACTCCACTTACCCGCATTTTCCCCGTAGCCCTTAATTCCTTGTGACATCAAGAATTTATCAATCTAAATCAAGAATTTATCAGTCTATACCTGGACATAGCTGGGAGCTGGGAGTAACCATCCCTCCAGGAGAAGCCCTGTTCTTCCTCTCTCATCATGAAAGGAAACAAATGCCAGATTTTAGCACCACTTTCCTTTCCTTCAGCCATTTTCTCCCTTTCCTGTCCAACCTCAACCAGTGGGCATTCTTCACACAAGTATGGGCCATCTGGATGAGCGGGCTGATCGACTACAGGGGTCATCATGGGTGCCCTCATCCAACCAGTACACAGACTCATATTGCTCTCTGTGTTTGTCAGTTTTGTGTTCCATATACTGGATCTTTTTAAGCCTTCACCATCCAATCACAGTTATGGAATCGTAGACTGATGCAGCACAAGGAGATATTTCAGTTTATTCTACCCTGCTGATGCTTTGAAAAAGTTATCCAAATATCTATTCTCATGCTCTTTTCCCCGTTATCCTGCAAAGATTTCCCTTGCGAGTATTGATCCATTTCCCTTTGGAAGCTTGCTATTGAATATGTTTCACACTTCCTTCCCTACCTTTTGAAAAAGGGTAAAATGTTTGCAATTCTTCAATCCTCGGGCACTGAGTGGCATGGTGGCTCAGTGGTCAGCACTGTTTTCTCAAAGCTCCAGGGAGCCAGGTTGAATTTCATCCTCGGGCAATCGTCTTTGTGGAGTTTGCACACTCACCTCGTGCCTGCTTGTGTTTCCTCCGAGTGTTCCGATATGTAAAATAGAGTGGATTAGTCCATAGTGTCCAGAGATGTGCAGGCTAGATGGGTTAGCCATGGGGATTGCAGGAATAGGGTAGGGGATGGATCTAGGTGGGATGATCTTCAGAGAATCTGTGTTCACGTGATGAGCAAAATGGCCAGCTTCCACACTATAGGGACTCTGATTCTAGGAGATTAACAAGATTGTGACCAGATGCCCAGCAATTTCCATTAGTGGATCCTATCCACAGCTCAGGATCTTTCTAATTTGAGGACTGACAAATTTTAAATAGTTACTTTATATCAAATCATTCAACTGAATATTGCTACTGCTTCCTTCTTTATTATTGCATAGAACAGTACAGTACAGGCCCTTCAGTCCTCGATGTTGTTTCGACCTTTTATCCTACTCTAAGATCAAACTAACCTATATACCCTTCATTTTACTATCATCTATGTGTCTATCCAAGAGTCACTTAAGTGTCTGTAATGTATCTGACTCTACCACCACTGGCAGTGCATTCCACACACCCGCCACTCTCTGAGCAAAGAACCTACATCTGACATCTCCCCTAAACCTTCCTCCAATCACCTTAAAATTACGCCCCCCTTGTGAATGTCATTTCCACCTCGAGAAAAGGTCTCCAGCTATCCAGCCTATCATCTTATCATCTCATATCTTGTGCACCTCTATCAAGTCACCTCTCACCCTTCTTTCATGCAATGAGAAAATCCCTAGCCCCCTCAACCTTCATAAGACATGCCCTCTAGTCCAGGCAGCATCCTGGTAAATCTCCTCTGCACCCTCTCTAAAGCTTCCACATTCTTCCTATAATGAGGCAACCAGAACTGAACACAATGTTCCAAGTGTGGTCTAAACAGGGCCACAAAACCTCATGGCTCTTTAACATTAACAAAACAGCAGTTTCTTGTTGTAGTAAATGTATGTGAGTATATATACAAAATTATCATTTGAAATTTGGATTTTAAATTAGAGGCAGACAGATTTTGGTTAGTTCTGTAAAGGTTTTTTTTGGAAAGCTCAGAACGTAATTTGAAACAGTACTCTAAATATATCATTTCCAAAATGATGTGAATTCTGTCAATTGCCTGGACAGATACCTGGATAAAATCTTTATACTGCTGAGTTTATAGCAGAGAAAGCAGATCCAGTGCAGTTAGTTTAGCTTTCAACTTCAGTTAGAAGGGAGAACAGTTTTCTCCAAGCAGAAGAACCAACCCGGGGAGTCAGTCACCCCATGTTTTTAGTTCATGCAGCTTCAAAGCCCAGAGAATTTGTATCACAGCTGTTTGTATAGCAGTCTTTAAGTTTTTAGGATTTGGAGATGCAAGTGTTGGACTGGGGTGGACAGAGTTAAAAATCGCACAACACCAGATTATAGTCCAACAGGTTTAATTGAAAGCACTAGCTTTCGGAGCACCGCTCCTTCATCAGGTGGTTGTGGAGGACACAATTGTAAAACACAAAATTTATAGCAAAAGTTTACAGTGTGATGTAACTGAAAGTATACATTGAAAAATACTTTGATTGTTTGTTAAGTCTCTCATCTGCACACACACACAAAACCCACACATGTACGTTTGTGGGGTAAATTTGTAGTTGCAGAGATACATTGTACTTTGCTTAAAAACTGCATGAATCCATGTAAGACTCTGTTAACTCATTTTTTTAGATTAGAATCAGTCTAAACAGTATGGCACAGACAGGGAACACACGGGGATAACACCTTCAACATCTTATCTGGCCTGACACCAATTGTTACAATTAACCTGAGAATGTAACTTTTTTAAAAAAAGTTATCTGATTTACATCTGAAAGAAGTGAAACTATCATGGTCATTCTAACAGATGAGAAACTTAAACGATCAAGGTATTTTTCATTTATAATTTCATTTACATCACACTGTAAACTTTTGCTATAAATTCTGTATCTTACAATTGTGTACTTCACAACCACCTGATGAAGGACCAGCGCTCCGAAAGCTAGTGCTTCCAATTAAACCTGTTGGACTCTAACCTGGTGTTGTGTGATTTTTAACTAAAGTTTTTAGAGCTGAGAAAGTTTGACCATTAGCATGGTGAATGTTTCATGCCAGCGGATTGAGAAAGTAATCATAAAACCATCTCAAAAATGCAAGGACAAGAAACAGAGAGGAATGAGTTAGGTAGAAGATTGAAGAGTTGAGAGATAAGTAATAAATTGAATATCTGTAAAAGGATAGTGTGGGGAAGCAGGGTGAAACTTCAATTTGCTGTTTAAGGTCTTTCGAACTGTCTTATATTTTTAGCTTTTTATAATATGAAAGAAAACATATTTATGTTTAATTGTTAAAGAACGCCTACAGACTCATGTGAATATTGTTTCAGTGACTAATAACCACAGTAAACTGACTGAAAAATTAAACATTTGCTCTATCATGCCAAGTTTCCTACTGGGATCTGACTTGCCTAAAGGTACCATTAGCTGGGATCATAACAGTCAGTGCAGACAGAGACAAAGTGCTCATTTGGTAATGCAGCCAAAGACCCCCTTCGGTTCCTGATCAACCTCAGTCATCATTCATTACCTGTTATTGTTTGAACTGTAATCATCAAAATCATGTTGAAAGTCAAGTAAGACAGTGTGATAGCCCCAATGCTATTTACAATCTACAGCCAGTCGCTATTTGCTTTGTCAAAATCAACTGCCCTTTGGTGTGAGTATTAAATACTACCAAGATGGAAAACTCTTTGTTTTTGGCACAGAGGTGACTGAGGTTAAAGAGTTTTCCATCTTGGTAGTATTTAAAACTGACCACCCTAAATGTGCATGTGGCTGGTGAATAAGTACAGAGTCAGTGCCCACTCTGCACAAGATTTGCGACCACTCTCAACCTTCTCAATTTTGCCGCCATGAAACGTGGTTCTGTCTTTTGTATCTTACCAAAGCCAAACTTGTTCGTCAACCCACACTTGGTCCACTAAATATTCCACCTCCCCTTTATAAGAAAGGTCTTTCTCAGAAATATGTGGAATGCTGCCAACTCTCTCAACAGGTACCATTGACAGGGACACCCAATGCTGCATCAGCTATGCCAGCTCAGTCTTCTACAGCCGACAGCAGAGAGTGTTTGATAATTCTGCCACTCTTGCACTTCTTTTCCCATTCACTATCCTTTCCTAATAGACAATAGATAGTAGGTACAGGAGTAGGCCATTCTGCCCTTCGAGCCAGCACGACCAATCATTATGATCATGGCTGATTATTCGTCAATCAGTATCCTGTTCCTGCCTTATCCCCATAACCCTTGATTCCACTATCCTTAAGAGCTCTATCCAACACTTTCTTGAAAGTATCCAGAGACTTGGCCTCCACTGCCCTCTGGGGCAGAGCATTCCACACACTCACCACTCTCTGGGTGAAGAAGTTTCTCCTCATCTCTGTTCTAAATGGCCTACCCCTTATTTTTAAGCTGTGTCCTCTGGTTCGGGACTCACCCATCAGCGGAAACACGCTTCCTGCCTCTAGAGTGTCCAATCCTTTAATAATCTTATACGTCTCAATCAGATCCCTTCTCATCCTTCTAAACTCAAGGGTGTAAAAGTCCAGTCGCTCCAATCTTTCAACATAAGATAGTCCCGCCATTCCGGGAATTGACCTCGTGAACCTACGCTGCTCTCACTCAATAGCCAGAATGTCTTTACTCAAATTTGGAGACCAAAACTGCACACAATATCCCAGGTGCGGTCTCACCAGGGCCCTGTACAGCTGCAGAAGAACCTCTTTGCTTCTATACTCAATCCCTCTTGTTATGAAGGCCAGCATGCTATTAGCTTTCTTCACTACCTGCTGTACCTGCATGCTTGCTTTCATTGACTGGTGTACAAGAACACCCAGGTCTCTCTGTACTGCCCCTTTACCTAACTTGACTCCATTTAGGTAGTAATCTGCCTTCCTGTTCTTGCCACCAAAGTGGATAACCACACATTTATCTACATTAAACTGCATCTGCCATGCATCTGTCCACTCATCTAGCCTGTCCAGGTCACCTTGTAACCTCCTAGCATCCTCCTCACATTTCACCCTGCCACCCAGCTTTGTATCATCAGCAAATTTGCTAATATTACTTTTAATACCTTCATCTATATCATTAATGTACATTGTAAAAAGCTGCAGTCCCAGCACTGATCCCTGCGGTACCCCACTGGTCACCGTCTGCCATTCCGAAAGGGACCCATTTATCACTACTCTTTGTTTCCTGTCAGCCAACCAATTTTCAATCCAAGTCAGTACTTTGCCCCCAATACCATGCACCCTAATTTTGCTCACTAACCTCCTATGTGAGACTTTATCAAAGGCTTTCTGAAAGTCCAGGTACACTATATCCACTGGATCTCCCTTGTCCATCTTCAGAGTTACATCCTCAAAAAATTCCAGAAGATTAGTCAAGCATGATTTCCCCTTCATAAATCCATGCTGACTCTGACCTATCCTGTTACTGCTATCCAGATGCGTCGTAATTTCATCCTTTATGATTTACTCCAGCATCATTCCCACCATTGAGGTCAGACTAACTGGTCTATAATAACTTTTCATCAGGAATAGGAAGTGTTCAATCACCCTTGATTGAATTCGGCCTCTGTTATTGTTACTATGTAATAGCTGCTGCTCACCAACCATACTTGCCACACCCTAGCCATTTACATACATTTCAAATTGGACGCAAAACATTAACTCTATCGCTCTCTCCACAACTGCTGCCAAACCTGCTGAGTGTTTCCAGCATTTTGTTTTTAAATCAGTTTAAACCTGCCCCAAGTTTATTTTAAAAGATCCATTTTGAAACCTTGATCTCAATCAAATTTCACACCTGCCTCGAATTATTTTCACACTGAGATGGGACAATGCACAAACTCTCCCATTCCTTCTCCCTCAGCCTCCAGGCCTTAACTACAATTCCCATTATCGGTTTGCTATTTAATAATCACTGTCACATCAATGGTGAGGGAACGAGCCTCTATTACAGGTGCAAGGAGAAAAGTCTTCCTCCTGTTGAGTGCTGGATTAGAGCTGACAATCACTACAGCTGGCAACAGTGGGGCTGGGCAGTCACTTTCACCATCTCTGAGTTTAACGAATCCTGAGCTTGTTAAATCAAAGGAGGAGACCCCACCACCAGGGATATATTTCCCTCCCCTCCCCTATCAGCTTTCCGAAAAGACCACTCCCTCCGTGACTCCCTCGTCAGGTCCATAACCCCCACCAACCCAACCTCCACTCCCGGCACGTTCCCCTGCAACCGCAAGAAATGTAAAACTTGCGCCCACACCTCCCCCCTTACTTCCCTCCAAGGCCCCAAGGGATCCTTCCATATCCACCACAAATTCACCTGCACCTCCACACACATCACTTATTGCATCCACTGCACCCGATGTGGCCTCCTCTATATTGGGGAGACAGGCCGCCTACTTGCGGAACATTTCAGAGAACACCTCTGGGACACCCGGACCAACCAACCCAACCACCCCGTGGCTCAACACTTCAACTCCCCCTCCCACTCCACCAAGGACATGCAGGTCCTTGGACTCCTCCATCGCCAGACCATAGCAACACGACGGCTGGAGGAAGAGCGCCTCATCTTCCGCCCAGGAACCCTCTAACCACAAGGGATGAACTTGGATTTCACCAGTTTCCTCATTTCCCCTCCCCCCACCTTGTCTCAGTCAAATCCCTCAAACTCAGCACCACCTTCCTAACCTGCAATCTTCTTCCTGACCCCTCCGCCTCCACCCCACTCCAGCCTATCACCCTCACCTTGACCTCCCTCCACCTATCACATTTCCAACGCCCCTCCCCCAAGTCCCTCCTCCCTACCTTTTATCTTAGCCTGCTTGGCACACTCTCCTCATTCCTGAAGAAGGGCTTATGCCCGAAACGTCGATTCTCCTGCTCCTTGGATGCTGCCTGACCTGCTGCGCTTTTCCAGCAACACATTTTCAGCTTGTTAAATCAAAGGCAACTAGAGTTTTCAATGCTGGGGCAGTGTCAGTCACCAGACCCCATAGTGCGGCCATGCTTCAAACATTCATGTTTTCATCTTGTTTTCTTAGGGCTCGCCTGGTGCACCGGGACTTGCAGGCCAACCTGGACCAAAGGTATGAACTTACCCTGAGAATGGATTGTCTGATGCTCTAGTCTCTAGGGAAGATGTTCTTTGCAAATTAAATGGTTTGGGGTTCCCGGAACCTGTAAAAGGGCACTAAAGCCTTACTTACCCTTACTCTGGTTGGTGTCTCAGTGACACTCACCCCATAAAGAATTTACTTTCTGTTTGAGGGTAAAATGTGTCGTCCAAAAGGAGGATTTTTAAAATTACGTTTTCCTGGGATGTGGGCACCTGTGACAAGGCTAGTGTTACTTTTTAGCTTGGCAAGGGGCTGTTGGAAGTCTTTATTTGTCAAGTGAGTGTACAAAACTGAAATACAGATTCACACAATTTAAAAGCTCTGGAACTAATTTCAAGAGGCCGTGAGGAGCCGGGGTTGTCGTCGAATGCCCGGCTCCTCCATTGCACTTACAAACTGGCTGAGAAATAGGCGGGAAAGGTGAAATGGGCAGCCTCCAGCTCCTGCAGGTCCAACTTGCTGCGTTGTTTCTTGCCGCGACATGTCCTAACTCCGCTCTGTTCAACCCACAAGCTCAGTCAGGATGTTAAGCACAGGAACTTGTAGACTGACTGATTCCATTCACACAGTGAATCAACTTTGCCATTTATTGTGAGGGCTTACTGACATCAATGATAATCCAGGCTGTGTGAGTCTGTTGGGAAGGGGGCATGTCAAAGGCTATTGTTCTTGATCTTGGTTAAACGTTTGATTTAACTGCGTGGTTTGCTGCACTATTTCAAAAGGCAGTTAAGGATCAACTACATCTCTGGAGTCACATGACTAGGTTGGGTAAAGTTGGCAGATTTAATCTCTAAAGGATATTATTAACCAGATGGGTCTTATGTCGAAGAGTGTGGCTTATGCCCGAAACGTTGACTCTCCTGCTCCTTGGATGCTGTGCTTTTCCAGTGCCCTGCTTTTTGACTCTGAACTCCAGCATCTGCACTCCTCACTTTCTGCTGTAAGTGACACTCCACAGGTCAGTCTGGCAGGAGACAATTCCTTGGTTTATTCGGGGCTAGTTTCTCAGTTCCTGTCAGCTGTGGCTCAATGGGTAGTAAATGTTGTCTTAGAGTGAGAGTACTGTGTGTTTATAATCTCACTCAAGGGTCAGAAAAGAAGCTCATTTGCCTGACTGACACTGCACACACCGTACCAATGGAATGCTGCCGTGCTGGAGGGACTGGCTTTCAAATGAGGTAGGAAGTCCCATCGAACTGTTATCCCAAATTAATGTCACTAAGGACATATTATATAGTCACCACATCATTGTTATTTGTGTGCAACTTAGCTGCCCCATTTCCTGTATATGCCAGTAAACAAATTTAAAAAGTATTTGTAAAGCACGTTGGCATGTTCTGAGGTGTGTTCTTTAGAAATGCAGATTCTTACTGTTAATCCATCACTTCAACAAGGAGCCTGCTTACTTCAGGGTGGTCTATTTTGCAGATAGACAATATATTCTGTGTACTTTGATTTCCAGAATCCATGAGAAATCTGTAAGTCGTGGGCCATGAGGAGCCTGTTTGGTCAGGCCCATCTCTTCCACTGTTCCTGCCTGCCTCCCTTCTTTCCTCTTGTGCTGTCGTTAGCTCTTTGCTCCACCTCTTGTCTCACTCCTGACACAATGACTGAATACAGAGCAGGCCCATGAGGAAAGCTGATGTTCAAAGTTCACTCCATGAGGTTGTGGGGGGGTAGTGTTCATTGCTTATCCTGAGTTGCCCTGAAAAGGTGGTCAGCTTATTTTTTAGAATGACAGTTTCTGAGTGGCACACGTTGGTGTGAATCATAGACAATAAGATCAGGAGCAGGCCATTCGGCCCTTCAAGCCTGCTCCGCCATTCAGTACAATCGCAGCTAATCATCCAACTCAATAACCTGTTCCCGTTCTCTCCTCATACCCTTTGATCCCTGTAGCCCCAAAAGCTATAACTCTTCCTTGAAAACATTCAATGTTTTGTCCTCAACTGCTTTCTGTGGCAGAGAATTCCACAGACTCATCACTCTCTGGGTGAAGACGTTTCTCCTCATCTCAGTCCTAAATGACTTGCTGTATATTGTTACATTGTAAGCACTGGTTCTGGACTTCCCAGTCATCAGGAGCACCCTTCCCTACATTTATCTTGTCTGGAAATGTTAGACTTTTATAGGTTCTGGTTGGGACTGAAGTCATAAAAAACTCCTGTATCCTCCTGGATTAAATGAATTGCTCTGTACATACTGGGTAGTCTGTACCATTTCAGATTCTAGATTAGAGTGGTGCTGGAAAAGCTCAGCAGTTCAGGCAGCATCCGAAGAGCAGGAAAATTGACGTTTCGGACAAAAGCCCTTCATCAGGAATACAGGCAGAGTGCCTGCAGGGTGGAGAGATAAATGAGAGGAGGGCAGGGTGGGGAGAAAGTGGCATTGAGTACCGGGGAGTTGCAGTGGGAGAGGGACTCCCTGAGATCCTTGTAGAGAAGAACGTGGGGGAGGAATCCCATCCCTGACAGGGAATTAATTTCTAATACTTTCTCTGTACCTTTTATCCCAAGGGTGAGCCAGGAAAACCTGGTGAAAAGGGCGCCCAGGGAGATAGAGGTCCTCCTGGGATATACGGAGGGTATTCGGGCAAGAGCAGCAGTGTGGCAATGCCGGGCCCTCCAGGGTCTCCCGGAGAAAGAGGATCACCTGGACCCCCAGGGCCTGCAGGTCTACCTGGAATGCCAGGAACACCAGGAACACCAGGAACAGCGGTAAGGACTTAAAATCCAGCCAGTGCCTCCATGACTGTCCTTTTCACTGAAAATATACTATGAGTCTGTCAGAGGATACCAACTTTCGCTGGCTCTTGATAAAGACTAATTCATGGTTCCTGCTCCCTCCACCGTGGACCATCTTTCCCCACATCCTTTCTGTTACTTTTGTTGGAATCTTTCAAGGCTGTGGTTTCCATTGGGATGGTGCCACAGTGGGGTACCATTTGTGTGTGCTGTCACTGACAGGATCAGAGAGAGAAGGCCCACATATGTCATAAGAGGAAAATAGGAACTGCTCGCATCTGCTGCACCAGTCAATTAGATCATAGCTCAGCACTGTTTCAACTTTATTAAACTGTTTGGTTTCCACAATCCTTACCAGGAGAATTTAACAGTATTTAAATGTGCACTTGCAATGCATCTAGACTTAGGGGACAAGAGCTGGAAAATGGAATTAGAACAGTTAGGTTTTTTTTCACTGGTGCAGTCTCGATGGGCTGAAGGGCCTTTTCCTGTACTGTACATCTCTATGACCTTGACCTAATAAAAACCAACAGACCATTGCAACCTTAGCAGACCCAGTATTGTGGGGAGGGAGTTTTCAATTATCATAATTCAAATTCCAGAAAAATCACAAATACCCATCCAGAGGAAAAATCTGGCTTCTCCTCTGTACGTTTCATAAAATCCCTCACTAAGGAAGTGGGCCATTCAGCCCATCAAGTCAACACTGACCCTCCAAAAGCATTCCACCCAGACTCATCCTCTACCCTATCACCGTCCATTTCCCATGGCTAATGCACCTAGCCTGAACATCCCTGGACACCAGGGGGAAATCTACCATGGCCAATCCACCTAACCTGCACATCTTTGGACTGTGGGAGGAAACTGGAGAACCCAGAGGAAACTCACGCAGACACAGGGAGAATGTGCAAACTCCACACAGACAGGTAGAATTGAATCTGGGCCCCTGGTGCTGTGAGGCAGCAGTGCTAACCACTGAGCCACTCTGCAAGTTTGTGACTATGCATATCAACAATGCATCTGCCAGTTTTTGGGCCATCAAATAGTCACCAAATAGTGCCCCAATTTTACCATGGTCCCTGTTTACAATCTTTCCACACAAAGAGAACCCTTAGTCTGCAGAATCATACTGAATCTGAAATGTTTTAACTCTGTTATCTCTCTACAGATGCTGCCAGACCTGCTGAGTTTCTCCAGTACTCTCTGCATTTGTTCCATCTTCTTAATGACTCTGGGTAAAGATGCATATCCTGGATACCTGATGGATTTGTTGGTGATTCTCTGTTGAGTCTTTCCTGAAACTTGTAACCTCACAGTTTTGGGGTAATCCTTGTGAGTCATCTTTGCACCTTTTCCCTATTTATTTTTTTTGGTCCCTATATTTGGAGACCAAAAATATGAGCCTGTGGGGGTGATGGAAATACCTTCATTTCAAACACAGAGGAGACCAGCTTCAGACAGCTGACCAGCGTTCGTTAATAAATCCTGGTAATAAACCGCTGGCAGTTTGATTATTTTGTGTGCTGTCAGGGAGAGTTCTGTAATTCACTGGTGAGCTTCGGTTAAATCCTTCATTCCAAGTTATTTCACGAAGGTGTTCCTTCACTCTGTTTGTAAGCTTGTTCCATAATAAGGTAAACCGTTGCAAAACACTTCATCATGCTGGCTTTTCATGCCCAGGAGAATAGTGTCCTGTGTGTGTGTCGTGTGGTGAAACTGCCAATCTGATATTCCTAAACAGACTAATGATCCTTCCACAGAGGGGGTGCTTTCCAGAGGGGATTCCTACTGTGACTGGAATGTTCCACTCAATCTGAAATAACCTTTGATTCCATCCCACAGGCTGATGCTGTTAACTTTGATGAGATCAAGAGATTAATAAGACAGGAAGTCACAAAAATCTTTGATGGTGAGTGAACATTTCACTTTGTGTTCCTTCATTTCCATCAGTTCACCATCAGAACTCTACAGTCTGAGAATTTGGTAATCGATCTGTCAGGGATGGAGAAGCACACGCTCGGTTCCCTGTGCTCCTGGGTTTCTGAGCTGGGCCCCACTGCTGTGAGCAGCTGCTGACTGTGAGCCAGGTGCTCCCCTACCCCTCACCTTGCATAGAAGAAGAGGACAACGTCACTGGGCCTCACTCACACTCCATCCTCTGAATTGGAGTGGGGTGATGGGTGGTAGATGGTACTGGTAGCAGCTGGTATGTGGGTATCAGTCACCCTTCAGAGGCACATGAAGAACATAACCCATCTGCCACCTCATTGTACGAACAACAGAACAGGTACCCTATCCCAGGCAGAACATTACCCCATGGTATCTTTCTTCGTATGGGGTCAACTCTCGCCACGGTTAATGAGGAACCCCTCCTTCTACAAGAGACAAGTGTCCAAGTGCTGCTAAGGCCATTTTTCTTTGCCATTGCTGGGGAAACAATATGACACAACAATGTGAAATATAAGAACATAAGACAAAAGAGCAAGAGTAAGCAGCTCAGCGGATCCAGCCTGCTCCACCATTCAAACTAATCAGGATGGATCGTGGGTTTCAACTTCACTTTGCTGCCTGCCTCCCATATCCTGTGATTCCAAAAGACCAAAAATCTGTCAAAATCAGAATCCATGTACTTAACGAATGTACTTTAGAACCAGTGATATTGGTCTGGTGTAGCCAGGGTCATGGTGTTGACTCCCAATGTCCCTAGAATCCCTACAGTGTAGAAACAGGCAATTCAGCCCAACAAGTCCACACTGACCATCCAACGAACATCACGCAGAGACCCTGTGGCTAACACATCTGACCTACACATCCCTGGTCACGACAGGGCAATTTAGCATACCCAATCTACCTAACTTGCACATCTTTAGACTATGGGAGGAAACTGGTGCACCCGGAAGAAACCTATGCAGGCATGGGGAGAAAGTGGAAACTCCAAACAGACAGTCACCCGAGGATGGAATCGAACCCAGGTCCCTACGCTTTGAGGCAGCAATGCTAGCCACTGCCCCTAAACCCTTTATGGAGGTGAGATAGTGAGTATAGGTTGCAGACTAGCCTCCCTTGAAACCCAGACCCTAGCCAGGTTCTCCCTGTTCTCCAGTTGTGGGTTTCTAAGGTGTTCCCTTCAATTACAGGTCTTTACTGGAGGTTCAACGATCAGGAGAACTCACTGCAGCTCACTCAATGGCCTATGTTCTCTTTTCCAGAAAGAATGGCATACTACCTAGCCAGAATACGGACTCCAGATTCAACCAGCCAAGGAAGGCCCGGACCCCCTGGTAAAATTGGACCGCCTGGTCACCCAGGGCAACCAGGTCAATCTGGATTGCCTGGACAACCTGGAAGAGATGGACGGTCTGGGTTACCTGGGCCAAAAGGTATACCTTATTTTAAACATTCCATTAGGGAGCTGCGATCATGTTAAATTCCATTCAGTGCAAGTAGGTTCTGAGTGTGTATGTGTGGCCTCACATCTGGTCCCTTCACAACACAGACAACATGTCTCCATTTGAGCTGAAGGCTGTGTTGACTGATTTTAAAAATAGCAACTCCTCAGTGAATAATGATTTGGAGATGCCGGTGTTGGACTGGGGTGTACAAAGTTAAAAATCACACAACACCAGGTTATAGTCCAACAGGTTTAATTGGAAGCACACTAGCTTTCGGAGCGACGCTTCACCTGATGAAGGAGCGTCGCTCCGAAAGCTAGTGTGCTTCCAATTAAACCTGTTGGACTATAACCTGGTGTTGTGTGATTTTTAACCTCAGTGAATAAGGCAGCATCAGTGAAGGGACAGGGCACTTCTTTCAATTTTATGGTTCTTCTGAACTAGAAGAAAGTAAACTGACCTTTCAGTTAAACTGGGAAAGAAATAGATATTCCCACCCACTGAACAGAAACTCACCAAAAGCTGCAGTTAATTGAAGGAAGTGTTTGATCTTGCTGCTGGAAGACTATTCTGGAAAGGGGTGATAAATTAAGCCATTGCCCATCAAAGGATTGACAATAAGCAGATACAAAACAGCAATCCATCTGCTGTGTTAATCCAGTGTTTAAATAAATTGGTACTAAAATCTTCATTGAAAAATTAAATGATGAGAATCTCATTCTTCCGCAGGAGAGCACATTCTGATTGTAATGTCTTAGGGACATTTTCAACAATCTCCCAGGAGCCAGAACATCCCCACAATTTGTGCTAAATTAGCATAACCACTTCACTGAGAGTGTTTAATGGGGACAGTGTAGAGGGAGCTTCACTCTGAATCTAACCCTGTACTGGGAATGTTTGATGAACAAACTGTAGAGGAGGTTTTACTCTGTATCCATCCAGTGTTTTAGCTGTTTCCAGAATCTTTGGAGAGCTGAATGTTTGCTGACAAACTGCCCAGTTAAATACTTCAGTTTACAATTGTTGCATGTTTTCAGCTCATCCATTAAGAAGTTATTGAACTCTATTTTTTTGCCACAGGTCCCAGTGGCCAGAAGGGAGACCGAGGTGAAAACGGAATTGGTCGTGTGGGTGAGCCAGGCCCACCTGGCCCTGCAGGTATGACCTGTTTACACTGAGGAATGGACGGCCTTGGTGTGGTTTGCTGTATAAAGCATGTTTATTTCACAGCTGTTTTGTCATGACTCTATCCCGTGGAGATGTGTCATGTTAAAGAGGCGTCATTGCAACAGAAATCTGCTGATGCAGCCAGTACAGAACGTGATCTGTTGAATCAGGTGTGCAATAGTTTGGATTATCTGAATCATAGAATCCCTACAGTGTGGAAGCAAGCCATTCGGCCCATCGAGTCCACCCGACCCTCCGAAGACCATCTCACCAAAACCCAGTCTCCCACCTAGCCTGCGCATCCCTGAACATTATGGGCAATTTAGCCTGGTCAATCCACCGAACCTGCACATCTTTGGACTGTAGGAGGAAACCAGAGCAGCCAGTGGAAACTCACGCAGACACGGGGAGAATGTACAAACTCCACAAAAACAATCACCCAAGGGTAGAATTGAAAACAGGTTCCTGGTACTGTGGGCCAGCAGTGGTAAGCACTGAGCCACTGTGCTGCCCATTATTTCTGGATTGGACTATCGAATCTGGATTTCTGAGACTCTCATCCATCCTCATGATTCCTGGATCTAGAGAGGCAAAGCTAGAGTGTGTGAATACAGACCTTTAGGCTGGTATCCACTGAGCAGTTATGAAGATCAGACCTATTAACGGTCAAATATCTTGGCTAATCTTACTGAATTATGTGAAGAAGTGACTGAAAAACAGTTAAGGTACTTCAGTAAATGTGATAAACCTGGAAATTCAAAATTCTTTCAGTAAGTAACTTGTAAAATAGTTGTGACTGCAGTCCCAACATGGCAAAGTTGGAGGGTGAAGAACTAACAAAGAACAGCCAACTGACTGTGAACACAGTGGACGTGAGTAAGTGTTAATGATCCACAAGCTGGGGTAAAGTGGGAAGCATCCCATTACAACATTGATTTGGACTCTGCAATTGGAAATACAGTTTTAATCTTAACAGATGACTGAAAGTTGGGTGGAGAGGATATCGCTAATTTTTAATGATTGGTGGTAATGTATTTATCAATAGGAGGTTAGTGATTCTGGTAAGGCCAGTGTTCGCTGTCAGTTCCTAATATGGTAGAGTTCTGCCTTGAACAGCCACAGTGTGGATGATGTAAAGCCATTCTTGATGATCTGAGGAGGCTCAGTGATGATGAGGGATCAGTGATACACTTCCAGGTTAAGAATACTATGCTAATACTGAACTAAATTATAACAAAATACAAGCAATTGATTAACATCATTGTAGACTGCTGCGTAAAAGCCAAATGAAAGTCCAGTTAGATCAGTGTGAGATGGTGGAGTTTGGTCAAATAAATGAGGAGGTGCATAACTCCTGGAAATTGGGGTAGACAAACAGGAGAAACCAATGGTCATGGACTCACCAACCATTAAAAATAACAATGCAGGAATTGAAAAGCAGTGAAGTTGTCGATCTTAGTTGGATTGTGGTGAAAGAACATTGAACCATTCTGCCCTCTCAATATAAAAAGACTTCCATACATTTTAAGATTTGGAGATGCCAGTGTTGGACTGGGGTGTACAAAAGTTAAAAATCACACAAGATCAGGTTATAGTCCAACAGGTTTATTTGGAAGCACTAACTTTCGGAACGGACAACCACCTGATGAAGGAGCGTCGCTCCGAAAGTTAGTGCTTCCAAATAAACCTGTTGGACTATAACCTGGTCTTGTGTGATTTTTACCTTTATATTTTTAAAAATGCCCATCACACCACATGACATCCTGAAGCACATTTACAGCCACTGAGGAATATTGTATTCTATAAAAAGAAAATCAGAAACCTTGCAAAATATCTCTCCAATTCTTCTAAGGATGATGCTGGAACTGAGAGGTTGAGACTATCAGGGAAGACTAAGCAAACCAGGATTGTTGACTCCAGAATAGCAAGGACTGAGAAGTTACCTTACGACTGGTTGTACAGGATAGACATTAATGGACGTCTGCTTTAGGAAGGTAGCGGCCTTTGGAAAGTATAGACAATAATAAATCGAGTAGTCTTACCTGATGATGGGATGATAACAGTCTCAAACTCTTCAATGCAGCTGACATCATTTGAAAGGGCTTCCTGCCAGGTGTTCAAAGTATCTGCCTATTAAAGGGGACTTTGAAACCGTACAGAAGGACCCTAACCAGTACTTTAGGTATGTACAGGTAGGAACCGGCAATGCGCAGCTTTTGACAAGGCAGAAGGAAGGATGAGAGGAAAGAGATCACCAAAAACAGCAGGAGGTTATTTTAGTGAGACAGAGCGGAGCTGGAGAGTATGTCCAGAATCTGCAAAATGAAACTGAGCAGCTGCTGTCCCACTGTCAGCAACCACAGACCCCTATGCCCACACCTACCCCCACCTCACCACACCCCACTGGGGCCAGGCTAATGTTGTGAACTCAAGCCAATGAGCTGTAACATTACCCTTCTTGACCTCCTGTAGCTTTTCTGCTGGATATAAATGAAATCACTCGAAGGGGGAAGGTGTAAAAGAGATGTGTGAGGCAAGTGTTTCCGCACAAAGGGTGGCTAGTGCCTGGAACACGCTGCCAGAGGAGATGGTGGAAGCAGGCACAATAGCAGCACTCAAGAAGCACCTGGATGAATACCTGAATAGGAAGGGAGTTGTGGGATACGGATCCTGTATGTGAAGACAGTTTTAGTATGGAAGGGCAAAATGTGTCAGCACAGGCTTGGAGGGCCGAAGGGCCTGTTCCTGTGCTGTATTGTGCTTCGTTCTTTGTCTCGATGATGAGGATGGGAAACTTTAACCCGCCGTCACATTTGAGCCCTCCGGTTTTATGTATTAGACTCATAGAGAAGTACAGCATTGAATCAGACCCTTCGGCCCAACTCGTCCATACCAACCAGATATCCCAACATAATCAAGTCCCATTTGCCAGCACTTGACCCATATCCCTCTAAATCCTTCCTATTCATATACCCATCCAGGTGCCTTTAATTGTAATTGTACCAGCCTCCACCATCTCATTCCATACATGCACCATCATCTGCATGAAAAAGTTGTCCCTAGGTCCCTTTTAAATCTTTCCCCTCTCACCCTAAACCTATGCCCTCTAGTTCTGGACTCCCCGACCCCAGGGAAAAGACCTTGTCTATTTATTCTATCCATGCCCCGCATGATTTTATAAACCTCTATAAAGTCACCCCTCAGCCTCCGACGCTCCAGGGAAAACAGCCCCAGCCTGCTCAGCCTCTCCCTATAGCTCAAATCCTCCAACCCTGGCAACATCCTTGTAAATCTTTTCTGAACCCTCTCAAGTTTCACAACATCCTTCCAATAGGAGGGCGACCAGAATTGCACACAATATTCCAAAAATGGCCTAACCAATGTCCTGTACAGCCACAACATGACCTCCCAACTCCTGTACTCAATGCTCTGACCAATAAAGGAAAGCATACCAAACGCCTTCTTCACTATTCTATCTACCTGTGACTCTACTTTCAAGAAGCTATGAACCTGCACTTCAAGGTCTCTTTGTTCAGAAACACTCCCCAGGACCTTACCACTAAGTGTATAAGTCCTGCTCTGATTTGCTTTTCAAAATGCAGCTCCTTACATTTATCTGAATTAAACTCCATCTGCCACTCCTCAGCCCATTAGCCCATCTGATCAAGATCTCGTTGTAATCTGAGGTAACCTTCTTCACTGTGATCTTCACAGCTTTTCTCTCTGTTTAGTGGGCCTGTTGATCCTAAGCTGTTTGAGTTGATGAATGACACTCTTTTGTGATTTCCAATTATCTTTCTGTTCACGTTCAGGTCCACCAGGACGCCCAGGATATGGTAAAATTGGCCCACCAGGTCCAGTTGGCCAGCAGGGGGTGCCAGGTGTGCCAGGCCCACCAGGACTTCAAGGAACATCGGGGAAAAATGGGCGCTGCACACCCTCTGACTGTATCATGAGGGTACCTGAGCCTTACAATGCCAAGAATTCAAAAGGACCATCTCATTGGATGAATTAATAAAGACTTTTCTTCATTGCATTTTTGGGGGGTGTGGTTGAAATGTCAGATTTCTTTTTCCTCTTTTTTTTAATGAATCACATGAACAGCTTTTGCAGGTAGGCCGAAGTAATAATTTTTCCCAGTGTATTGTTTAGACAGTATTTGTACATGTTTCTCCAGCTATGGGAATAGGTCCTAATATTTTCCTCCCTGCAATTAGGCCCTGATAACCTTTTCAAAACCACTCGGACCTTATACCGTGGAAGCCAATATCTGTCACTGGGTGTTGTGGGACGCAGGGCACTAGTTGGTGCTCAGACTTGATAATTCTGGTTGGGGATGTTTCAAAACAATTTCATCACATGACCTCCCACAGCCCCACCCACCTGCACCGTTGTTCATTTTCTTCGGTAATCCTCACATCACCCATCTCATGAAGTGAATAGACTCTCCCAATATAATTAGATGATTCTCAGTTCAAACACCTTGTTTCTCTGACTCCAATATTTTTATAACTTGTGAACGGAACTACTGAAAGCAATTGAACCATAGACATGTTGCCTTTTCCAACAGTGTGCTTCTGAGCTTGATCCTTAACAATCCAGGGCATTCTTGGAGAGTTGACCACCTGAACTGGGATATTGGCCTCAGTCAGATCTGACCAATTGCAGGAGAAAGCCTGAACTCAGTATGCTGTTTAGCAGTACCCACTGCCCGTGTCTGTGATGTTAACAGATCTGATCAAAAATAAATGAAATGTGTCGAGAATTTATTGACTATATCAGTCCAACAGCCCTTTCTGCAGTCCCAGATCCTCTCCTTTCAGTAGTTAACTGCTATGATCCTATTCCCCACTTGATTAAGTGCTCTTATTACCAGGGTAAACGCCAAGGGGGCAATTGAATTTAAATATTCTGGAGGGAAAACTTGAATTTCTTGCACAGACTGTGTACAATGCGTCTTGGACCTCTCTGCACACAGTTGCTGACAAATCCAGATTCAGAAAGCTTGATGAAAAATACTGCAGCTCTCACAAAAGGTACAGTGAGAGAGACCGCCCCTGAACCATCAGATTGATGTTCTGGTCTCTATGTGTATGAGTGAGAGTGAGGGTAAACCGGTGACTCAGGCCAGAGCTAGCTCCACCAGGAATAGACCCCAGCAACAGGTTGGTGAAGGAAATGTGCAGATGAACCTTGGCATCACAACAATGGGGAGCAGTAATTTCAGAGCTGCTCACAACTGTCCAAAGGCAATCCAGTTCAGACAAAGGCGGATACAGACGTCAATATGGGTAAATAAAACAGTCTGTAGCTAACCCTGGGAAGTACCTGTCTTGGGAGTGTTTGATGTGAATTGATTTTAACTTTGCTGACCCAATGATACGTTATCACGTTCAGATTCCTGAGCCTGTTTTACTCCGGATTAGCTTTCTGTTGTTGCCAAATAAATCAGATTATGAGAGTCGGGTGAAAGTGAGGTTCGAATAATGGGCATGTGCCGAGGAATTGTTTTATTCTCTCACACTGTCTTAGCAACACCCACGTGAGCAGGAAATGTCTTTAAAAAGTAACAAAGTGAAGACTATTCATTGGGAATGAAATTGCTGTTCAGTTCAACCTGCAGTCAGAGCTGACTTCCTTTCTCTCAATTAAATGGACATTAATTCTCCTTCCATCATTTAAGTAGAGGATTGTAGGCAAAGTGCCAGGGGGTCAGAAACTGGGGATGTTGACTTTGCCCATGTCCTGTGCTCTCCCAGTCTCTGTCCCAGCTGTTGGGACAGGCCGTGGCTGATGGTAGGCTTCTGATCTTCATCTCTGTCTTCCAGCTCCTGCAGGTCCAGGGGAATGCTGGTCATCGTACAGTCAGACAACCCAACATGTAGCTAATGGAAGCAGGCCTTCCTGCCACACGCACACTGCAGCTCTCAGTGGTGACCACCCTCAGTTACTGCCTCCTCGGTCATTAACATGTATCCTGCCCATCCCTGCTGTGCTGACTGGCACTGCCAAAGCTGTCAGCCTGAATTGGGAACATTGTCTGGTCAAATGGGTCCTCACAAACACATGTTATTGTCACTTCTAAACATCAACTGTTGGAGAACTGGGAGTTACTCAAGAGCCCTGTATTAAAGAGTATTAAAGAGAATTTTGACAGAGCTGATGTTTGGAATTGGTTGATTTTCCGTTATTTGGTGATGTTGCAATGTGATTAAGAAGTTGTGCCTCGACCTGTCCTGCACCATGGTTTGTAATGGTGAGTCCCATCTCTGTTAACCAGAACTCTGCACACTATTTAAGCTTCAAATCTGGCCTCACTCATCCTGCATTGTGAGCATTTCCAGCCTGTTGTGGAATTTCTTCACCTTTCTGATCTGCACCTTTATGACTGTAGTGACCAGCACCTTTACCCCTGTCTGGACTGTATCAGATCTGAATGCTTCTGCCTCAAATCTTCCACATGAATAGGAAAGGCTATCCATAACTCTGTTTCGTTCATTTTTGTTTGTCTTTTATTTCCAAGTGGTGTGTGCTCATTCAGATTTCCTGTTGTTCATCAACTCCACATGTTTAAACTAACTTCCACACCCCCCACAACTTTACTTCAAGCCAGGCCTGGGGTCTCTTTGGTTCAGTTTAAGCATGAAAGGAACCCTGAATGAACAACAGTTCAGACACTGCACCTGGTGCACCCCACCCTTGCTATCTCTGAGGGCATTTGATCATGGATACAAGATTGCTCAGTTGTGCATGTCTCAGTCTGACTAGAAACTGTACCGAAAGGTGGCGTTGTTCTGAAACCACATAGGGAGCTAACTGCACAGCCACAGTGTTCTGTGCACTGTCCCATTCTCCTCTGTCAAGAAGTGACTGTATGGGAAACTGTTGGGACACTGAGATCATGCTACACTGCAGAGCCTGACCACTCTACACACTGATGCAATGTGAGCAATTGAGAAACAGACCATCTAAAGACACTTGCAGAAGGGTCCATTTGGAGCATTAGTCTAGTGAGAAATGTCCCCAAACTCAACTCAGTAGTTGGACCAAGACCCAATCGGGTCCGCGCTAATACAAGTGACAGTGTGAAACATATTCAGGCAAATTTTACACCATGGTAGGAGTGACTGGCAGAAGGGACAGGGAGGGTCGGGTAAAACTGGGTGCCCTGGTAATGGTCCTATCACCTACACACTCTTGCTGGTTTTTATCAGCATTGAGGGATGTGCTGAATGGCCCACATTCCCAGATGAAAGTGGAAGGTCCATTCTGAGCAATTAATGATTCCAATGGCTGGCAAACCACTGAGGGGGAACTGAGCAAACAGGAGGTGGACCAGTTTAGGGCCAGGCTGCAGGGGTGGCCACTCCCTTCACATGCATGCACACGCACACATTCAGACGCACACAGGCACATACACACGCATGCACACGCACACATTCAGACGCACACAGGCACATACACTCACTCACACGCATGCACACGCACACATTCAGATGCACACAGGTACATACACTCGCTCACATGCATGCACACGCACACATTCAGATGCACACAGGCACATACACTCACTCACACGCATACACACGCACACATTCAGACGCACACAGGCACATACACTCACTCACACGCATGCACACGCACACATTCAGATGCACACAGGCACATACACTCACTCACACGCATACACACGCACACATTCAGACGCACACAGGCACATACACTCACTCACACGCATGCACACGCACACATTCAGACGCACACAGGCACATACACTCACTCACACGCATGCACACGCACACATTCAGACGCACACAGGCACATACACTCACTCACACGCATGCACACGCACACATTCAGACGCACACAGGCACATACACTCACTCACATGCATGCACACGCACACATTCAGATGCACACAGGTACATACACTCGCTCACATGCACACGCACACATTCAGACGCACACAGGTACATACACTCGCTCACATGCATGCACGCACACATTCAGATGCACACAGGCACATGCACACACACGCATGCACACGCACACATTCAGACGCACACAGGCACATACACTCACACGCATGCACACGCACACATTCAGACGCACACAGGCACATACACTCACACGCATGCACACGCACACATTCACACACACGCACATCCACTCACTCACACGCATGCACACGCACACATTCAGACACACACAGGCACATACACTCACTCACACGGATGTGCACACACACATCAATGTTACTACATAAAATGCAACTTTACTCCCAAAATATCATTCAAATACAGACAATCTGAGATGCATTATGCAGCTACATGTGAATTATTCAGATTAAATCGTTGTTTCAGAAGATGGTATGGTATATTCCAGAATCATTTATTACACAATTGTTAAAAATGAAGATTAATTTCATGGGTTTTAAAATACAAGTGAACACAGTGAATGTTGGTGTGAAATGGTTGATATTAAGATGTTGCCTGTTTATATGTTGTTCCTGATTCACTTCCATTGAAATGATTGAAACCAGGATTGATGTGAAAGAAGCTGCTGTATAAATACTGACTGTTCAATATCACACATTTAATACATACCTCAACATTCACCTTTTGTCAAAATGTGGCTCTGTGCAGCAGCCTGAATCAGCAGAAATCAACATTACAGCTAACTCTTGTTATTACACCCACCAGCTGCCCTCTTGGGGTACTTACACTGATGTGTGGCAAGATCATCCAGAGACCCGGAATTCAGTCCTGTTCTGATTCCTGAGCAGAATATTTCATAGTAACGTGACGCTCATGAAACATAGAACATTACAGCACAGTACAGGCCCTTCAGCCCTTGGTGTTGCGCTGACCTGTGAAACCAATCTGACGGCCACCTAACCTACACTATTCCCATCTTATCCATATGTTTTTTTTTATTTGTAAATATTTTTATTGAAAAAAAAGATTTTAGTTTTATTACAAAATTACAGAATCACTACAACACAGTATAATAACCTTATAATGCAATGACAATAACAGGAAACAAACTACTACTCTACTCCACAAACCACTGAGGAGAGTGAGAAAATAAAAACTACAATTCAGTAAATAACTGAAAAAAACTAAATTAAACCAAGGTAAATTAAGTTACATTCAGTTGAGTTACAACACTCAGCGCAATCCCACCAAAGCTCCCCACCACGGGAGCATCAGTTGGCAAACCTGTGTTTGTTTGGGATTCTTCCTTCCAGGGGTCCCCCGGCCCACTAGACACAGCTCTCATCACTACACAAAAGCTCTGACCAATATAGCCAACAAGTCTGAGTCCTTATATTTCAGAAAGGGCCGCCACATCCAGTAGAAGAGTTCCATTTTCTGGTGCACCATACTTGTGAAGAAGTTCTGGGGGATTCTCCAACACTTCGCACAAATGAAAGAATATGAAACAGCTTCTTCCCATGCACATCGAAAGAGGGGAGATTCGGCAAACCCAAGGGGAGGGACATTGGATCTACTTTGACCTCGGTTCCCAAGACCCCTTCCAAAACACTCGCTATAGCGCCCCAATACCTACAAAGCTTGTGGCATGACCATAAGCAATAAATAAGAGTACCAATATCTGTTTTACATTTGGGGCACACTGGGGATGCTCCTGTCTTCAATTTCACAAGCCGCTCTGGTACCAAATGAGCCCTGTGGAGTACCTTCAGTTGCATAGCCTGCGTCCTATTGCAAATTAAAATCTTCCTTACGTTCTCCCAAATATCCTCCCATACCTCTGACGAGATCTCCACCCCCAATTCCTGAGTCCAGATTCCGCACAGCCGCTCAATGTCTTTCAAAACACTACCTCCTAATAAATGATAGAGGGCGCTGACCGAGAGAGTACCCATGGACCAAAGTACTCTCCTCTCCACTTTCGAATTATAGGGACTAACCGTCAATGTAGTCTTTTTCTGTATAAAGTCCCTAATCTGAAAATAAATCTCCCAGACAGGAGACTCTTCTGGACTCCCAGAGCTTAAAACCAGAATCCATCAATCCCAGCTGGAATCCTGGCATTCCTACTATGGGAGTAAAAGGGGAAGTTTTTTGTAAATTGCCCTCACTTTGTGGCATCATTCTCCATGCTTTAACCGTGTTAAGGACAATCGGATTTCTGCAATATTCCAGAACAGTCCTCATCTTGTCCATAAACAACATTAAATGAGGGGACATTTCCCCTGGGAGGCCTCAATGTCCAGCCAAACTGACCATGGGTCCTGGCAGGCCCAGTCAGCCACCTCGGATAGTAGGGAACTTAATTGACATTTCTTAAAATCTGGAAAGTCCACACCCCCATCCCCTGCGGAAGCTGCAATGTGGCAAGCTTAACAAGAGGCCTCCTGTGATGCTAGATAAAAGAACTGAGCCAACCGTTAAGCCTCCATAGCACCTGGCAGGGCAGCATCAAAGGGAGCATTTGCCTGGGATATAATAAACGAGGAAGAACGTTCACTTTGACCAGAACTATTCTACCCAACCAGGATGTCGGAAGGTCCTGCCTTTTCAGACCATAAGACATAGGAGTGGAAGTAAGGTCATTTTACCCATTGAGTCCACTCCTCCATTCAATCATGGCTGATGGGCATTTCAACTCCACTTACCCGCACTCTCCTCAGAGCCCTTAATTCCTTGCCAGATCAAGAATTTATCAACTGCACAAAATTAGCTTTATATAATTGATCAAAGGCCGGGGTGATAAAAATGCCTAAATACAGGAAACCTCCCTGCGACCACTGAAAGGGAATCAGATTCCACCCCCACGATCAGGTACTCTAATAAGACCCCCACAGGCATGGCCTCCGACTTCATAAAATTGTTTATTATACCCCCCCCGGGAAAGAACCAAATAAATTAAATGGGACACAAATGTCATTGAATCAGTTAAAAAGAGAAGAATGTCATCTGCATAAAGGGTGATCTTACACCCTCCTTATCCTACCTCTGGGGCAGTTATATTGGGATCCTTCTGGATGGCCTCTGCCAACAGCTCAATCACCTATATAAATAGTAACGGTGAAAGGGGGCACCCTTATCGGCTGTTTCTGCCAATACTAAAACTGTCAGACCTTATACCATTCATGAGAACTGCTGCTTTAGGGTCACTGTATAACAATGCCACCCACTGGGTAAAGACTCCTCCAAGACCAAACCACTCCAAGACATAAAGGTACGGCCACTCCACCCGGTCAAACACTTTCTCTGCATCCAGGGAGACTACCAAACCCGGAATCGACCCTTGCTGGCATACCTGACTATATTTAGTACTTTTCTAATATTATTAGAAGACCTCAACCCCAAATAAAACCTGTCTGGCCCTCCTTTACAATGAAGGGCAAAACCCACTCCAACCTCAACGCCAGCATTTTTGACAGAATTTTAAAATCCATGTTCAGTAATGATATGGACCTGTTCGAAGTGCTTTCCCTCTCTTGAGAATAACAGAAATATTTGCTTCTCTCAGAGAGGATGGGAGGCAGTCCTGACTGTATGAATAATTGTACATATCCAACATTGGCCCGGTCAGCATGCTTATAAACTCCTTATAACACTCACTTTGAAATCTGTCGGGCCGAGCGCTTTACCACTCTGGAGCTGCCTCACCGCCTCCTATATCTCTTGGATTATCAGTGAGGCATTCAGAAAAGTCTCCTGCTCTGAAGTTACACCCAGAAGGTCTAGGGTTTTAAAAAAGGACTCCACTTTCACCAATCTGTCCACACAGCCCTCCAACTGGTACAGCTTAAAGTAGAACTTCCTGAATGCTGCGTTAATCTTTTTGGAATCGAAAGTGAGAGTACCAAAGCTCTCTCTAACGGGTGTGGTAGATAGGAGGGCATTCTTCTTTCTGGCCAGGTACGCCAGATATCTACCCTGTTTATCATTATACTCGAATAACCTCTACTTCGCAAAGGAAATCTCCTTCTTTGTTGTCTGAGTGAATGCAGCTTTCAGAGCATCCCTGAGGACTGTAATCCGCTACAACTTGCTCACAGACGGTCTGTGAAAGTATGCTGTCTCGGCTGCTTTCAGCCGGCCTCGAGCATATGCTGTTGCTGTCCCCTCTGCTGCTTCCGAGTCGCCGAGTAAGAAATAATCAAACCCTTGCATAGGCCTTGGCAGTCTCCCACAGCACTGACAGATTACTGGCCGTACCCGAATTAATGTCCCAAAAGATTTTATTTCCCGTGAAAAATACTTAGTAAACTTGCTATCCTTCAGGAGGAAAGGATCCATGCGCCAATGCCCTGAGCCTGTCCCATCACCACCAGTCTTGGCCTCCATGTCCATTGCCGCATGATCGGAAATGGCTATGTTGCCAATTCTGCAAGACAGCACCGAATTCAAAACAGCCAATGGGACAAAAAATGTGTCAATCATAGTGTAGCACTTATGTGGGTTGGAGAAAAAGGTGAAGTCCCTACCCTCAGGGTGAAGACATCTCCACACATCCACCAATCCCAGCTCCCTGTTCAGGTCCACCTGGATAATGGGAATATACCCGCGAGACTCCTAGGGCATCCTGTCCACCTCGAGCTCCATAACTCAATTAAAGTCTCCCCCTATAATTGTATGACGCGCCCTAAGGACCATCAACCTGGAAAGCTCATCTGTTAAAAATTTGCCTGAATGTGCCAGGGGGCAATATATTCAAGATCCCATACTCCTTGCCCTGTATTAAAGCTTTAAGAATCATAAACTGCCCATATTCATCCTTAGTTTGGTCTAACCGGTGAAATGGGAGATTCTTCTGGATGGGTATAGCAACTCCTCTACTTTTCGAATTAAAGGATGAGAAAGCACCTGTCTGAACCCTCCCTGCTGTAACTTCAAGTGCTCCTTATTGGTTAGATGTGTATCTTGCAGCAAGGCTACATCGACCCTCTGTTTTCTAAGGCTTGAAATTATCTTCTTTTCTGGATGTAGGTTTGCTCGCTGAGCTTAAAGGTTCACGTTCAGATGTTTCGTCACCAGACTAGGTGACATCTTCAGTGAGTCTCCAGATGAAGCATTGCTGATGATTCCTGCTTTCTATTTATATGTTTGGGTTTTCTTTGGGTTGGTGATGTCATTTCTTGTTCATTTTCTCAAGAGTTGGTAAATCGGGTCCAAGTCAATGTATTTGTTGATAGAGTTCCGGGTGGAATGCCATGCTTCTAGGAATTCTCATGTGTGTCTCTGTTTGGCTTGACCAAGGATGGATGTGTTGTCTCAGGCGAAGTGGTGTCCTTCCTTATCCGTATGTAAGGATACTAATGAGAGAGACGGTCATGTCGTTTTGTGGCTAGTTGATGTTCAAGTATCCTGGTGGCTAGTTTTCTGCCTGTTTGTCCAATGTAGTGTTTGTTACAGTTCTTGCATGGTATTTTGTAAATGACATTTGTTTTGCTTGTCATCTGTATAGGGTCTTTCAAGTTCATAAGCTGCTGTTTTAGTGTGTTGGTGGGTTTGTGGGCTACCATGATACCAAGGGGTCTGAGTAGTCTGGCAGTCATTTCTGAGATGTCTTTGATGTATGGGAGAGCGGCTAGTTTTTCTGGATGCATTTTGTCTGCTTGTTTTGGTTTGTTGCTGAGAAATTTGCGGATTGTGTTCATTGGGTACCCGTTCTTTTTGAATACACTGTATAGGTGACTTTCCTCTGCTCTGCGTAGTTCCTCTGTGCTGCAGTGTGTGGTGGTTCATTGGAATAATGTTGTGATGCAGCTTCATTTGTGGATGTTGGGATGATTGCTTCTGTAGTTCAATATGTTCAGACGAAACGTCTGAACATGACCCTTCCAGCTCAGCAAGCAAACCTACATCCAGAACCTCAACCTGAGCTACAAATCTTCTCAAAACTCACTATCTTTTTTTCTCTTAATCGGTGAATGACTCCCCTTAATATTCCAGGTGCACCGTTTAAATGAACGGTTAGCCATAGCTGTCCGAAAGTCCATGCCCCCCGGGAGGAAGAACCCCACTCATAGCGCGCCGAGTGGAAACAGAAAGCAGTTTGTATAAACTTTAAAATACAATGACCAAAACTACCATATCAAAACTTCTAAGAGCTACTTCTACAACAGACCAACATATAATACAATTGAAAGGAGACTCTCCCCCTTGCCCACAGGGAGCGCTCATACTAGCCACTAACCCCTCAAAGTTTGTGGGAAGATTCATAGCTCAGATGCTCGTTGTTGTGGTTCTGTTCGCCGAGCTGGGAATTTGTGTTGCAGACGTTTCGTCCCCTGTCTAGGTGACATCCTCAGTGCTTGGGAGCCTCCTGTGAAGCGCTTCTGTGGTGTTTCCTCCGGCGTTTATAGTGGTTTGTCTCTGCCACTTCCGGTTGTCAGTTCCAGCTGTCCATTGCAGTGGTCGGTATATTGGGTCCAGATCGATGTGCTTATTGATTGAATCTGTGGATGAGTGCCATGCCTCTAGGAATTTCCTGGCTGTTCTCTGTTTGGCTTGTCCTATAATAGTAGTGTTGTCCCAGTCGAATTCATGTTGCTTGTCATCTGCGTGTGTGGCTACTAAGGATAGCTGGTCATGTCATTTCGTGGCTGATTGGTGTTAGAACATAGAACATAGAACAATACAGCACAGAACAGGCCCTTCGGCCCACGATGTTGTGCCGAACATTTGTCCTAGCTTAAGCACCCATCTATGTACCTATCCAATTGCCGCTTAAAGGTCGCCAATGATTCTGACTCTGCCACTCCCACAGGCAGCGCATTCCATGCCCCCCCCCACTCTCTGGGTAAAGAACCTACCCCTGACATTCCCCCTATACCTTCCACCTTTCACCTTAAATTTATGTCCCCTTGTAACACTCTGTTGTACCCGGGGAAGAAGTTTCTGACTGTCTACTCTATCTATTCCTCTGATCATCTTATAAACCTTTATCAAGTCACCCCTCATCCTTCGCCGTTCCAATGAGAAAAGGCCTAGCACTCTCAACCTATCCTCGTACGACCTATTCTCCATTCCAGGCAACATCCTGGTAAATCTCCTCTGCACTCTCTCCAAAGCTTCCACATCTTTCCTAAAGTGAGGCGACCAGAACTGCACACAGTACTCCAAATGTGGCCTTACCAAGGTCCTGTACAGCTGCAACATCACTTCACGACTCTTGAATTCAATCCCTCTGCTAATGAATGCTAATACACCATAGGCCTGCTTACAAGCTCTATCCACCTGAGTGGCAACTTTCAAAGAGCTATGAACATAGACCCCAAGATCCCTCTGCTCCTCCACCTCACTAAGAACCCTACTGTTAACCCTGTATTCCGCATTCTTATTTGTCCTTCCAAAATGGACAACCTCACACTTGACAGGGTTAAACTCCATCTGCCACTCCTCAGCCCAGCTCTGCATCATATCTAAGTCCCTTTGCAGCCGACAACAGCCCTCCTCACTATCCACAACTCCACCAATCTTCGTGTTCATGGATGCGGATCATTAGCTATCTTCCTGTTTGTCCTATATAGTGTTTTGAGCAGTCCTTGCATGGGATTTTGTACACTACATTGGTTTTGCTCATGCTGGGTATCGGGTCCTTCGTTCTGGTGAGTTGTTGTCTGAGAGTGGCTGTTGGTTTGTGTGCTGTTATAAGTCCTAGTGGTCGCAGTAGTCTGGCTGTCAGTTCGGAAATACTCTTGATGTATGGTAGTGTGGCTAGTCCTTTGGGTTGTGGCATGTCCTCGTTCCGTTGTCTTTCCCTTAGGCATCTGTTGATGAAATTGCGGGGGTATCCGTTTTTGGCGAATCCATTGTAGAGGTGTTCTTCTTCCTCTTTTTGCAGTTCTGGTGTACTGCAGTGTGTTGTGGCCCTTTTAAACAGTGTCTTGATGCAACTTCTTTTGTGTGTGTTGTGTGTCGTCCATCAAGACAGCTGGAACTGACAACCGGAAGCGGCAGATTCAAACCACTACAAATGCTGGAGGAAAGATCACAGAAGCGCTTCACAGGAGGCTCCCAAGCACTGAGGATGTCACCTAGACAGGGGACGAAACGTCTGTAACACAAACTCCCAGCTCGGCGAACAGAACCACAACAACTCACTAAGCCCTTCATGGCTCCTTCTGGCTAAAGCTGTGTCCCAGCCCCAAACAACACAAAGTGAGAGAAAAATTACACACATCCTATAACGAGAAAGTTAAAAGAGGACACTCAACCCATCCCATCAATACTTAAACCTTAGGCACTCCTGATAGAACAGAAATATATAAGCCCCCCCTACCGACCTCCCCCGACTGCCTCCCCCATCCCATACCAAGGGCGAAGAAAAGGAAGTGATGAGAAAAAAGAACAAAGGACAATGGGAGGGGAGAGAGAAGGGAGAAGAGAGGACAAAAGAAAAAAACAACTATGACCCCCACATATATTAAAAAAAACACAACAACCAGGTAAACTAGGCAAATTGTGGAGAAAATCAAAGTAAACATTATCGTCCATATTATTCGAGCCAGCCAGTCTATTTTAAAGCATCCAGGACGTCCTTTTCCTTTTCCAGTGAGTCAAAATTAAACACGGACTCTCTGTGGCTGAAATATTGCTAGATATCTTACAGAATACTGAACATCCAAGTTCCTCAGCCTCCTTTTTACCTCATCAAAGGCCTGCCTCTTGTGGAAAAGTCTTGGAGAAACATAAATCTTGATCCTTTCTATGTCAGAGCCTGTTGATCCTTCCCCAGTGCTCTAGAAGTTTCCAGAACCATTTGCTTGTCTCTGTAATGCTGGAGTCGCACTAGGGTGGAGGCGCTGGTCCGATCCGGGCCTGTGCACTGCGACCCGGTGGGCCTGCTCAACCTGCACCCGGCCTGCCCCGACTTCCAGCTTCAGAAACTGCCGGAGCCATTAGTCGAAGAAGCTGACCAGCTGGCCTCTTCTTCTAGTTCCGGTAGCCCGACCAGGCAGATGTTCTTGATTTTTGTGGTCATTGACCTGCTCTACTAAGGCCCGTACCTGCTGTTCCAGGGCCTGGAACCGACCCGCCGAGGATTCCACCGTGGTTTCGGAGGACATGGTCTGCTGCTCCAGCTCCATGACGTGCTGCCCAAGATGCTGGATCTCCTGGTCATACTGCTGCAGCACAGCTAAGATCGGTTCCAGCCTGGTCCGGGTCTTCTCCATCGCTGGAACGATCTTCTCTTGGAGTTTCATGAGCTCCGAGACCAGGCTGTGCTCCACAGGTAAGTCCCCTGGGGCTTTCACAGAGGCCAACGTTGCGGGTGTGTCTGGTATTGCTGGGGGATCCCTGCTTGATCATCCGTGTGGTCCCTTCCCTTTAGTCATTTTTCTAACTATTTTAAACTAACACTGAACAATTCTGGGGGTCAAAAAATAACAATTTCTACCACAATGGGTAATAAAGGGAGGGTGAGTGCACCACTATATCTGGGTTCTGGTGCACAGCTCAGCAGGGCAGACCTACTGGGTCACCACCATCTTGAATTCCCATCATCGATACGTTCATCCAATGACCATTTAAATGCCCTTTAAGTTGGTGAGACTATTACTGTTGCAAGCAGAGCATTCCACACCCTTACTGCTCTCTGAGTAAAGAACCTACCTCTGACATCTGTCCTATATCTATCATCCCTCAATTTAAAGCTATGTCCCCTCATGCTAGCCATCACCATCCAAAGAAAGAGGCTCTCACTGTCCTCCCAATCTAATCCTCTGATCATCTTATCTGTCTCTATTAAGTCACCTCTCAACCTTCTCTCTAACGAAAGCAGCCTCATGTCCCTCAGCCTTTCCTCATAAGACCTTCCCTCCATACCAGCACATTCTAGTAAATCTTCTCTGAACCCTTTCCAAAGCTTCCATATCCTTCCTATAATGTGATGACCAGAACTATATGCAATACTCCAAGTGCGGCCACACCCAAGTTTTGTACAGCTGCAGCATGACCTCGTGATTCCAAAACTCAATCTCTCTACCACTAACACACCGTGTGCCTTCTTAACAACCCCATTAACCTGGGTGGCAAGTTTCAGGGATCTATGCACATGGACACTATTCCAAAAGTAATGCAGTTCCAGCTTCTATTGTACACACAGCACAAGATCAATCGGCAAAAAGGACAAACTGGTACGTCAGACCTATCTGCCAAGTCCAGCTTTGGCTGGTGGCTTTCTGCTCATGTACACTGTGTTCAAGTCAAGCTGGTCAAGCAAGGTCAGGAACTGCCCCTAGCTACTTTATAACACTCTTTATTGCAGATTAAGACTAAATGCTACAATACACAGTAATCAGAGTTATAAAAAGTCTATAAGATCATGCGACATTGAAATAGACACAGGAGTAGGCTATTTGGCTGCTCAGGCCTGCTGTGCCATCATGATTAATCTGATATTCCTCATGCCCACTTTCCTACCTTTTCTTTATAATGCATGATTCCCAAGCTGTTCCAGAAGCTAGCTCAGCCTGAAACATACACAAGGATCTACCCTCACAGCTGTCTATGACAAGGAGTTCCAAAGACTCTCTCTTCTAAGACCATGATTTCAGGTCCTAGACTCTCCCATGAGGGGAAGTAACTTCTCAGCGTTTACCTCTCAAGCCCCTTAGCAATCCTGTATGTTTCAATGAGATCACCTCTTATTCTTCTAAACTCCAGTGAGTTGAGTCCCAGCTTGTTTAACCTTTGCTCATAAGACAACCCCCCGTACCAGGGATCATCCCAATAATCCTTCTCTGAACTGCCTCCAATGAAATACTGTACTACAAGGGGACCAAAGCTGCTCACAATATTCCAGATGCGGCCTCGCCAGCACCTTGTACAGTCGCAGTAAGACTTCCCTACTCTTATACTCCAAGCCCTTGAAATAAGGGCCAACATTGCATTAGCCTTCCTGATTACCCGCTGCACTTTAATGCTAATTTTCTGTGTTTTGTGCACAAGTCTCCCCAAGTCCTTTTGTGTTGCAGCTTTCTGCAGTTCTTCTCCATTTAAATAATATCCTGTTCTTTTGTTCTTCCTTCACATTTTCCCATATTATGCTCTATTTGCCAACATTTTACCCAGTTGCTTCACCTATCAATACCTCTCTGCGGCTATTTGAATCTTTCTCCCAACTTGCCTTTCCACCTATTTTTGTGTCATCTGCGAATTTGGCAACAGCACATTCACTTCCTTCCTGCAAGTCACTAAAGTATACTGTCAACAATTCCAGGACTGATCCCTATTGAACTTGTCGCAGGTCACCAACTTGAAATGAATCCCTTATTCCCACTTTTTATTTCCTGACCATGAGCCAATTCCCTATCCCTACCAATATACTACCTCCAATATAGTGGACTCTTAAGACAACTTTGTGTGAGGTATCCTTTTGAATGCCTTCTTAAAAATCCAAATAGAACCCATTGATTGGTTCTCTTCTACCCACTGTGGTTGAGACTACCTTGAAAAATGAATAAATTAGTCACACATGATTTTCCTTCCATGAAGCTACATTGACTCTGCTTTTAATTAGTTTACAATTGTCCAAATATGCTGCTGTTACTTAATCATAGAATCCCTACAGTGTGAAAGCAAGCCATTCAGCCCACCAAGTCCATACCAACTCTCCAAAGGACATCTCACCCAAGACTCAGCCCTCTACCATATCCCTGTAATTCTGCATTTCCCATAGCTAATCCCTGGACACTATGGGTACTTTAGCATGGCCAATCCACCTAACCTGCACATCCTTGGACTGTGGGAGGAAACTGGAGCACCCAGAGGAAACCCTCGCAAACACGGGGAGAGTGTGCAAACTCCACACAGATTCGTTAGTAATTGGTTCCAATATTTTTCCAATAGATGTTTAGCTAGTCGGCCTGAGGGTACCCATGTTTTGTTTCCTTCCCTTTTAGAACAGGGATTCTGTTGCTTCAAGACAGACTATTCCACAAACTCTATCTCTCCATTTGTGTCTCTCTTCTTTAATTCAGTGCATGTTGTGCTGCTTATACCCAGGGAGGAGCAGCTCTGTAACATCATTGCAAGACTGCTTCAGGGTCCTGAAGACCTTACGCTACTTTCCCATGCCTGGAGTGTCCTCCCTCAACACCTGTCAAATCATGTCTCCATCTCAGCCCCAACTAAAAACAAAATCTGCTTGAATTGCCAACAAACTGAGAAGAAACTCAGTCTTACACTTGAATTTTTGACAACCATTGAATATCTGAATGAGTTTTGTAGCTAATGTAATGTTTTTGAAGTGTAGTCTCTGTTGTGATGTCAGAAATGCAACAGCCAATGTGTGCACAGCTCCCACAGCAGTGGGACAATGGCATAAAAAGCTGTGTTGGTGATGGTGATTGAGGGATACGTTTGGCCTAGTCACTGGCATGTCTCCCTTTCTCTTCTTCAAATTAATCGTACATGATTATTTACATGTGGTCAGCAGTTACAAGGGTGTAGGACTCAGAGCGTAAACTTAGATTTTTGTTCTCAAGTCCTGGAATAGGATCCGAACCTTGCATTTCAAAACGCAAGATTGAAACCGATTGACTGTGGTTGGCACCAACACTGAGCTATTTCTTGCCAACCACTTCAAATGACTGAAAATTGTCCAAGAATCAAAGAAGTACTATGGTGGCCATTTGGCCCATCATGTCTGTACTGACTCTTCAATGAGCATCACATTCCAGCGTTTCCCTATTTCCCTTCACACCAGTTCTATCCCAATAATCATCCAATCGCCTCTTGAATTCCTCCTGCCTCCACCACTTTTCCAGGTAGTACGTTCCAGACTCTAACTACTCACTATATGAAAACGAATTTTCTCGCGTCACATTTGCTTCTTTTGCAAAATAGTGAATCTATTCACTCTGATTTTTGATCCTTTTACAAGTGGGAACAATTTCTCCCAATCTATTCTGTCCAGCCCCCTCATAACTTTGCAATGGACGAGATGACATGACCAAGTTATTTGTAAAGCTTCTCTTTGCTACAATCACTGACCATTTAGTATGTTTCACCCTGCCACACTCCACAACTGCCTGATAGTTGCAAAGCCCCAGCAATCTTTACAAAAACATTTATGTTCTAAAATGATTATCCTGCCTACACTCACAACTTAAAACCTTTTTACTGTTTATGTGTGTCCAAATAACTTGCTGTTTTACCAACAATAAGATGAGGCTCCTCGACAAGTTACAGGATAATTATTGTCCCCTATCCTTCCTCAAATAGTACATTGGGATCCTTTACCTTCACCCAAAAGAGAAGATGGGGTTTCATCTGATCAGAAAGATGAACCTCTGACTCAGCAGCACACCTGTTAATGAAGAGCAATGTAGATGTTGTGGTTAAATCTCCAGACTGAATCTTTCAACCCAGGAGCACTGACTCTGTCCCACCCCTTGGTACAGAGCCAGGGCTGGCAGCTAAGAGGCAGGGAGGACTCAAACAGCTCAGACTTAAAGGGAAACTTTATCCAGAATCAGGGTTGGTTTTATTGAAAGATGACAAAGACAAAGAGTAAAGATTAGATTAGATTAGATTAGATTACAGTGTGGAAACAGGCCCTTCGGCCCAACAAGTCCACACTGACCCGCCGAAGTGCAACCCCCCCCCATGCCCCTACATTTACCCCTTACCTAACACTACGGGCAATTTAGCATGGCCAATTCACCTGACCCGCACATCTTTGGACTGTGGGAGGAAACCGGAGCACCCGGAGGAAACCCACGCAGACACGGGGAGAACGTGCAAACTCCACACAGTCAGTCGCCTGAGGCGGGAATTAAACCCGGGTCTCTGGCGCTGTGAGGCAGCAGTGCTAACCACTGTGCCACCGTGCACAAGAGCAACATTTGGCCTGACCTACATCTGAGTAATAGAATATACCCCAATCTGGTCAAGAGACAGAGCCCTATTGAGTGTCACTGACTGAGGAGCAAGCTTTCCCTTATTGAGTTTAATGCAGAAACTGCTGGAGGGATTATAGAGGATAACGTCGTTGGGAGTGTACCCGCCGAAATTCCTCCTTTCCCCACTGGCACACTCGCACATTTATTTTCAAGTGGGTGCAGGAGTAGGCCATTCGGCCCTGTGAGCCAGCTCTGCCATTCTATAAGATCATGATCGATCCTCTGTCTCCAGACCACATTTCTTTCTCCCCATACCCCTTGATAACTTTAATATTCACTAAATCATAAAGTAATTTCAACAGGACAGTGTTGATTGTGTAGGCCTATCTATAGGTCAATTGGCAGATATCCCTTTGGCTTTTATTGTAATGAGTTTTGGGACATCACAACTGTGGGAGTTTACAACTTACCTGAGCCTTACTGAATTCTTAAAAAGTTTGACAGGTTAAAGGATGAGGATGATTCTGCCCTGAAGGGGCAGAGGTGTCTAGAACCAAGGACACGCTCCCAGAATTAGGAGCATTTAAAGACTGAGACAAGGAATAACCTGTTCACTGATGCCCAGTTTGGGTTCCAGCAAAACAACTCAGCTCCTGACCTCATAGCAGCCTTGATTCAAACATTGACAGAGGTGCTGAATTCCAGAGGTGAGGTGTCACAGCTCCTGACACTAAGGCTGCTTTTGATGGACTGTGTCCTAAAGACGAACTGAAATAAATGGGAATGGGGGGAAAACTCTCTGCTGATTGGAGTCACACCTGGCACATAGGAAGATGGTCATGGTTGTTGGATGTCAGTCATTTCAGCTCCAGGACATCTCAGCAGGAGTTTCTCAGGGTATATCCCAGGCCCAATCATCTTCAGCTATTTGCCTCCATCATAAAGTCTGAAGTGGGGATGTTCTCTGATGATTGGACAATGTTCATCACCATTCATGACTCTTCAGATGCTGAAGCAATCCGTGTTCGAATGCAACATTATCTGGACAATATCTAGGCTTGAGCTGACAAATGGCAAGGCCACATAAATGCCAGGCAATGAGCATTACTAATAAGATGCAATCTAAACATTGCCACTTGACATTGAATAGAGTAACTACCATTGAACCCACTCCCCACCCCACCCTCAATATTCTGGGGGTTACCATTGATCAGAAACCAGCTATAGAAATACAGTGACTTCAAGAGCAGGTTAGAGGGTCAGAATCCAGCAATGAGTAACTCCCCGCTTGTAAGTGGTTCCCATTCCCTCCTTAAAATGCTTCTTAGGATTTAGGATTTTATGGAAAACAAAATCACTGATGCAATATTTGGCTCAACTACAAGCTTGTTTATTAAAACAAACCAGTCTAAATGACACGACGCCTTGATTTAACCCTGGCCCCCATCCTAAACACACAAAATCACCATGATGACAGAAGAAAAACATTCATCATAAAACCAGAGGCAAAACCTTATATTTCTGCCAAAACTTTCTTTACTTCAGACCCAAACTCCAGTGATTTGGTTGTTACTGAAGGTTATACCTAACCTCTCAGCCCCAAAATCCCTGCAGGGTAAGAACTTTCAATCCTCCACGTGTTTGAGTCCTTCTGGTGAGAGTTGTCAGTCCATAAGTGTGACCCTGCAGACCCCTTCAGACCAAGATCACTATGACTCAGCCAGACACTTCCAAGTTCCAACAGGACTGTCTCTCCAGTGTAGAATGTAGACCTCAGTCAGACCTATTTGTCCAGCCCCCCCTCCACCTGACTGGAGGAGATTGTTTCAAATCCACTCCCTGTTTTATAGTGATTTATATCAAGCCCATCACAACTATATTAAACATTTTCCTGTTGATCGGGATTTCTGGGAGTTAATCTTCCTCAGTGTATTTCACACACTGTTCACCCAGGGATTGTCAGTGAAACAATGCAGTCCTTTTCCATGATAAAAAAAACACTGTGAGGACAGCAGAATTAGTTCCAATGGTTGTCAACTTCTCTCTGCTATGGTTTAGAATTGAAATGGCAATAACCCATGGATCTTGGATAATTCAAGCCTTTGTACCTCAATCTCCCTCCTCAGCAGGAACTCATCAGACTCACAGTGGCCAGGTCAAAAAATCTCTCTCAAATGCATCAGGCAATGGCAAGTTCAGGATATTTCCCTGCACCATTGTCCCATCCAGAATAAAGTCAAAAATCGCACGACACTGAATTATAGTTCCAACAGGTTTACTTGAAACTGCAAGCTTTCAGAGTGCCAGCTCCTTCCTCAGGCAGTTAGTGAGAAAGAATACGTCGGACACAGAATTTATATGTAAAAGATCAAAGGGTCATACAATTTATGCAAATGTATCGAACAAACACACACTCACACGTACCTCTCACGCATGTATACGCCCTCACAGTCACACACACCCCCTCTCAAGCACACTCTCTCACTCTCTCTCTCTCCCTCATGCATGCTCATATAGGGTGTCTATTGGGTGAATTTGTATTTGCAGATAACATTGTATTTTGTTCAAAATGCACACAATCTGTAGACAGTCAGTCAATGTGGCATTTTATAAATTCCTCCTTTGGAAATATAACCAGTCTGGCTCCAGGTTGAGATACAAACAGACTTGAATCTCAGCCTCACACCTAAAGTGCATTTTCTGACCAGAGAGGTCACCTTTATTCTGATAAAACCTGAACTTATCTGGGGCAGTGACTTAAGAGAAATTCTCGGATTTAAATATTAATCAATCAAAACCTGCAACTCCATTCTAACTGATTAAAGTTATTAGCCATCTGGGTTTGTTCGATGCATTCACATAAGTTGTATGACCTTTTGATCTTTTAATTATCAATTCTGTGTCCGATGTATTCTCTCTCACTAGCTGCCTGAGGAAGGAACTGGCGCTCCGAAAGCTTGTGGTTTCAATTAAACCTGTTGGACTTTAATACGATGTCGTGTGTTTTTTAACGTTGTCCACCCCAGTCCAACACCGGCTCCTCCACATCATGACCACCCATCACATTCATAAACATCCACTCCCTCCAACACCAATGCAGCAGTGCGTGCTATCTACAAGATGCGTTGCAGAAATGCATCAAGGTTCCTTGAACAGCACCGTCCAAACAGCCAACTACTACCGTCTAGAAGGACAAGGGAGGCAGATACATAGGTACACCAACACCTGCTAGTTCCCCTCCAAGCCACTCACCATTGTGACTTAGAAATACATCACTGTACCTTCAGCATCACTGGGTGAAAATTCTGGAACTCAGCCCGAACAGCATTGTGGACTTACCTACTGCAGCAGATCAGGCAAGCAGTTCACCAGCTGGGGTGGGGAATCAGTGTTGGGGCGCAAATGAATAAAAAAAACTATACGGGACTTGCACAGCAATAGCAATGCAATGTCCATGTGATCACTTGATATCACCTGGGTAAAAACAAGGACTGCAGATGCTGGAAACCAGAGTCTAGATTAGAGTGGTGCTGGAAAAGCACAGCAGGTCAGGCAGCATCCGAGGAGCAGGAAAATCGACGTTTCGGGCAAAAGCCCTTCATCAGGAATACAGGCCTGAAACATGGAGAGATAAGCTAGAGGAGGGTGGGGGTGGGGAGAAAGTAGCATAGAGTACAATGGGTGAGTGGGGGAGGGAATGAAGGTGATAGGTCAGAGAGGAGGGTGGGATGGATAGGTGGAAAAGAAGATAGGCAGGTAGGACAAGTCTGGACAAGTCATGGGGACAGTGCTGAGCTGGAAGTTTGGAACTAGGGTGAGGTGGGGGAAGGGGAAATGAGGAAACTGTTGAAGTCCACATTGATGCCTTGGGGTTGAAGTGTTCCGAGGCAGAAGATGAGGCGTTCTTCCTTCAGGAGTCTGGTGGTGAGGGAGCGGCGGTGAAGGAAGCCCAGGACCTCCATGTCCTCGGCAGAGGGGGAGGGAGAGTTAAATTGTTGGGCCACGGGGCGGTGGGGTTGATTGGTGTGGGTGTCCCAGAGATGTTCTCTAAAGCGCTCTGCGAGAAAGCATCCAGTCTCCCCAATGTAGAGGAGACCGCATCGGGAGCAACGGATACAATAGATGATATTAGTGGATGTGCAGGTAAAACGTTTATCGATGTGGAAGGCTCCTTTAGGGCCTTGGATGGAGGTGAGGGAGGAGGTGTGGGAGCAGGTTTTACAGTTCCTGCGGCAGGGGAAGGTGCCAGGATGGGAGGGTGGGTTGTTGGGGGGCGTGGACCTGACCAGGTAGTCACGGAGGGAACGGTCTTTGCGGAAGGTGGAAAGGGGTGGGGAGGGAAATATATCCCTGGTGGTGGGGTCTGTTTGGAGGTGGCTGAAATGTCGGCGGATGATTTGGTTTATGCGAAGGTTGGTAGGGTGGAAGGTGAGCACCAGGGGCGTTCTGTCCTTGTTGCGGTTGGAGTGGGGTCTGAGGGCGGAGGTGCAGGATGTGGACAAGATGCGTTGGAGGGCATCTTTAACCACGTGGGAAGGGAAACTGCGGTCTCTAAAGAAGGAGGCCATCTGGTGTGTTGGGGTGGAACTGGTCCTCCTGGGAGCAGATACGGTGGAGGCGGAGGAATTGGGAATACGGGATGGCATTTTTGCAAGAGGTAGGGTGGGAAGAGGTGTAATCCAGGTAGCTGTGGGAGTCGGTGGGTTTGTAAAACATGTCAGTGTCAAGTCGGTCGTCATTAATGGAGATGGAGAGGTCCAGGAAGGGGAGGGAGGTGTCAGAGATGGTCCAGGTAAATTTAAGGTCAGGGTGGAATGTGTTGGTGAAGTTGATGAATTGCTCAACCTCCTTGCGGGAGCACGAGGTGGCGCCAATGCAGTCATCAATGTAGCGGAGGAAGAGGTGGGGAGTGGTGCCGGTGTAATTACGGAAGATCAACTGTTTTACGTAGCCAACAAAGAGACAGGCATAGCTGGGGCCATACGTGTGCCCATGGCTACCCCTTTGTTCTGGAGGAAGTGGGAGGATTCGAAGGAGAAATTGTTAAGGATGAGGACCAGTTCGGCCAAACGAATGAGAGTGTCGGTGGAAGGGTACTGTTGGGGAAGTCGGGAAAGGAAGAAACGGAGGGCTTGGAGGCCCTGGTCATGGCGGATGGAGGTGTAGAGGGATTGGATATCCACGGTGAAGATGAGGCATTGGGGGCCGGGGAAACGGAAGTCTTGGAGGAGGTGGAGGGCATGGGTGGTGTCTCGAACGTATGTGGGGAGTTCCTGGACTAGGGGGGATAGGACAGTGTTGAGGGAGGTAGAAATGAGTTCAGAGGGACAGGAGCATGCTGGGACAATGGGTCGGCCAGGGTGGTCAGGCTTGTGGATCTTGGGAAAGAGGTAGAACCGGGCAGTGCGGGGTTCCTGGACTATGAGGTTGGAAGCTGTGATGGGAGATCTCCCGAGGTAATGAGGTTGTATACGGTCTGGGAGATGATGGTTTGGTGATGGGGGGTGGGGTCATGGTCGAGGGGGCGGTAGGAAGAGGTGTCCTCGAGTTGGCGTTTGGCTTCAGCGATGTTGAGGTCAGTGCGCCAGACTGCCACTGCACCCCCTTTATCCGCTGGCTTAATGGTGAGGTTGGGATTGGAGCAGAGGGATTGGAGGGCTGCACGTTGTGAGGGTGAGAGGTTGGAGTGGGGGAGGGGGGTAGACAGGTTGAGGCGGTTAATGTCCCGGCGGCAGTTGGAAATGAAGAGATCAAGGGTGGGTAATAGGCCAGCGTGGGGTGTCCAGGTGGATGCAGTGTGTTGGAGGTGGGCGAAGGGGTCCTCGGAAGATGGGCAGGAGTCCTGATTGTGAAAGTAAGCTCGGAGGTGGAGGTGGCGGAAGAATTGTTCGACGTCACGGTGTGTATTAAATTTACTGATGCGTCACCTACCTATTCACCAATGCTCCGTTCACAGGAGCCAGAGACACTAGTATGCAGCACTGTATCAAGGTGATCTCGAGCTCACAGCCATCTAAATGGTCTACATTGAACTAATGAACTCAGTAACTTGCACAGTTGACAGTTCAGTTTTAATTACATTTGCTGGAATTCATCGCGTTGCCATGGAGTCTCTGCAAGGCCCAGCTCTGACAGAAATCTTCGCTGGATTCCATGAGAAACATATCTTCACCCAAATTACTGAATAGAGATAAAATATCGGAATAAACAAATGACGCTCTAAAAGGTGTTAGGTGCTTAGTTTGCAAGTGTGGTTTTTACAGATTAAAGTAACCTGTCAATACCGAAGCTGTGTCACAAAGAAAGAATTCTAACCCAACAACTGCCTGCAGGGTATTCTGGTAACAGACTAATTCAGGGTTTAGCATGTTAGAACCAAAATGACGCACAGTGGGGATTAATTCTGAAGTTTCTCAAACAAGTGAGTTTAGTGAACTGAACATTCTTTAGCGTGGATAAAATACAATGATGTGGAGGTTCCATTGTTGGACTGGGTTGGACATGTTAAAAATCACACAACGCCAGGTTATAGTCCAACAGGTTTATTTGGAAGTGCTGTTCCAAAAGTCAGTATTTCCAAAAAAACCTGTTGGGTTATAACCTAGTGTTGTGTGATTTTTAATGGATAAAATATAGATGGTAAAGTTCAGAAACAAAAACGGAAATGATTGGAGAAATTCAGCAGGTCTGGCAGCATCTGTGGAGAAACACCAGTGGCAACATCTCAAGTCCAGTGTAGAAACGTCATCAAACCCGAAATGTTAATTCTGTTCTCTCTCTGCCAGAGTTGCTGAGTGTTCGCAGCAATTTCGGTGTTTGTTTGTTCCCTAACACAGGTCATGCTGCAGTGTGGGTCCCTCTCCAGTGTCGAGCAGCTGTCTTCAACAGTTTCTTTCACTCTGGGACACTGTCTGCACTCAGACTTTCTCCAACAACCTTCCCTCTGGGTTGTATAACCATGTAGTAATCCAAAAATCCCCGTGTGGGTTAAACACATATCAACATCTTACACTGCATCTTTATAGAAACACAAGCCCATTTAAATGCTGTCCTGGGGGTCCATTGAAACAGGCCCTTTGGCCCAACCTGCTCATGCTGCCCAGTTTTCACAACTGCCGATGTTTGGTTCACATCCCTCCACACCTTTCCCATCCATGTACCTGTCCAAATGTTTCTTAAGTAATGAAATAGCATTCGCTTCCACCACTACCTCTGGCTGCCCATTCCAGACACTCACCACTCGCTGCATGAAAAATTGCCCCTCTGGACCCATTTGTCTCTCTCCCCTCTCACCTTAAACCCATGCTCTCTAGTTTTAGACTCCCCTACCTTGGAAAAAGCTGTTGATTATCTGCCTTATCTATGTCTCTCATAGAGAGGTTGTGTTTTAAAGAAATAGGCCACACAAGAAAAAGATGAGCAAGTTTCTCTCTATCTGTGCTCCAGTATTTTACATTCTCTAGTTCCAGCTCCCTTTTCATTGGGCAACACTCTTTGGTACAGAATGCTCTTCAATACAGCCATTCGTGAGAACAACCTATCTAGTGCTAGGCACTCTGCCACCCCAACTCCTCAGTGCGAGATGCTGTTTTGAAAGCTAGAAGAGAAAGAATGATGCAAGGAATGCTTATAAATTCAGGTGGAAGCTCTGCAATGCAGCAGCAGAGACAGAGAGGAGCATGTGAGGAGACCATGGGAGTAAAAACACTTCAAAGTAACAACAAAGCACGAGATGTGATGGTAGCAGGAGTCGATTCACAGAAAAATCCTTAACTTGTCCCAACACTTACATAAAATAAGTCAAACATTTAGTTTAAGAATGAAAATAAAAGCTGTGTAAATTAAATACAGGAATTAAATAAACAAAATGAGACAGCATTGACTGTGGAGATGGTGTCCAGCCTGACCTATTTCAGAAAACAGAACTTTCCATTTAAGAACTTTCCACAGCCAAGAGCAGAGGACCATTTGCACTGGGTCTCTCTCAGTTATCTATAAACCTTCCTTCTTCAGGCACTCAGCTCATTCTCATTGGAAGGTCACTATTGAGTGTACAGGAGCAGTCTATCAAGCAGTAAATTCCAAAACAAATTTCTGTAAGAAAAAAGTCATTCTCAATGCTGCCACTGAATATTTGACTGGCCACTGTCAATCTATTCTGACTAGTTGATAATCTTTCAGCCATGAGAGACATCATGTGCTCCTGCTGAAGCCCTTCATGACATTAGATTAGAGATCTACAAATCCTTCTCTGGTGTTAGAACAACCCTAGCTTCTTGCAGCTGCCCATGCCATTCCCAGTACAACTGCAGGAAATATTTTCTTGTATCCTCTCTGATTGAAACACCCATGGTTCAGGAGACCATTCAGCCCGCTGTGTGTGTGCCAACCTGCCCGATTCTATCCCCACCCCTTGGCCTGTGTGTTATTGCATCTAAAGTGTATGTTCAAATATTCTGCTTCCAGATTTGGCCTTCCTGCTAAAATAAGAACATAAGAACCAGGAACAGGAGTAGGCCGTCTGGCCCCTCGAACCTGCTCTGCCACTCAATAAGATCATAGCTGATCTTTTCAAGGATTCAGCTCCACTTACCCATTGCTCACCATCACACTTAATTCCTTTACTGTTCAAAAATCTATCAAACTTTCACTTAAAAACATTCAACAAGGTAGCTCCAACTGCTTCACTGGGCAGGGAATTCCACAGCTTCACAACTCTTTGGGTGAAAAAATTCCTCGACTCAATCCTAAATTTATTTCACTTTATTTTGAGGCTATACCCCCCCGTTCCTAGTTTCAGCTGCCAGTGGAAACAACCTCCCTGCTTCTATCCTATCGATTCCTTTATAATTTTGTATGTTTCTATAAGATCCTTTCTTCTTAATTCCAATGAGTATAGGCCCTGTCCACTCAAACTGTCCTCATAGCCAACATGCTGCAATCTGGAATGAACCTAGTGACCCTCCTCTGCACCCCCTCCAGTGCCAGTACACCCTTTCTCAAGTAAGGAGACCAAAAGTGTACACAGTACCCCAGGTGTGGTCGCAGCAGCGCCCTATACAAGCTGTAGCATAACCTCCCTGTTTTTAAACTCCATCTCGCTAATAATGAAGGACAATATTCCATTTGCCTGTTTAATTACCTGTCGTACCTGCAAACCAACATTTTGTGATTCATGCACAAGGACACCAGGCCCCTCTGCATAGCAGCATGCTGCAATTTTTCACCATTTAAATAACAGCCCATTTTACTGTTATTCCTACGAAAATGGATGACCTCACTATTACCAACATTGTACACTCTATCTGCCAGACCCTTGCCCCCTCACTTAACCTATCTCCATCCCTCTGCAGATTCTCAGTGTCCTCTGCACACCTTGCTCTACCACTCACCTTAGTGTCATCCATAAACTTTGACACACTACACTTAGTCCCCAAATCCAAATCATCTCTGTAAATGTGAACAATTGCAGTCCTAACATTGATTCCTGAAGCAGGTCACTAGCCAATGAACCCCAACCAGAAAAACACTCATTTATCCCCACTCTTTACTTTCTGTTAGTTAACTAATCCTCTATCTATGCCAAACCATGACCCATAATGCCATTGTTATGGACCATACCCAGGCCCTCGAAAATATTTTAAGAAGATAGACTAGATCCTAACGTATTCTTATTTTAAAGGTAAATGGAAGGTGTCTCAGATGCGATGCGACTGGTCAAACTACTCGACGTTGATCAAAACACCATTTATGTAAACACTGTAGTTAAAATATAACCAAAGAAAGAGAAATTTGAAATAACTTAACAAAATAATAGATACAGTACCTGTTACTAATTCACCGTTCCACCATTCCAATATATTAACATTCCATAAATGTAGCCCTTGGCATTCAGGCACAGAGTCTCACATGCAGGAGGACTAAACAGCAAGAGAAGATTCGGAGAAAGTAGCACCCAAGAGACATTCACAGAAGCTTCCAATTCTTTTGAGACCCCAACATCTTCTGATGTTACTGAAAATACCAACACCCAGAAATCTGGATCAGTGAGACCTGGCCACATCCATTCAGTCTGTTAACAAAACCCAAGACCTGCCAAGCTGTTTACTCAAGTAGTATTCAGTAGCTACCTCAGCACCACTGCCTTACAATCACTCTTCAAAAAAAAGGACAAAGTAACCGCTTAAAGTGACAGCATCGTCACACTGTACACCTTTATCTGATGCAGCAACCTTACATGTGATAGGTCCCCCATTATCCACTGTACTCATAATGTCCTCAAAGAATTCCAGTAAATTAGTGCAACATGACCTGCCTTTCATGAACCCATACTACGTCTGCCCCATGGGACAGTTTCTATCCCAATGTCTTGCAATTTCTTCCTTGATTATAGATTCAAGAATTTTCCCCATAACAGAAGTTAAGCTAAGGGGCCTTTCGTCTACCTCCTTTTTTAAACAGTGGTGTCACATTTGCTGTTTTCCTAACTGCTGGAATCGTTCCAAAGTTCAGGGAATATTGATAAATTATCACAAATGTATCTGCCATCTCCCCCGCCATCTCTTTTAGTACCTTGGGATGCATTCCATCAGGGCCAGAAGACTTGTCTACCTTTAGCCCCATTAGCTAGCCCAACTCTCCCTCTTTGTGAAAATGATTCTTTCTAGGTCCTCACCTGCCATAGTCTCTTTGTCATTAATCATTGGCATGTTATTTTTGTCTTCCACAGTGAAGACTGACATAAAATATTTCCCATTATTAAATCCCCTTTCTCATCTTCAAGTAGACCAATATTTACCTTGGCCAATCTTTTCTGTTTTATTGGTTAATGGAAATGTTTGCTCTCTGCTTTTTATATTCTGAGCTAGTTTACTCTCATAACCTCACTTATTTTTCTTTGTAGCTTTTCTCATGGAGTTTTGTTTACATTTAAAAATTTCCCAATCCTCTAGTTTCTCACTAACCTTTGCTACTATGTATGCATTAGCTTTCAATTTGTTTCCATGGTTATCCAGAGCTATCCCTTTTTCTACAGTCCCTCCTTTTCACTGGTACATAACTTTGCTGAGCACTGCGAAAAATCGCTTTGCAAATCGTCTGCTGTTCCTCAATTGTCCCACTATAGAGTCTTTGCTCCCAGTCTACCTTAGCCAACTCCTCCCTCATCCCATTGTAGTCTCCTTTGTTTAAGCACAAGACTTGGGTATTGGATTTTACCTTCTCAACCCTCCAGCTGTATTCTAAATGCAACCATACTGTGGTCGCTTCTGCCAAGAGGATCCCTAACTATGAGGTCATTAATTATTCCTGCCTCATTACGCAGAACCAGATCTAGGAAAGCTGGCTCGCTCGTTGGTTCCATTACACACTGTTCAAAGAAACTATCACAGATATATTCTATGAACTCCTCCTCAAATCTGCCTTGACCAACTTGGTTTGACCAATAAATATGTGGATTAAAATCCCCCATGATAATTGCTGTACTATTTTTACATGCATCAGTTATTTCTTTGTTTATTACCCATCTCACCGTGATATTATTGCTTGGTAGCCTATAGACTAGGCCTCTCAGTGACTCTTCGCCTTACCTTTTCTAATTTCTGCCCACACTGATTCAATCTTTTTCCTCATAGAACTTATATCATCTCTTACTACTGCCCTGATGTCTTACTTAAATCTTAGAGCCACACCATCTCCCTTTCCTTCCTATCTGTCCTTCTGAATAGTATGATAACCCTAGATATTTAACTGCACTCATGACCACCCTGCAACCATGTCTTGGTAATGGCCATTACATCATCCCCATTCACAATGATCTATGCTATCAACTCATTTATCTTCTTTCGAATGCTGCGAGCATTCAGGTGAAAGTGCTGTTATGCCGATTTTTATTCCTTTTCGAATCCTAACACCTCCACCAGAGGAACTTTTGTTTTTAAACATTCTCTCTTTTTCTGTCACTACCTGGTTTCCTCTCACCTTCGTGCTACCCTTCAGCCACTTCTTGCTTTTTATTTACTGTCTTGATTGTCTTTTTTTCCCTTAAGTCCTCACCTGCTGTAGCTAACTCAGCCTTCCCTCAGGTTCCCATCCCCCTCCCAAATTAGTTTAACAGGTCCTAACTGTCCATTGCATGACCCTAAATGTTCTGCTCCTCAGTTAGGTTTTCCTACAGCCTCCTTTGTTCCAAAGGAAAACCTCCAATCTATCCAATATTTCCTCATTGCTAAGAATCTCCAGTCCTAGCTACATAAAACCATTTGAAACAGGAGCAGGAGTAGACTACTTAGTCCCAGGAGCTTGCTGTGCCATTTAATAAGATCATGGCTGATTGTGGCCTCAACTTCACGTTGCTGTTAGGCCTGCAATAACCTTGGACTTACTTAAGTCAAATCTTTCTTGTAAACCTCCTCTGTACTAGTGTAATCATCTCCTTCTAAAGATGCGAGGACCTGAACTGCACACAGTATTCTCTCTGCAAGGTTTAAACCAAACTTGCAGTTTAACTTCCTCACTCTATACTCAATGCCTTGGCCAATAAAATACTCCACGTGCCTTCCAATTACCCAAGCTCTAGTTGCTGCGACTTACAGTGATCTATGGATGTGCACACCAAGCTATGCACCCAACCACTTACCCTGTATTCCCTCACCTTGTTTAACCTCCTCAAATGTAATGATCTCTCACTACTTCAGGCTAAACCCCTTGTACTACTTTTCTACAGACTTCACCAGTCCTTGATCTCTTGTTGAAGAATAGAATTTCTACAGTGTGGAAAGGGGCCATTCAGCCCATCACGTCTGTACCAACCATCCAAAGGATATCCCACCTCGACTTGTTACCTAGCCCTGTCACCCCACATTTACCATGGCCAATCCTCCTAACCTCCATATGCTGACTGTGGATGGAAACCTATGCAAACACAACAAGTATGATCAAACACTGCCCAGGCTGTCATAGAGACATAGAGACATAGAGATGTACCATCTGGAAACAGACCCTTCCGTCCAACCCGTCCAGTCACCCAAGGCTGGAGTTGAAGCTGAGTGTCTGGCACTGTGAGGCAGCAGTGCTGACCACTGGGATATCATAGCAATGACCAAGATGTGGTTCAGAGATGGACAGGTGGGGAAGCTTAATGTTCTGGGTACAAATGGTGTGGGAAGGATAGAAGGGAAGTCAAGAGAGGGGAAATGACATTTTTGATTGGGGGGATAACATTATAGCTGTACTTAGAGAGGATACTCTTGGGAAATCGTCCAGTGAAGCTATATGGGTAGAACTGAGAAATACGAAGGAGGTAGTCGCTATGATTGGATTGTACTATAGGCTCAGTGGTTAACACTGCTGTCTTACTGTGCCAAGGACCCAGGTTCTGATTCCAGCCTTGGGTGACTGTGTGGTGTTTGCACATTCTCACTGTGTCTGTGTGGGTTTCCTCCTACAGTCCAAAGATGTGCAGGTTAGTTAAATTGGCCATACTAAATTGCCTATAGTATTCAGGGATGTGTAAGTTAAGTGCATTAGTCAGGGGTGAAAGTAGGAGAATGGGTCTGGGTGGGTTACTCTTTGGAGGGTCGGTGTGGACTTGTTGGGCCAAATGGCTTGCTTCCACACTGTAGGGAATCTTTGAGTTTCTTTAGATATAGTCAGTGGGAAATTGAGGAGCAAATATGTTGGGAGATCACATATAGCTGTAAGATTGTAATGGTAGGGAATTTTAACTGTCCAGACATTAACTCGGAATGCTGCAGTATTAAGGGCTTGGATGGGGAGGGCTTTGTTAAGTATGCTCATGAAAACTTTCTCAATCAATATGTCAATAGCCCTATTAGAGGAAGGGCAATACTTGACCTCCTGTTGGGAAATAAGGCAGGGCAAATGACGGAGGTGTTAGTGGCTGAGCACTTTGGGACCAGTGACCAATTAGTTTTAAAATAGTTACAGAAAAGATAGGCCTGGTCCACAGATTAAAGTTCTAAATTGGACTAAGGCCAATTTTGATTGCATTAGACAAAAACTTTCAAATGTTGACTGGGGGAGGCTGTTTGCAGATAAAGGGACGTCTGGTAAGTAGGCGGCTTTCAGAAGTGAGAAAACAAGAGTTCAGGGCCAGCATGTTCCTGTTAGCAATGAAAGGCAAGGATGACAGGCATAGGGAACACTGAATAACTAGATTCATTGAGCTCTGGGCAAGAAAAAGAAGGTGTCATATGTCAAGTGTAGACAGCAGGGATGGAGTGAATCCCTAGAGGACTATAAGCGCAGTAGAAGTATACTCATAGAGTCATAGAGTCCTACAGCACAGAGATAGGCCCTTTGGCCCAAACTGGTCCATGCTGTGGGATATAAATGAATTAATGTTATTTCTGCAAGTATAAATTCTGATACAGACTAGGAATGAGAAAATACATATTCAGCAAAAAGAAAGGATATGTGAGCATGAGACATGAATACAGAACAATGGTGGATATATGGGCAAACAGGAAAACATCTGTTCTCCTCGCTTGTGCAGAGACACAGGAACAAACCCTAATTAAAGAGGTCAAAGTGGCCTCTGGATGGAAATAGATGCTGATAGAAGAAAAGATATGCCTAATCAATAATCTATAATAGACTGACGTCAAACACCCTTATGGGAGTCAGAGATAAGAGTTTGTCACGGACAAAACAGGATGAACAGAAGTTGTGGGATAAGTCTTAAGGAAATGAGTGACGTAAGCGAAGCAGGGAACAGACAATGGAATAAGGAAAAATATGGGGATTCAAACTGAATAAATTTCGAGAGTTTGTTGGATTTAGTGTGCATTTTCTCATTACCTTACCTGGTATTGAGACAGGGCACCCATCTATAGGTGTAAAAATAAATGGCGGATTCAGATATTTGTCTCGGACTGAAATTATTAAAGTGAGTGAGCTTTTGTTTCTCACAATTGGGGGCTCGTCCGGGATTTTCTTCCATCACCGGGAGGAGTGGCTGGCCTTGGACACTGGGAAGACGCGTCCCGTTCCCCATTGAGGAGCGGTCTCGTGTCCCGGTTTGGTCTGCTCCCTTGGGTGACTGGTGTGAATCCTATAAGAGAGACATCTGAATCAGACAGTGATAGGAGCTCGATAGAAAATACGGTGACAAAAGGGGCCAGGCAACTCTGTGCACAGACCAAGGTAAGAAAATTGACTTTTAAGTATTGCCTTGGTGGCCGGGATTGAGTTTTAGTAGTTAATAAGGGACTAACGAAGGAACTCAATATGGCTTGCGCTTTGGGTAAGAAAAAAGCCTCCGGGGAAACAAAGTAAGGAAAAGGCAATGGAAATGGAGGCGGGGTCCCTTACAACATTCCTCCGGAAAGTCCTTTGGGCAGGATGTTGTGGAAAATGGCAAAATAATACTTGTGCAAGGGAGAAAGATGATTAAATATTGTTGCTTTGTATGGACTAAGGACTCCATTCTTCGTCCCGCTGTCTTCTGGCCAAAGTACAGATCGGACGAAGACTGGGTTTGTGAATATCTGAGTTTATATGTCAATGTGCGAAAGAGAGAGAGAGAGAGAGAGAGTGTGTGAGAGAGAGAGAGAGAATGAAAAGAGCTGTACAGCTGGTAGGAAGTTTAACCCTTTGTGATTTGGTTTGAGTGAACATTTGTTTGTTGGTGATTGAATGTTTGTGTTTTATTCCCTGGAGCTTGAGTTCCAGGACTGTTTCGAATCTGATTTTGTTATGGAAACTTAACATGATTTCTTTTAAGGTTAAGGATTCTATTGTGATTATGAAGAAAAAAAAAAGGAATGATAACTCCTGTTCTTTTTACAGATCATGACTGCCTTACTATCAGTTTCTAACTAATCTCTTTTATCTTTACATAAAAGCGATTTATGGAGGACAGTTGAAGTTTCAGTTCAACATTAGATTGTAGTAAAAGCAAAATTCTATGGTTAATATCTGTGACCTTGGATTCAGCCATTGTTCATGCATTAGAAGTTTTTTTTAAAAAAACTTGAGTAGACAAATTCTTTTAAGGCAAGTTCTGATTATTTTACGACCTATAGTATTGTAATTGAGCAATGATTGGTCAGGACTATTTAAGGAAACTAATTCTGGATCTAAATTAAAGGACTAACACTGGGTAATTACAGTGAATTGCAAAATTGGGAACTGTATGCATTTTGCATTTAACTATTAAATACTGAAGAAATGAACGTAAATATATATAAATATATTTATACGTTAGGAACAGGCTTTGAAGGTTAGTCAAGCATGAATTGATGAATTGGTGTTTGAAGTTATGGGGAGCTAGAAATATTGCAATATTTCTTTAAAAAAAAGAAAAAGGGGAAAAACGTAACGACTTATCCCCTTCGGGAGGTACCTATAGGGGACAAAGAGATTGGGTTTGTAAGTGCCCCCCTCACCAGTGGGGAGGTCAGAACATTTAAAAAGGAAATGGAGGTCCTGGTTGAGGATCCGGTGGGGTTGTCTGAACAAATTGATCAATTTTTGGGGCCCAGTCTGTATACCTGGGCTGAATTAATGTCTATTTTGAATATATTTTTACTGGGGAGGAAAGGGGACTTGTACGAGGAACTGCCATTAAAATATGGGACAGGGAACACCCGATTGGAGATGGGGATGCTGGATAGGGAGAGATGAAGTTTCCCCTCAGAGACCCCCAGTGGGAAAACCAAAACCCGGAGCATAGAGAAGAAATGAGGGAATTGAAAGACCTGATTCTAAAAGGAATAAGAGAGGCAGTTCCGAAGTCACAGAATTTGATTAAAGCCTTTGAAATTAGACAGGAGAAAGATGAGACTCCCTCAGCTTTCTTGCAAAGATTAAGGGACTCAATGCGGAACTACTCTGGAATGAACCCTGAGGACCCAGTGGCACAGGGTCTTTTGAAAGTACATTTTGTGACAAGAGCATGGCCAGACATACAGAGAAAGATACAGAAGATAGAAGGATGGAGCGAAAAACCATTAGATGAATTGTTGAGAGAGGCACAGAAAGTGTTTGTAAAGAGGGAGAGGACAAGGGGGAACATTTGATAGAGGGTTTGAGCGACAGGGGCAGAGATGGAAGTCGCTACAGGCAGGATGCTATTATTGTGGAAAGATAGGGCATTTTAAGCAGGAGTATCCTGATCTACAAAGGGAAGAAAAAGGCAATTCCGCTTATGAATTATGATGAAGAATAGGGGTGTCAGGGGTTCCTGCCCTCAGGGGCCCACCAGGAACCCTTGATAAACTTGAAGGTGGGACCGTGTAGGGAAGAGGTAGTCTCCCTAGTAGATATGGGGCAGCACGGTCATTGCCGAATTTTAAACCAAAGAAAGTAGAAATGTTAACACGGTCAATTACTGTTTCGGGGGTGAAAGGGGAAGGATTTACTGTTCCAGTATTTGAACCTATGATGATAGAAGGTCCTAAGGATAGGATCACAGGGGAACTGCTGTATATCCCTGATATAGGAAGTAACTTACTGGGGAGAGATTTAATTATCCTTTTAGGACTGGAGATTGGAATTCAGGAAGAAGAATTAGTTGTACAACTGGCGATGTTGACAGAGGATGCAGAGAGAGAGATAGACCCTATTGTATGGGCTAGAGAAGGGAATCGTGGAAAACTACAGATCCCTCCCCTTTTAATAAATTTAAAACGGAAAGGGGACGTTGTCTGTGAGCGACAATATCCTATTTCCATAGAAGGTAAACGGGGACTGCAGCCAGTAATTGAGGGACTGATTAGAGATGGTTTGTTGGAGCCATGTATGTCTCCTTATAATACCCCAATTCTACCAGTGCGGAAATCTGATGGAACTTATCGATTGGTGCAGGATTTGAGAACATTAAATCGAATAGTACAGATCAGGCACCCAGTAGTGCCAAACCCCTACATGTTATTAAGTAAGATCCCTCATGATCACAAATGGTTTAGTGTGATAGATTTAAAGGATGCCTTTTGGGCTTGTCCCTTGGCGGAGGAAAGATTTGGGACTATCCCCCTATGAAATCTTATTTGAATTACCTTATCTGGGAACACAGGGAGAATTGCCAATTCCCGAAACTAAAGATTTGTTTTTAAAGAAGTATATACTGGGCTTGTCCTCCTCTTTATCTTTCCTCAGAAAACAGGGTCTATTGGCACAGACTCCGCCCCTTGAATTTGCTGTTCATCCCATCCGGCCAAGAGACTGGGTCTTAATAAAATCATGGACAGAGACTAAGCTGCAGCCGGACTGGGAAGGGCCATACCAGGCTCTTTTGACTACCGAAACGGCAATAAGGATGGCGGAAAAAGGCTGGACTCATTATACTCGGATCAAAGGGCCAGTGGACCCTCCAGTTGAGGAAGAAGTCTGGACAGCCGAATCAACGCAAGACCCGCTGAAACTCAGACTAAAGAGACTTTGAGTAATTGACTATACAGTGGCGACGCGAGCGCGGAATTATTTCTGTAAGATTGTATATTAAGCCTTTTTGTGTTCTAGCATAATGATCAGAATACTGGGAATGCTTAGAGTTATGATGCTAGCCCTCTTGGTATTAGGATTTTGTCACATATCATTTTCATATGTATTATTAATGGTTCCTGAGTCTGACAATCCACAAGTAATAGACACTGATATATGTAGCTTAGTAAATTGTGGGAATGTAGCTAATCAGAGACAATACCGCAACTCAGAGATACATCTTAAGTCCTATGGGGATGGCCTCGGGGATGGTACCTGGTATAATGGTCTTGTCACAATACACCGGGCCCCCTTCCGACCAGCACGCGATTGTCCCAATAAAAAGTGTAACCCCATATATTTAACGATAAGGAAAACCACATGGCACGGAGCGGTTTTGGGAGGTGGCACTTATGAGGTACAATTAAATGAAACATTTGGGATTGAAATGAAAGCAAATGGGAAGGAGTTTGTGGGCTGTTGTTTTCGAATTAGCATAGGACAGGGAAAATGGGTAGAATTACTGGGTAATGAGATACAACCTTTCACTCCTCCCAATGATCCTACAGTAGTAAAAATTATAGAGGTAAAGGATTTGAAACAGACCATCGAGATAGAGACTGGGTACGGGGATGCAAATGCCTGGGTTGAATGGGTAAAGTATACTGTAAAAAGTCTGAACAAAAGCAATTGCTATGCATGTGCCTCCGGTAGGCCAGTGGCCCAGGTGGTTCCCTTTCCGCTCGGGTGGAAGCGAGACAGGAAGGGCATGAAATGTATGATAGCCCTGTATCAGGATGAGACTGCATGGAATGATAGGAATTGTACCTCCCTATCTCTGATGTTCCCTCCCTTGGAGGAGAAAGATGCAAAAGTTCCCCCCACATTTTCCGCCGCAGTTGGAAATCACACGTCATGTGTGCACAGGCGAGGTACGAGTTGGTCGAGAGATTTGGGGGAGCTGAAATTATGTACAGAGATTAAGAATGTTACCGAAACGGAGAAGGGAGGGAACTACTCAGCATTAAAGGTTCCCCGAGCGGATCTGTGGTGGTACTGTGGAGGAAAAATATTGAGACCCACCCTACCTCCGGATTGGAGAGGGATATGCGCAATTGTACAATTGGTAATTCCATTTACCCTGGCATTTGAGAAGGAAAAGATAGTAGGGAAAAAGGGAAGGGGTAAGAGATTACTGTTAGATACTTCTTTTGATGACAGGATTTATCTTGATTCGGTAGGAGTCCCTCGGGGAGTACCTGAATTCAAAGCTCGTAACCAGATTGCAGCAGGCTTTGAGTCAGCCCTCTTTTGGTGGGTAACAATTAATAAAAATGTAGACTGGATAAATTACATTTTTTTATAATCAACAGCGATTTATAAAATTATACGAGAGAGGCGGTTAAAGGAATATCAGAACAGCTTGATGCGACAAGTAGGATAGCATGGGAAAATAGAATAGCCCTTGATATGATTTTAGCAGAGAAAGGGGGTGGTGGTTTCTATCCTTACTTCCCTGATAGTAGTAGTCGGGGTATTGGTGGCCATTGGCTGTTGTATCATACCCTGTATACGAGGGCTCACCCAGAGGCTGATTGAAACAGCCTTGATGAAACGAATGCCCCTGAGGGGAATCAGACAGAGCAACTTTATCAACTAAATAATAAGGAAGTGAGTGAGACTAAGTTGGATGAAATCTCTGAAATGATGCTTGCGAATTTTGGGAACAATGTTTAAAAAAAAGAAAGAGACAAAAATGCAGAAGATAACAGATAGTAATGAAAAGAAAAAGGGGAAATTGTGGGATATAAATGAATTAATGTTATTTCTGCAAGTATAAATTCTGATACAGAATAGGAATGAGAAAATACATATTCAGCAAAAAGAAAGGATATGTGAGCATGAGACATGAATACAGAACAATGGTGGATATATGGGCAAACAGGAAAACATCTGTTCTCCTCGCTTGTGCAGAGACACAGGAACAAACCCTAATTAAAGAGGTCAAAGTGGCCTCTGGATGGAAATAGATGCTGATAGAAGAAAAGATATGCCTAATCAATAATCTATAATAGACTGACGTCAAACACCCTTATGGGAGTCAGAGATAAGAGTTTGTCACGGACAAAACAGGATGAACAGAAGTTGTGGGATAAGTCTTAAGGAAATGAGTGACGTAAGCGAAGCAGGGAACAGACAATGGAATAAGGAAAAATATGGGGATTCAAACTGAATAAATTTCGAGAGTTTGTTGGATTTAGTGTGCATTTTCTCATTACCTTACCTGGTATTGAGACAGGGCACCCATCTATAGGTGTAAAAATAAATGGCGGATTCAGATATTTGTCTCGGACTGAAATTATTAAAGTGAGTGAGCTTTTGTTTCTCACAATGCTGATCAAAATATCCATCCACGCTAACCCCATTTCCCTGCACTTGGCCCATATCCTTCTAATCATTTCCTATCCAAGTATTTGTCCAAATGCCTTTTAAATGTTGTTAATGTACCCGCCTCAACCACTTCCACTCGCAGAAGTGAGGTCTGCAGATGCTTGAGATCAGAGACAAGTTAAGAGTGGTGCTGGAAAATCAGAGCAAGTCAGGCAGCATCCGAGGAGCAGGAGAATCGACCTTTCTGGCAAGAGCCCTTCATCAGGAATGATGGGTTCTTGCCCGAAACGTTGATTTTCCTGCTCCTCGGATGCTGCCTGACCTGCTGTGTTTTTCCAGCACCACTCTAATCTAGCCACTTCCATTGGCAGCTCATTCCATATGCATACCACTCTCTGTGTAGTAATGTTGCCTCTCAGGTTCCCTTTTATTCTTTCCCCTCTCACCTTAAACTGATGCCCTCTCGTCCTTGATTTCCCAACCCTGGGAAAATGACTGAGTGCATTCACCCCATCCATGCCTCAATGATCTTATACACTTCTATAACATCCCCCCTCAGTCTCCTACTCTCTCAACCAAAAGTCCTACCTTTCCAACGTCTCCCTATAACTCAGTCCCTTGAATTCTGGTAACATCCTTGTAAATTCCTTCTGCACTCTTTCCAGTTTAATAACATCCTTCCTATAGCAAGGTGACCTAAACTGAACACAATACTCCAAGTGCAGCCTCACCAACCTCTTGTACAATCGCAGCATAACTTCCCAACTTCTATACTCAGTGCCATGACTGATGAAGGCCAGTGTGCCAAAAGCCTTCTTCACTGCCCTGTCCACCTGTGACTTCCCTCAAGAGGGATATCAGGAAGGCAAAAAGGTGATATGAGATAGCTTTGGCAGATAAGGGTAAGGAGAATCATTAACAGATATTAAGGGCAAAGGAGTAATTACGGTGATATTCAGGACCTTAAAGATCAATGAGGCCATCTATGTGTGGAACTACAGGAGATGGGTGAGATCCTAAATAAATATTTCTCATCAGTGTTTACCATGGAGAAAGACATGGAAGCCGGGGAACTTGCGGAAATAAACAGTGCTGTCTTGCAAAATATCCACATTACCGAAGAGGATGTTTATCTACCTTCATGTGCATTACATGAAGGTAGATAAACCCCCAGGACCTGATCAAGTGTATTTCAGAACATTGTGAGAAGCTAGGGAAGAAATTATGGACCCCTAGCAGAGATATTTGTATTTACCACCAGTGAGGTGCCAGAAGACTGGAGAGTGGCTAATGTTGTACCGTTAATTTAAAAAGGCTGCAAGGAAAAGCCAGGGAACTACAGGCCAGTGAGCCTGATGTTAGTGTGGGCAAGTTGTTGGGGAGGATTCTGAGAGCGAGCAGTTACATGCATTTGGAAAGGCAAGGACTGATTAGGGTAGTCAGCACGGCTGTGGGCATGGGAATGCAGAGCGGCACACTTTGTCTACATGGACTTTTGCAAGGCCTTCAACAAAGTTCCGCATGGTAAACTGTTTAGTAAGGTTAGATCCCATGGGATCCAAGGAGAGCTAGCCAATTAGATACAAAATTGGTTTGACAGGAGGGGACAGAGGGTGGTGTTAGAGGATTTTTATTGAACTGGAGGCCTATGACCAATGGTATTTTGTAGGGTTTGGTGCTCGGATCCACTCTTGTTGGTCGTCCGAAAACAGTTCCGATGAGAATTTCGGAGCCATGATTAGTAAGTTTGCAGATGATAGCAAAATTGGTGGTATAGTGGACAATAAAGAAGGTTGTTTAAGAGTACAACAGGATCTTGATCAATTGGGCCAATGAGCTGAGGAATGGCAGGTAAGAATTTAATTCAGATAAAAACAAAGTGTTGCATTTTGGTAAGACAAACCAGGGCAGGACTTACACAGTTAATGATAGGGCCCTGGGAAGTATTGTTGAACAGAGACATCTAGAGGTGCAGGTACATAATTCCTTGAAAGTGGCATCACAGGTAAGACAGGGTGGTAAAGAAGGCATTTGGCATGCTTGCCTTCATCGGTCAGAGCACTGAGTACAGGAGTTGGAACATCATGTTACAGCTGTGCAAGACATTAATAAGGCCACATTTGGAATACTGCATACAATCCTGGTCGCTCTGCTATAGGAAGGATGCTGTTAACCTGCATAGAATGCAAAAACGATTTACAAGTATATTATCAAGACTGAAGGGTTTGAGTTATAAGGAGAGGCTGGATAGGCTGGGTCATTTTTCCCTGGAGAATACGAGGTTAAGGGGCTGATAGAAGTTTGCACGATCATATGGGGCAGTGAGAGAGTGAATAGCTAAGGTCATTTCCCCAGGCTAGGGGAGTCCAAAATTAGAGGGCATAGGTGAGAAGGGACAGATTTAAAAAGGACCTGAGGTGCAACCTTTTCACACAGAATTATGTGTGTATGGAATAAGCTGCCAGAGGAATTGGGAGAGGCTAGTACAGTTGCAACATTTGAAAGACTTTTGGACAGGTACGTAGCTAGGCAAGGTCGAGAGAGATTTGGACCAAACACAGGCAAATGGGATTAGCTTCGGAAACCCAATCAACATGGATGATTTGGGCCGAAGGGTCTGTTTCCATTCTGTATGACTCTCAGTCTCTGTGTTGTGTGTGAGCATGAACTGGTGTTGAAGACAGTGACAGCAGTGGAGTGTTTCTGTTGGAGGGGACAGGACAGCCCAAGTACTGCTCAACTGGATGTAACTTCCAAATCTTAGATGCCATTCCTGAATATGGAGAAATGACAGGAATTGTGGGTGTTTCTGTCAGAATTTCAGTGACTGTGTGTCTGATGGGAGAGAGGTTAGAGGTGTTCATTTCTAGCACAAGTTTCAGAATATCTCTGCAATCTGCCAGCTATATGGAGATTCAGATGTGACAGGGAAGCTGGATGGCTGCTTTGTGATGGAGAGTGATGCCAACAGCATGGGTTCTATTCCTGCACTGGCTGAGCTACCATGAAGAGTTTTCCTTCCCAACCTCACTCCTCAGACTAAATCACCACCAGCCGTCTCTCTCAAATGAGAGAGTGGACTTCTGGGCCTATGACAACCTCACTTTATCTTACTGACCAAATCCAACATTGCTCACTCTGCCCCTCACATAGCAAAGAACCTTGGGGGTTCCAACCTCACTGCCATGTGAATGCTCTCCAGCACTTGTCCAATACAATGGTATCATTTCTCACTAAAAGGAAACCGAATGGGGACTTGTACTTGAGTTCTCCAGGACACTAGCAAGCCTGCATCTAGAATACTGTGCACAGTGGTGATCCCTTATTTAAGCAAGGATAGAAATATGTTGTCGGCAGTTCAGAGAAGATTTGCTTGAGTTTTAATTCACTCACAGGATGTGGGTGGCGCTGGCTAGGCTGGCACTTATCATCCATCCCTAATTGCCCAGAGGGCAATTAAGAGCCAATGACATTGCTGTGGGGCTGCAGCCACATGGAGGTCAGGCCGGGTAAGGATGACAAATTCAAAGGGTTGACAGGCCTCTCTCCAAATCCTGTCCATCATCTACAAGTCAGGAGTGTGATGGAATACTCCCCACTGGCCTGGATGGGTGCAGCTCCAACAACCCTCACGAAGTTTCACACCATCCAGGACCAAGCAGCTTGCTTGATTTCACCACATCCACAAGCATCCACTGCCAATGTTCAGGAGCAGCAGTGTGTACCATACAAGATGCACTGCAGAAATTCACCAAAGATCCTGAGAACACACCTTCTAAATCCAGGCCTATTAGCATCGAGAAGGACAAGGACAGGTTTTGTCCAGAATGCTTCTCAGAGGTGAGCATTGTCCCATTATTATGAATTTCATTCTCCTTGAGATGTTTGCTTAACTCTGACATGGTAACCCCATAATCTGGTCCTCCAGCTATAGTGACAATTGATTGGACATGTGAAGGTTGAAAGTGCTTGCTTGATGGTGTACTTAGAATGGCCTGTGAGCGATGTTACCAATGTGCCTCAGATTGGTGCCTTTTCCCTTTTCCTTCCCAGTACATCGAGGTGTAAAGCCAGTGTCTCCTGATGGGATCGGGGATCCTGCTCTGGGCACATTATTGGTCTGGAAGATTTGGGCAGAGGGCCCCAGGACTATTTGTGGTCATTGAGAGTATCCTGTCCAGATGTAGGCTCAACCTTTCTGGCTGAAACTCTAACAGGGTTGAAGATTTCAGGAGGTGGAAGGACTGTCCTGAGAGGAAACTCCTGGATGTGCCGTGGACAGTTTCTCCTCTCGCTGGGCATCTGTTGTCACCACCCTGTGGGCACCATCCTGTGGGCACCACCCTGCTGACACCTTGAGAGCAAGGGGTATCTGGAGTGAGGTCCAGGTGCCTCATCTCCCCCTTGCCTTGCACTGATACAGAGCACCAATAGCAGAAGCAATGAAGTGCAGGTCTGTGTGCATTTCCAACAGCTACTGAGCATTCTGCTGCAGCTGGTCCTCCATCATGGCTGCCCACTGTCCTCACACACACGCATGCCAGAACTAACACAGTGCTCAGAATCTTCTATAGGATTATGGCTGGTCCAACTTTCCTCTCGCCCACTTTCCTGAGGTACCCCCTAACCTTTGATTCCTCATCTGATCAAAAATCTCTCTATGTCAGTCTTAAATATTCACAAGGACTCATCCCTCATAGCTCTCTGTGGCTCACAACCCACTGGGAGAAGAAACGCCGCCTCATTTCAGTCTCCAATCGGTGCCCTTTTATTCTGAAACTATGTCCTCAGGTCTTAGACACTCCCATGAGGGGAAATATCCTCTCGGTATTACCATGCCAAGCCCTTTTAGAATCCTATTTGTTTCAATGAGGTCACCTCCTATTCATCTGAGTAGAGTCCCAACCTGTTTAGCCTTTGTTTATAAGACAATCGTTCCAAATCAGGGATCATCTTAGTGAATCTTTTCTGAACTTCCTCCAACTAAATAATATCTTCCCTTACATAAGGGGACCAAAACTACTCACAGTACTCCAGGTGTGGTCTCAGCAGCACCTTATACAGTTGCAGTAAGACTTCCTTACTCTTATACTCCAACACCATGAAAGAAGGGCCTACATTGTGGGCGGCACGGTGGCACAGTGGTTAGCACTGCCGCCTCACAGCTCCAGAGACCCGGGTTCAATTCTCGCCTCCGGCGACTGACTGTGTGGAGTTTGCACATTCTCCCCGTGTCTGCGTGGGTTTCCTCTGGGTGCTCCGGTTTCCTCCCACAGTCCAAAGATGTGCAGGGTCAGGTGAATTGGCCATGCTAAATTGTCCGTAGTGTTAGGTAAGGGGTAAATGTATGGGTATGGGTGGGTTGCGCTTCGGCGGGTCGGTGTGGACTTGTTGGGCCGAATGGCCTGTTTCCACACTGTAATGCAATCTAAAAAAATCTAATTCCATTCGCCTTCTGTTTATCCGCTGCACCTCTGTTTCGTGTACAAATGCCCCCAAGTCCCTTGGTGTCACATCTTTCTGCAGTTTTTCTCCATGTAAATAATACTGTTCCTTTATTCTCCCTTCCAAAATGAACAACTTCATATTTGCCCATTTTATAGTCCATTTGTCACCTGAACTGGGCAAGGAAGGAAAAAGGGTAGTGGTGAGAGCAAAAGAGAGAAAGAGAGAGAGGAAGGGAGAAGGGGGAGTGAAGGAGAGTGAGAAGAGAGGGAGACTGAGAGAAGAGGAGAAAGAGGGGATAGAGATGGCTTTAGAAAGGGAGTTAGAAAGGCAGAGAGAGGAGAGTCATAGAGTCATAGAGGTGTACAACATGAAAACAGACCCTTCGGTCCAACCCGTCCATGCCAACCAGATATCCCAACCCAATCTAGTCCCATCTGCCAGCACCCGGCCCATATCCCTCCAAACCCTTTCTATTCATATACCCATCCAAATGCCTCTTAAATGTTGCAATTGTACCAGCCTCCACCACATCCTTTGGCAGTTCATTCCATACACGTACCACCCTCTGCGTGAAAAGGTTGCCCTTTAGGTCTCTTTTATATCTTTGCTCTCTCACCCTAAACCTATGCCCTCTAGTTGTGGACTCCCAGGGAAAAGAGGGTGAGATAGAGACACAAAAAGAGAGGAGAGAGTGAGAGGGAGAGAGAGGGGAAAGAGAGAGACTGAAGGAGAGAAATGGCAAGGAAAGGAGAGAGAAAGGGAGAGGGTGGGAGAAAGAGTGGGAGAGAAGAGGGAGAGACAGATATGGAGAGGGCAGAGAGGAGATTTGTGAGATAAAGAGAGGGAGACAGACAGAAAGAGAGAAGATAGAAGGGAGAGAGGGAGTGAGGATGGAAGATAGAGAAAGAGAGAGAAAGAGTGGGGGAGAGAAAGGAGAGTGAGAGTGAGGAGATTGAGTATGAGAGAGAGAGAGAATGAGTGGGTGAGAAGAAGAGAAAGGGAGGAGTTGGAAGAGGGGTGAGGGAGACAGTAAAAAGGGCAGGACTCAGTTTACAGATGGAGTTTCTGATGCTGTACGAGAGGCTGAGATGGGAGCAAGTTGACTACACAGGGGGTCTGTAAGCTAATGGCCAGGATGGCACATTCTGAGAAACTGTGTCTGGGCCCACTCTCATCCACTCTTTTGTTTCAGTGTGAGGACAGCTTTTCCGAAATTTCACTTTGCAATCTGAGTCTTGTCAAATATGAAAACTGTAACTGTTTCCCCCATCGAGTGTCTCTCCTCTGGTTCATAGAATCCCTCCAGTCTGAAAACAGATTCTTCGGCCCAACAAGTCAACGGCTACCCTCCGAAGAGTATCTCACCCAAACCTATTGCTCTACATTTACCCCTGACTCATGCACCTAACCTGCACATCCCTAAACACTCTGGGTAATTTAGCACGGCCAATTCACCTAACCTGCACATCCCTAAACACTCTGGGTAATTTAGCACGGCCAATTCACCTAACCTGCACATCCCTAAACACTCTGGGTAATTTAGCACGGCCAATTCACCTAACCTGCACATCCCTAAACACTCTGGGTAATTTAGCATGGCCAATTCACCTAACCTGCACACCCCTAAACACTCTGGGTAATTTAGCATGGCCAATTCACCTAACCTGCACATCTTTGGACTGTGGAAAAAAACCAGAGCACCCAAAGGAAACCCACGCAGACTCGGGGAGAATGTCCACACAGACAGTCGCCCGAGGCTGGTATCAAACCCAGATCCCTGGCACTGTCGGGCACCAGTGCTAACCACTGAGCCACTATGCCACCCATCTTTGTGACTGTGAGCCCTGTTGGGATCAGAGTCCACAGCAGTTGTGCTTCCCAGAGCGGGTCAGACCGCTCCACCCAGGAGCTCACCAATGGTAGGCTTCCCTTGCTTCCTCAGCCACTTGGAGCTGATTTTAACTCAGGGTAGGTTTGAACAGGTGGGGAATGAGTGAGCGGAGGTGCGGAGTTCCGCATTTCACTGCCCAGAGCAAATAGGGAACAGTGGCAGATGGTCGAATGGTCTGGGGGCTGTCCACGGTTCATGGGGCTTTTGAGGGGATCTGGTGGGGATCACGGATTCAGGAAAATGCATTGGGGGGAGTGGACAGTGCAGGCCCAAGCTTTCCTGTGGTAATTGGACCAACATTGCTGATCTTATTCCACCATGAAAGCCACATAACCAGAGAGTGCAGGGTATGGATCGGTCGGAGGGGGGTGGGATGGTAGAGGTGGAAGGAGACTGGAGTGATAGAGTTCACTGAATATACACATGAACCTCTGGGGGATGCTGTGATAAATAGTGGGTAGGGGGACAAGGTATAGGGGAAGAGAGTGCAGGGGGAGAGAGAGTGCAGGGGAGAGAGTGAAGGGGGAGAGAGTGGATGGGAGAGAATGCGGGGGAGAGAGTGCAAGGGCAGAGAGTGCAGGAGGAGAGTGTGCAAGGGAAGAGAGTTGAGGAGAAAGTGCAAGGGGAGAATATGCAGGGGGAGAGAGTGGTCATGTGATTGAGACTCCTGCTAGAAGTTAGGAGGCATGGCCTCTGCTTCATTGAACAGTTTACATGTGGATATTGTTCAAAAAGATTGCGGAGAGAAACCTCAAGGTGCTTAACTGAACATATTAACAGACATTAAATCAGAGGTCACAAAGGTAGGAGAGATTACAGGAGGAAAGAGCACAAGATGAAAGATACAGTGGGGCAGAGTGCAGGAGAGAGAGAGTGCAGGGGAGAGAGAGTGCAGGGGGAGAGAGATTACAGGGAGAGAGAGTGTAGGGGAGAGGGAGTGCAGGGGAGAGAGAGAGTGCAGCGGGAGAGAGAGTACAGGGGAGAGAGTGTGCAGGGGGAGAGAGAGTGCAGGAGGAGAGAGATTGCAGAGGGAGAAAGTGCAGAGGGAGAGAGTGCAGGGGAGAGAGAGTGTAGGGGAGAGAGAGTGCAGGGGAGAGAGAGTGCAGAGGGAGAAAGTGCAGAGGGAGAGAGTGCAGGGGAGAGAGAGTGCGGGGGAGAGAGTGCAGGGAGAGACTGCAGGAGAGAGAATGCGAGAGAGAGTGCAGGGGAGAGAGTGCAGGGGGAGAGAGAGTGCGGGGAGAGAGAGAGTGCAGGGAAGAGAGAGTGCAGAGGGAGAGAGAGAGTGCAGGGGGAGAGAGTGGAGAGGAGAGAGAGAGTGCAGGGAGAGAGAGTGCAGGGGAGAGAGAGTGTAGGGGAGAGAGAGTGCACGGGAGAGAGAGTGCAGAGGGAGAAAGTGCAGAGGGAGAGAGTGCAGGGGAGAGAGAGTGCGGGGGAGAGAGAGAGTGCAGGGGGAGAGTGTGCAGGGAGAGACTGCAGGAGAGAGAATGCGAGAGAGAGAGAGTGCAGGGGAGAGAGTGCAGGGGGAGAGAGAGTGCGGGGAGAGAGAGAGTGCAGGGAAGAGAGAGTGCAGAGGGAGAGAGAGAGTGCAGGGGGAGAGAGTGGAGAGGAGAGAGAGAGTGCAGGGAGAGAGAGTGCAGGGAGAGAGAGTGCAGAGGGAGAGAGTGCAGGGAGAGACTGCAGGGGAGAGAGTTCGTGCGAGAGAGAGTGCAGGGGAGAGAGTGCAGGGGGAGAGAGTGCAGGGGAGAGAGTGCAGGGAGAGAGTGCGGTGGAAAGAGTGAAGAGGGAGAGAGTGCAGGGAGAGAGTGCAGGGAGAGAGAGTGCAGGGAGAGAGTGCAGGGGACAGAGTGCAGAGAGAGAGAGTGCAGGAGAGAGAGTGCACGGGGAGAGAGTGCAGGGAGAAAGTGCAGGGGAGAGAGTGCAGGGGGAGACAGATCAGGGGGAGAAAGTTCAGGGAGATAGTGCAGGGGGAGAGAGTGCAGGGGGAGAGAGTGTAGGGAGAATGTGCAGGAAGAAAGTGCAGTGAGAGTGTGGGGAGAGAGTGCAGGGGGAGAGAGTGCGGGGGGAGAGTGCAAGGGGAGAGTGCAGGGAGAGAGTGCAGAGGGAGAGTGCAGGGAGAGAGTTCAGGGGGAGAGAGTGCAGGGAGACAGTGCAGGCAGAGAGTGCAGGGAGAGAGTGCAGGGGAAAAAGTGCACGGGGAGAGAGTGCAGGGAGAAAGTGCAGGGGAGAGAGTGCAGGGAGAGAGAGTGCAGGGGGAAAGAGTGCAGAGAGAGAGAGTGCAGGGAGAGAGTGCAGGGAGAGAGTGCAGGGGACAGAGTGCAGAGAAAGAGAGTGCAGGGAGACTGTGCAGGAAGAAAGTGCAGTGAGAGTGCAAGGGGAGAGTGCAGGGAGAGAGTGCAGAGGGAGAGTGCAGGGAGAGAGTTCAGGGGGAGAGAGTGCAGGGAGACAGTGCAGGCAGAGAGTGCAGGGAGAGAGTGCAGGGGAAAAAGTGCACGGGGAGAGAGTGCAGGGGGAGAGAGTGCGGGGGGAGAAAGTGCAGGGAGATAGTGCAGGGAGAGAGTGCAGGGGGAGAGAGTGCAGAGAGAGAGAGTGCAGGGAGAGAGTGCAGGGAGAGAGTGCAGGGGACAGAGTGCAGAGAGAGAGAGTGCTGGGGAGAGAGTGCACGGGGAGAGAGTGCAGGGAGAAAGTGCAGGGGAGAGAGTGCAGGGGGAGAGAGAGCGGGGGAGAAAGTTCAGGGAGATAGTGCAGGGGGAGAGAGTGCAGGGGGAGAGAGTGTAGGGAGACTGTGCAGGAAGAAAATGCAGTGAGAGTGTGGGGAGAGAGTGCAGGGGGAGAGTGCGGGGAGAGAGTGCAAGGGGAGAGTGCAGGGAGAGAGTGCAGAGGGAGAGTGAAGGGAGAGAGTTCAGGGGGAGAGAGTGCAGGGAGACAGTGCAGGCAGAGAGTGCAGGGAGAGAGAGTGCAGGGAGACTGTGCAGGAAGAAAGTGCAGTGAGAGTGTGGGGAGAGAGTGCATGGGGAGAGAGTGCGGGGGGAGAAAGTGCAGGGAGATAGTGCAGGGAGAGAGTTCAGGGGAGAGAGTGCAGGGGGAGAGAGTGCAGGGAGACAGTGCAGGCAGAGAGTGCAGGGAGAGAGTGCAGGGGAGAGAGAGTGCAGGTGGAGAGGAGGTGCAGGGGAGAGAGAGTGCAGGGGAGAGAGAGTGCAGGGGGAGAGAGAGTGCAGGGGAGAGAGAGTGCAGGGGAGAGAGAGTGCAGGGGAGGGAGAGTGCAGGGGAGAGAGAGTGCAGGGGGAGAGAGAGTGCAGGGGGAGAGAGTGCAAGGGAGAGAGAGTACAGGGGAGAAAGAGTGCAGGGGAGAGAGAGTGCAAGGGAGAGAAAGTACAGGGGAGAGAGAGTGCAGGGGAGAGAGAGTGCAGGGGAGAGAGAGAGAGTGCAGGTGAGAGAGAGAGAGTGCAGGGGAGAGAGAGTGCAGGGGAGAGAGAGTACAGGGGAGAGAGAGTGCAGGGGAGAGAGAGTACAGGGGGAGAGAGAGTGCAGGGGAGAGAGAGTACAGGGGGAGAGAGAGTGCAGGGGAGGGAGAGTGCAGGGGAGAGAGAGTGCACGGGGAGAGAGAGAGTGCAGGGGAGAGAGAGTGCAGGGGAGAGAGAGTACAGGGGAGAGAGAGATTGCAGGGGAGAGAGAGTGCAGGGGAGAGAGAGTACAGGGGAGAGAGAGATTGCAAGGGAGAGAGAGATTGCAGGGGAGAGAGAGTATGGGGAGAGAGAGTGCAGGGGAGAGAGAGTACAGGGGAGAGAGAGATTGCAGGGGAGAGAGGGTGCAGGGGAGAGAGAGAGTGCAGGTGAGAGAGAGAGAGAGTGCAGGGGAGAGAGAGTGCAGGGGAGAGAGAGTACAGGGGAGAGAGAGTGCAGGGGGAGAGAGTGCAAGCGAGAGAGAGTACACGGGAGAGAGAGTGCAGGGGAGAGAGAGAGTGCAGGTGAGAGAGAGAGAGAGTGAAGGGGAGAGAGAGTCCAGGGGTGAGAGAGTGCAGGGGAGAGAGAGTGCAGGGGGAGAGAGTGCAAGGGAGAGAGAGTACAGGGAGAGAGAGTGCAGGGGAGAGAGAGTGCAAGGGAGAGAGAGTACAGGGGAGAGAGAGTGCGGGGGAGAGAGAGTGCAAGGGAGAGAGAGTACAGGGGAGAGAGAGTGCAAGGGAGAGAGAGAGTGCAGGGGAGAGAGAGTGCAGGTGAGAGAGGGAGTGCAGGGGAGAGAGAGTGCAGGGGAGAGAGAGTACAAAGGAGAGAGAGATTGCAGGGGAGAGAGAGTGCAGGGGAGAGAGAGTGCAGGGGAGAGAGACAGTGCAGGGGAGAGAGAGTGCAGGGGAGAGGGAGTGCAGAGGGAGACAGAGAGTGCAGGGGGAGAGAGTGCAAGGGAGAGAGAGTACAGTGGAGAGAGAGTGCAGGGGAGAGAGAGTGCAGGGGAGAGAGTGCAGAGGAGAGAGACAGTGCAGGGGAGAGAGAGTGCAGGGGAGAGAGAGTGCAGGGGAGAGAGTGCAGGGGAGAGAGAGATTGCAGGGGAGAGAGGGTGCAGGGGAGAGAGAGAGTGCAGGTGAGAGAGAGAGAGAGTACAGTGGAGAGAGAGTGCAGGGGAGAGAGAGTGCAGGGGAGAGAGTGCAGGGGAGAGAGACAGTGCAGGGGAGAGAGATTACAGGGGAGAGAGAGTGCAGGGGAGAGAGAGTGCAGGGGAGAGAGAGTGCAGAGGGAGAGAGTGCAGGGAGAGACTGCAGGAGAGAGCGTGCGAGAGAGAGAGTGCAGCGGGAGAGAGTGCAGCGGGAGAGAGAGTGCGGAGGGAGAGAGTGGAGAGGAGAGAGAGAGTGCAGAGGGAGAGAGAGAGAGTGCAGTGGGAGAATGTGCAGGGAGAGAGAGTGCAGGGGAGAGAGTGCGGTGGAAAGAGTGCAGAGAGAGATAGAGCAGGAGAGAGAGTGCACGGGGAGAGAGTGCAGGGAGAAAGTGCAGGGGTGAGAGTGCAGGGGGAGAGAGTGCAGGGAGAGAGTGCAGAGGGAGAGTGAAGGGAGAGAGTGCAGGGGAAAAAGTGCACGGGGAGAGAGTGCAGGGAGAAAGTGCAGGGAGAGAGTGCAGGGAGAGAGAGTGCAGGGAGACTGTGCAGGAAGAAAGTGCAGTGAGAGTGTGGGGAGAGAGTGCAGGGGGAGAGAGTGCGGGGGGAGAAAGTGCAGGGAGATAGTGCAGGGAGAGAGTTCAGGGGAGAGAGTGCAGGGGGAGAGAGTGCAGGGAGACAGTGCAGGCAGAGAGTGCAGGGAGAGAGTGCAGGGGGAGAGAAAACAGGGGAGAGAGAGTGCAGGTGGAGAGAGAGTGCAGGGGAGAGAGAGTGCAGGGGGAGAGAGAGTGCAGGGGGAGAGAGAGTGCAGGGGAGAGAGAGTGCAGGGGAGAGAGAGTGCAGGGGAGGGAGAGTGCAGGGGAGAGAGAGTGCAGGGGGAGAGAGAGTGCAGGGGGAGAGAGAGTGCAGGGGAGAGAGAGTGCAGGGGAGAGAGAGTACAGGGAAGAGAGAGTGCAGGGAAGAGAGAGAGTGCAGGGGAGAGAGAGTGCAGGTGAGAGAGAGAGTGCAAGGGAGAGAGAGAGTGCAGGGGAGAGAGAGTGCAGGTGAGAGAGAGTGCAGGGGGAGAGAGTGCAAGGGAGAGAGAGTACAAGGAGAGAGAGTGCAGGGGAGAGAGAGTGCAAGGGAGAGGGAGTACAGGGGAGAGAGAGTGCGGGGGAGAGAGAGTGCAAGGGAGAGAGAGTACAGGGGAGAGAGAGTGCAAGGGAGAGAGAGAGTGCAGGGGAGAGAGAGTGCAGGTGAGAGAGGGAGTGCAGGGGAGAGAGAGTGCAGGGGAGAGAGAGTACAAAGGAGAGAGAGATTGCAGGGGAGAGAGAGTGCAGGGGAGAGAGAGTGCAGGGGAGAGAGAGTGCAGGGGAGAGAGACAGTGCAGGGGAGAGAGAGTGCAGGGGAGAGGGAGTGAGAGGGAGACAGAGAGTGCAGGGGGAGAGAGTGCAGGGGGAGAGAGTGCAAGGGAGAGAGAGTACAGTGGAGAGAGTGTGCAGGGGAGAGAGAGTGCAGGGGAGAGAGTGCAGGGGAGAGAGACAGTGCAGGGGAGAGAGAGTGCAGGGGAGAGAGAGTGCAGGGGAGAGAGTGCAGGGGAGAGAGAGATTGCAGGGGAGAGAGGGTGCAGGGGAGAGAGAGAGTGCAGGTGAGAGAGAGAGAGAGTACAGTGGAGAGAGAGTGCAGGGGAGAGAGAGTGCAGGGGAGAGAGTGCAGGGGAGAGAGACAGTGCAGGGGAGAGAGATTACAGGGGAGAGAGAGTGCAGGGGAGAGAGAGTGCAGGGGAGAGAGAGTGCAGAGGGAGAGAGTGCAGGGAGAGACTGCAGGAGAGAGCGTGCGAGAGAGAGAGTGCAGGGGAGAGAGTGCAGCGGGAGAGAGAGTGCGGAGGGAGAGAGTGGAGAGGAGAGAGAGAGTGCAGAGGGAGAGAGAGAGTGCAGGGGGAGAGTGTGCAGGGAGAGAGAGTGCAGGGGAGAGAGTGCAGGGACAGACTGCAGGGGAGAGCGTGCGAGAGAGAGAGTGCAGGGGAGAGAGTGCAGCGGGAGAGAGAGTGCGGGGGGAGAGAGTGGAGAGGAGAGAGAGAGTGCAGAGGGAGAGAGAGAGAGTGCAGTGGGAGAATGTGCAGGGAGAGAGAGTGCAGGGGAGAGAGTGCGGTGGAAAGAGTGCAGAGAGAGATAGAGCAGGAGAGAGAGTGCACGGGGAGAGAGTGCAGGGAGAAAGTGCAGGGGTGAGAGTGCAGGGGGAGAGAGTGCAGGGAGAGAGTGCAGAGGGAGAGTGAAGGGAGAGAGTTCAGGGGGAGAGAGTGCAGGGAGACAGTGCAGGCAGAGAGTGCAGGGAGAGAGTGCAGGGGAAAAAGTGCACGGGGAGAGAGTGCAGGGAGAGAGTGCAGGGAGAGAGAGTGCAGGGAGATAGTGCAGGAAGAAAGTGCAGTGAGAGTGTGGGGAGAGAGTGCAGGGGGAGAGAGTGCGGGGGGAGAAAGTGCAGGGAGATAGTGCAGGGAGAGAGTTCAGGGGAGAGAGTGCAGGGAGAGAGTGCAGAGGGAGAGTGAAGGGAGAGAGTTCAGGGGGAGAGAGTGCAGGGAGACAGTGCAGGCAGAGAGTGCAGGGAGAGAGTGCAGGGGAAAAAGTGCACGGGGAGAGAGTGCAGGGAGAAAGTGCAGGGAGAGAGTGCAGGGAGAGAGAGTGCAGGGAGACTGTGCAGGAAGAAAGTGCAGTGAGAGTGTGGGGAGAGAGTGCAGGGGGAGAGAGTGCGGGGGGAGAAAGTGCAGGGAGATAGTGCAGGGAGAGAGTTCAGGGGAGAGAGTGCAGGGAGAGAGAGTGCAGGGAGACAGTGCAGGCAGAGAGTGCAGGGAGAGAGTGCAGGGGGAGAGAGTGCAGGGGAGAGAGAGTGCAGGTGGAGAGAGAGTGCAGGGGAGAGAGAGTGCAGGGGGAGAGAGAGTGCAGGGGGAGAGAGAGTGCAGGGGAGAGAGAGTGCAGGGGAGAGAGAGTGCAGGGGAGGGAGAGTACAGGGGAGAGAGAGTGCAGGGGGAGAGAGAGTGCAAGGGAGAGAGAGTACAGGGGAGAGAGAGTGCAGGGAAGAGAGAGAGTGCAGGGGAGAGAAAGTGCAGGTGAGAGAGAGAGTGCAGGGGAGAGAGAGTGCAGGGGAGAGAGAGTACAGGGGAGAGAGAGATTGCAGGGGAGAGAGAGTGCAGGGGAGAGAGAGTACAGGGGAGAGAGAGATTGCAGTGGAGAGAGAGTGAAGGGGGAGAGAGTGCAAGGGAGAGAGAGTACAGGGGAGAGAGAGTGCAGGGGAGAGAGAGTGCAAGGGAGAGAGAGTACAGGGGAGAGAGAGTGCAGGGGAGAGAGAGTGCAGGGGAGAGAGAGAGTGCAGGTGAGAGAGAGAGAGTGCAGGGGAGAGAGAGTGCAGGGGAGAGAGAGTACAGGGGAGAGAGAGTGCAGGGGAGAGAGAGTACAGGGGAGAGAGAGATTGCAGGGGAGAGAGAGTACAGGGGAGAGAGAGTGCAGGGGTGAGAGAGTTCAGGGGAGAGAGAGATTGCAGGGGAGAGAGAGTGCAGGGGAGAGAGAGTGCAGGTGAGAGTGAGAGAGTGCAGGGGAGAGAGAGTGCAAGGGAGAGAGAGGACAGGGGAGAGAGAGTGCAGGGGAGGGAGAGTGCAGGGGAGAGAGAGTGCAGGGGGAGAGAGAGTGCAAGGGAGAGAGAGTACAGGGAAGAGAGAGTGCAGGGAAGAGAGAGAGTGCAGGGGAGAGAGAGTGCAGGTGAGAGAGAGAGTGCAGGGGAGAGAGAGTGCAGGGGAAAGAGAGTACAGGGGAGAGAGAGATTGCAGGGGAGAGAGAGTGCAAGGGAGAGAGAGTACAGGGGAGAGAGAGTGCAGGGGAGAGAGAGTGCAGGGGAGAGTGAGTGCAGGGGAGAGAGAGTACAGGGGAGAGAGAGTGCAGGGGAGAGAGAGAGTGCAGGTGAGAGAGAGAGAGTGCAGGGGAGAGAGAGTGCAGGGGAGAGAGAGTACAGGGGAGAGAGAGTGCAGGGGAGAGAGAGTACAGGGGAGGGAGAGATTGCAGGGGAGAGAGAGTACAGGGGAGAGAGAGTGCAGGGGAGAGAGAGTGCAAGGGAGAGAGAGTACAGGGGAGAGAGAGTACAGGGGGAGAGAGAGTGCAGGGAAGAGAGAGAGTGCAGGGGAGAGAGAGTGCAGGTGAGAGAGAGAGTGCAAAGGAGAGAGAGAGTGCAGGGGAGAGAGAGTGCAGGTGAGAGAGAGTGCAGGGGGAGAGAGTGCAAGGGAGAGAGAGTACAAGGAGAGAGAGTGCAGGGGAGAGAGAGTGCAAGGGAGAGGGAGTACAGGGGAGAGAGAGTGCGGGGGAGAGAGAGTGCAAGGGAGAGAGAGTACAGGGGAGAGAGAGTGCAAGGGAGAGAGAGAGTGCAGGGGAGAGAGAGTGCAGGTGAGAGAGGGAGTGCAGGGGAGAGAGAGTGCAGGGGAGAGAGAGTACAAAGGAGAGAGAGATTGCAGGGGAGAGAGAGTGCAGGGGAGAGAGAGTGCAGGGGAGAGAGAGTGCAGGGGAGAGAGACAGTGCAGGGGAGAGAGAGTGCAGGGGAGAGGGAGTGCAGAGGGAGACAGAGAGTGCAGGGGGAGAGAGTGCAGGGGGAGAGAGTGCAAGGGAGAGAGAGTACAGTGGAGAGAGTGTGCAGGGGAGAGAGAGTGCAGGGGAGAGAGTGCAGGGGAGAGAGACAGTGCAGGGGAGAGAGAGTGCAGGGGAGAGAGAGTGCAGGGGAGAGAGTGCAGGGGAGAGAGAGATTGCAGGGGAGAGAGGGTGCAGGGGAGAGAGAGAGTGCAGGTGAGAGAGAGAGAGAGTACAGTGGAGAGAGAGTGCAGGGGAGAGAGAGTGCAGGGGAGAGAGTGCAGGGGAGAGAGACAGTGCAGGGGAGAGAGATTACAGGGGAGAGAGAGTGCAGGGGAGAGAGAGTGCAGGGGAGAGAGAGTGCAGAGGGAGAGAGTGCAGGGAGAGACTGCAGGAGAGAGCGTGCGAGAGAGAGAGTGCAGGGGAGAGAGTGCAGCAGGAGAGAGAGTGCGGAGGGAGAGAGTGGAGAGGAGAGAGAGAGTGCAGAGGGAGAGAGAGAGTGCAGGGGGAGAGTGTGCAGGGAGAGAGAGTGCAGGGGAGAGAGTGCAGGGACAGACTGCAGGAGAGAGCGTGCGAGAGAGAGAGTGCAGGGGAGAGAGTGCAGCGGGAGAGAGAGTGCGGGGGGAGAGAGTGGAGAGGAGAGAGAGAGTGCAGAGGGAGAGAGAGAGAGTGCAGTGGGAGAATGTGCAGGGAGAGAGAGTGCAGGGGAGAGAGTGCGGTGGAAAGAGTGCAGAGAGAGATAGAGCAGGAGAGAGAGTGCACGGGGAGAGAGTGCAGGGAGAAAGTGCAGGGGTGAGAGTGCAGGGGGAGAGAGTGCAGGGAGAGAGTGCAGAGGGAGAGTGAAGGGAGAGAGTTCAGGGGGAGAGAGTGCAGGGAGACAGTGCAGGCAGAGAGTGCAGGGAGAGAGTGCAGGGGAAAAAGTGCACGGGGAGAGAGTGCAGGGAGAAAGTGCAGGGAGAGAGTGCAGGGAGAGAGAGTGCAGGGAGACTGTGCAGGAAGAAAGTGCAGTGAGAGTGTGGGGAGAGAGTGCAGGGGGAGAGAGTGCGGGGGGAGAAAGTGCAGGGAGATAGTGCAGGGAGAGAGTTCAGGGGAGAGAGTGCAGGGAGAGAGTGCAGAGGGAGAGTGAAGGGAGAGAGTTCAGGGGGAGAGAGTGCAGGGAGACAGTGCAGGCAGAGAGTGCAGGGAGAGAGTGCAGGGGAAAAAGTGCACGGGGAGAGAGTGCAGGGAGAAAGTGCAGGGAGAGAGTGCAGGGAGAGAGAGTGCAGGGAGACTGTGCAGGAAGAAAGTGCAGTGAGAGTGTGGGGAGAGAGTGCAGGGGGAGAGAGTGCGGGGGGAGAAAGTGCAGGGAGATAGTGCAGGGAGAGAGTTCAGGGGAGAGAGTGCAGGGAGAGAGAGTGCAGGGAGACAGTGCAGGCAGAGAGTGCAGGGAGAGAGTGCAGGGGCAGAGAGTGCAGGGGAGAGAGAGTGCAGGTGGAGAGAGAGTGCAGGGGAGAGAGAGTGCAGGGGGAGAGAGAGTGCAGGGGGAGAGAGAGTGCAGGGGAGAGAGAGTGCAGGGGAGAGAGAGTGCAGGGGAGGGAGAGTACAGGGGAGAGAGAGTGCAGGGGGAGAGAGAGTGCAAGGGAGAGAGAGTACAGGGGAGAGAGAGTGCAGGGAAGAGAGAGAGTGCAGGGGAGTGAAAGTGCAGGTGAGAGAGAGAGTGCAGGGGAGAGAGAGTGCAGGGGAGAGAGAGTACAGGGGAGAGAGAGATTGCAGGGGAGAGAGAGTGCAGGGGAGAGAGAGTACAGGGGAGAGAGAGATTGCAGTGGAGAGAGAGTGAAGGGGGAGAGAGTGCAAGGGAGAGAGAGTACAGGGGAGAGAGAGTGCAGGGGAGAGAGAGTGCAAGGGAGAGAGAGTACAGGGGAGAGAGAGTGCAGGGGAGAGAGAGTGCAGGGGAGAGAGAGAGTGCAGGTGAGAGAGAGAGAGTGCAGGGGAGAGAGAGTGCAGGGGAGAGAGAGTACAGGGGAGAGAGAGTGCAGGGGAGAGAGAGTACAGGGGAGAGAGAGATTGCAGGGGAGAGAGAGTACAGGGGAGAGAGAGTGCAGGGGAGAGAGAGTTCAGGGGAGAGAGAGATTGCAGGGGAGAGAGAGTGCAGGGGAGAGAGAGTGCAGGTGAGAGTGAGAGAGTGCAGGGGAGAGAGAGTGCAAGGGAGAGAGAGGACAGGGGAGAGAGAGATTGCAGGGGAGAGAGAGTGCAGGGGAGAGAGAGAGTGCAGGTGAGAGAGAGAGAGGACAGGGGAGAGAGAGTGCAGGGGAGGGAGAGTGCAGGGGACAGAGAGTGCAGGGGGAGAGAGAGTGCAAGGGAGAGAGAGTACAGGGAAGAGAGAGTGCAGGGAAGAGAGAGAGTGCAGGGGAGAGAGAGTGCAGGTGAGAGAGAGAGTGCAGGGGAGAGAGAGTGCAGGGGAAAGAGAGTACAGGGGAGAGAGAGATTGCAGGGGAGAGAGAGTGCAGGGGAGAGAGAATACAGGGGAGAGAGAGTGCAGGGGAGAGAGAGTGCAGGGGAGAGAGAGTGCAGGGGAGAGAGAGTACAGGGGAGAGAGAGTGCAGGGGAGAGAGAGAGTGCAGGTGAGAGAGAGAGAGTGCAGGGGAGAGAGAGTGCAGGGGAGAGAGAGTACAGGGGAGAGAGAGTACAGGGGAGAGAGAGTGCAGGGGAGAGAGAGTGCAAGGGAGAGAGAGTACAGGGGAGAGAGAGTGCAGAGGAGAGAGAGAGTGCAGGTGAGAGAGAGAGAGTGCCGGGGAGAGAGAGTACCGGGGAGAAAGAGTGCAGGGGAGAGAGAGTACAGGGGGAGAGAGAGTGCAGGGGGAGAGAGAGTGCAGGGGAGAGAGAGTGCAGGGGAGAGAGAGTGCAGGGGATGGAGAGTGCAGGGGAGAGAGAGTGCAGGGGAGAGAGAGTGCAGGGGGAGAGAGAGTGCAGGGGGAGAGAGAGTGCTGGGGAGATAGAGTTCAGGGGAGAGAGAGTGCAAGGGAGGGAGAGTGCAGGGGAGAGAGAGTGCACGGGGAGAGAGAGAGTGCAGGGGAGAGAGAGTGCAGGGGAGAGAGAGTACAGGGGAGAGAGAGATTGCAGGGGAGAGAGAGTGCAGGGGAGAGAGAGTACAGGGGAGAGAGAGATTGCAGGGGAGAGAGAGTGCAGGGGGAGAGAGTACAGGGGAGAGAGAGATTGCAGGGGAGAGAGAGTACGGGGAGAGAGAGTGCAGGGGAGAGAGAGTACAGGGGAAGAGAGATTGCAGGGGAGAGAGAGTGCAGGGGAGAGAGAGAGTGCAGGTGAGAGAGAGAGAGTGCAGGGGAGAGAGAGTGCAGGGGAGAGAGAGTACAGGGGAGAGAGAGTGCAGGGGGAGAGAGTGCAAGGGAGAGAGAGTACAGGGGAGAGAGAGTGCAGGGGAGAGAGAGAGTGCAGAGAGAGAGAGAGAGAGAGTCCAGGGGTGAGAGAGTGCAGGGGAGAGAGAGTGCAGGGGGAGAGAGTGCAAGGGAGAGAGAGTACAGGGAGAGAGAGTGCAGGGGAGAGAGAGTGCAAGGGAGAGAGAGTACAGGGGAGAGAGAGTGCAAGGGAGAGAGAGAGTGCAGGGGAGAGAGAGTGCAGGTGAGAGAGAGAGTGCAGGGGAGAGAGAGTGCATGGGAGAGAGAGTACAAAGGAGAGAGAGATTGCAGGGGAGAGAGAGTGCAGGGGAGAGAGAGAGTGCAGGTGAGAGAGAGAGAGTGCAGGGGAGAGAGAGTGCAGGGGAGAGAGAGTGCAGGGGAGAGAGAGTGCAGGGGAGAGAGAGTGCAGGGGAGAGGGAGTGCAGAGGGAGACAGAGAGTGCAGGGGGAGAGTGTGCAGGGAGAGAGAGTGCAGGGGGAGAGAGTGCAAGGGAGAGAGAGTACAGTGGAGAGAGAGTGCAGGGGAGAGAGAGTGCAGGGGAGAGAGAGTACAGGGGAGAGAGAGTGCAGGGGAGAGTGAGTGCAGGGGAGAGAGAGCACAGGGGAGAGAGAGTGCAGGGGAGAGAGAGTACAGGGGAGAGAGAGATTGCAGGGGAGAGAGAGTACAGGGGAGAGAGAGTGCAGGGGAGAGAGAGTGCAAGGGAGAGAGAGTACAGGGGAGAGAGAGTGCAGGGAGAGAGAGAGAGAGTGCCGGGGAGAGAGAGTACAGGGGAGAAAGAGTGCAGGGGAGAGAGAGTGCAGGGTAGAGAGAGTGCAGGGGGAGAGAGAGTGCAGGGGGAGAGAGAGTGCAGGGGAGATAGAGTTCAGGGGAGAGAGAGTGCAGGGGAGGGAGAGTGCAGGGGAGAGAGAGTGCACGGGGAGAGAGAGAGTGCAGGGGAGAGAGAGTGCAGGGGAGAGAGAGTACAGGGGAGAGAGAGATTGCAGGGGAGAGAGAGTGCAGGGGAGAGAGAGTACAGGAGAGACACATTGCAGGGGAGAGAGAGTGCAGGGGAGAGAGAGAGTGCAGGTGAGAGAGAGAGAGTGCAGGGGAGAGAGAGTGCAGGGGAGAGAGAGTACAGGGGAGAGAGAGTGCAGGGGGAGAGAGTGCAAGGGAGAGAGAGTACAGGGGAGAGAGAGTGCTGGGGAGAGAGAGAGTGCAGAGAGAGAGAGAGAGTGAAGGGGAGAGAGAGTCCAGGGGTGAGAGAGTGCAGGGGAGAGAGAGTGCAGGGGGAGAGAGTGCAAGGGAGAGAGAGTACAGGGAGAGAGAGTGCAGGGGAGAGAGAGTGCAAGGGAGAGAGAGTACAGGGGAGAGAGAGTGCGGGGGAGAGAGAGTGCAAGGGAGAGAGAGTACAGGGGAGAGAGAGTGCAAGGGAGAGAGAGAGTGCAGGGGAGAGAGAGTGCAGGTGAGAGAGAGAGTGCAGGGGAGAGAGAGTGCATGGGAGAGAGTACAAAGGAGAGAGAGATTGCAGGGGAGAGAGAGTGCAGGGGAGAGACAGAGTGCAGGTGAGAGAGAGAGAGTGCAGGGGAGAGAGAGTGCAGGGGAGAGAGAGTGCAGGGGAGAGAGAGTGCAGGGGAGAGAGACAGTGCAGGGGAGAGAGAGTGCAGGGGAGAGGGAGTGCAGAGGGAGACAGAGAGTGCAGGGGGAGAGTGTGCAGGGAGAGAGAGTGCAGGGGGAGAGAGTGCAAGGGAGAGAGAGTACAGTGGAGAGAGAGTGCAGGGGAGAGAGAGTGCAGGGGAGAGAGAGTACAGGGGAGAGAGACAGTGCAGGGGAGAGAGAGTACGGGGAGAGAGAGTGCAGGGGAGAGAGAGTGCAGGGGAGAGAGAGTGCAGGGGAGAGAGAGTGCAGAGGGAGAGAGAGAGTGCAGGGGGAGAGTGTGCAGGGAGAGTGAGTGCAGGGGAGAGAGTACATGGAGAGACTGCAGGAGAGAGCGTGCGTGAGAGCGAGTGCAGGGGAGAGAGTGCAGCGGGAGAGAGAGTGCGGAGGGAGAGAGTGGAGAGGAGAGAGAGAGTGCAGAGGGAGAGAGAGAGTGCAGGGGGAGAGTGTGCAGGGAGAGAGAGTGCAGGGGAGAGAGTGCAGGGAGAGACTGCAGGAGAGAGCGTGCGAGAGAGAGAGTGCAGGGGAGAGAGTGCAGCGGGAGAGAGAGTGCGGAGGGTGAGAGTGGAGAGGAGAGAGAGAGTGCAGAGGGAGAGAGAGAGTGCAGGGGGAGAGTGTGCAGGGAGAGAGAGTGCAGGGGAGAGAGTGCAGGGACAGACTGCAGGAGAGAGCGTGCGAGAGAGAGAGTGCAGGGGAGAGAGTGCAGCGGGAGAGAGAGTGCGGGGGGAGAGAGTGGAGAGGAGAGAGAGAGTGCAGAGGGAGAGAGAGAGAGTGCAGTGGGAGAATGTGCAGGGAGAGAGAGTGCAGGGGAGAGAGAGTGCAGAGGGAGAGAGTGCAGGGAGAGACTGCAGGAGAGAGCGTGCGAGAGAGAGAGTGCAGGGGAGAGAGTGCAGCGGGAGAGAGAGTGCGGAGGGAGAGAGTGGAGAGGAGAGAGAGAGTGCAGAGGGAGAGAGAGAGTGCAGGGGGAGAGTGTGCAGGGAGAGAGAGTGCAGGGGAGAGAGTACATGGAGAGACTGTAGGAGAGAGCGTGCGTGAGAGAGAGTGCAGGGGAGAGAGTGCAGCGGGAGAGAGAGTGCGGAGGGAGAGAGTGGAGAGGAGAGAGAGAGTGCAGAGGGAGAGAGAGAGTGCAGGGGGAGAGTGTGCAGGGAGAGAGAGTGCAGGGGAGAGAGTGCAGGGAGAGACTGCAGGAGAGAGCGTGCGAGAGAGAGAGTGCAGGGGAGAGAGTGCAGCGGGAGAGAGAGTGCGGAGGGTGAGAGTGGAGAGGAGAGAGAGAGTGCAGAGGGAGAGAGAGAGTGCAGGGGGAGAGTGTGCAGGGAGAGAGAGTGCAGGGGAGAGAGTGCAGGGACAGACTGCAGGAGAGAGCGTGCGAGAGAGAGAGTGCAGGGGAGAGAGTGCAGCGGGAGAGAGAGTGCGGGGGGAGAGAGTGGAGAGGAGAGAGAGAGTGCAGAGGGAGAGAGAGAGAGTGCAGTGGGAGAATGTGCAGGGAGAGAGAGTGCAGGGGAGAGAGTGCGGTGGAAAGAGTGCAGAGAGAGATAGAGCAGGAGAGAGAGTGCACGGGGAGAGAGTGCAGGGAGAAAGTGCAGGGGTGAGAGTGCAGGGGGAGAGAGTGCAGGGAGAGAGTGCAGAGGGAGAGTGAAGGGAGAGAGTTCAGGGGGAGAGAGTGCAGGGAGACAGTGCAGGCAGAGAGTGCAGGGAGAGAGTGCAGGGGAAAAAGTGCACGGGGAGAGAGTGCAGGGAGAAAGTGCAGGGAGAGAGTGCAGGGAGAGAGAGTGCAGGGAGACTGTGCAGGAAGAAAGTGCAGTGAGAGTGTGGGGAGAGAGTGCAGGGGGAGAGAGTGCGGGGGGAGAAAGTGCAGGGAGATAGTGCAGGGAGAGAGTTCAGGGGAGAGAGTGCAGGGGGAGAGAGTGCAGGGAGACAGTGCAGGCAGAGAGTGCAGGGAGAGAGTGCAGGGGGAGAGAAAACAGGGGAGAGAGAGTGCAGGTGGAGAGAGAGTGCAGGGGAGAGAGAGTGCAGGGGGAGAGAGAGTGCAGGGGGAGAGAGAGTGCAGGGGAGAGAGAGTGCAGGGGAGAGAGAGTGCAGGGGAGGGAGAGTGCAGGGGAGAGAGAGTGCAGGGGGAGAGAGAGTGCAAGGGAGAGAGAGTACAGGGGAGAGAGAGTGCAGGGAAGAGAGAGAGTGCAGGGGAGAGAGAGTGCAGGTGAGAGAGAGAGTGCAAGGGAGAGAGAGTACAGGGGAGAGAGAGTGCAGGGAAGAGAGAGAGTGCAGGGGAGAGAGAGTGCAGGTGAGAGAGAGAGTGCAGGGGAGAGAGAGTGCAGGGGGAGAGAGAGTGCAAGGGAGAGAGAGTACAGGGGAGAGAGAGTGCAGGGAAGAGAGAGAGTGCAGGGGAGAGAGAGTGCAGGTGAGAGAGAGTGCCGGGAAGAGAGAGAGTGCAGGGGAGAGAGAGTGCAGGGGAGGGAGAGTGCAGGGGAGAGAGAGTGCAGGGGGAGAGAGAGTGCAAGGGAGAGAGAGTACAGGGGAGAGAGAGTGCAGGTGAGAGAGAGAGTGCAGGGGAGAGAGAGTGCAGGGGAGAGAGAGTACAGGGGAGCAAGGGGGAGTGCAGGGGAGAGAGAGTGCAGGGGAGAGGGAGTGCAGAGGGAGACAGAGAGTGCAGGGGGAGAGTGTGCAGGGAGAGAGAGTGCAGGGGGAGAGAGTGCAAGGGAGAGAGAGTACAGTGGAGAGAGAGTGCAGGGGAGAGAGAGTGCAGGGGAGAGAGTGCAGGGGAGAGAGACAGTGCAGGGGAGAGAGAGTGCAGGGGAGAGAGAGTGCAGGGGAGAGAGTGCAGGGGAGAGAGAGATTGCAGGGGAGAGAGGGTGCAGGGGAGAGAGAGAGTGCAGGTGAGAGAGAGAGTGCAGGGGAGAGAGTGCAGCGGGAGAGAGAGTGCGGAGGGAGAGAGTGGAGAGGAGAGAGAGAGTGCAGAGGGAGAGAGAGAGTGCAGGGGGAGAGTGTGCAGGGAGAGAGAGTGCAGGGGAGAGAGTGCAGGGACAGACTGCAGGAGAGAGCGTGCGAGAGAGAGAGTGCAGGGGAGAGAGTGCAGCGGGAGAGAGAGTGCGGGGGGAGAGAGTGGGGAGGAGAGAGAGAGTGCAGAGGGAGAGAGAGAGAGTGCAGTGGGAGAATGTGCAGGGAGAGAGAGTGCAGGGGAGAGAGTGCGGTGGAAAGAGTGCAGAGAGAGATAGAGCAGGAGAGAGAGTGCACGGGGAGAGAGTGCAGGGAGAAAGTGCAGGGGTGAGAGTGCAGGGGGAGAGAGTGCAGGGAGAGAGTGCAGAGGGAGAGTGAAGGGAGAGAGTTCAGGGGGAGAGAGTGCAGGGAGACAGTGCAGGCAGAGAGTGCAGGGAGAGAGTGCAGGGGAAAAAGTGCACGGGGAGAGAGTGCAGGGAGAAAGTGCAGGGAGAGAGTGCAGGGAGAGAGAGTGCAGGGAGACTGTGCAGGAAGAAAGTGCAGTGAGAGTGTGGGGAGAGAGTGCAGGGGGAGAGAGTGCGGGGGGAGAAAGTGCAGGGAGATAGTGCAGGGAGAGAGTTCAGGGGAGAGAGTGCAGGGAGAGAGAGTGCAGGGAGACAGTGCAGGCAGAGAGTGCAGGGAGAGAGTGCAGGGGGAGAGAGTGCAGGGGAGAGAGAGTGCAGGTGGAGAGAGAGTGCAGGGGAGAGAGAGTGCAGGGGGAGAGAGAGTGCAGGGGGAGAGAGAGTGCAGGGGAGAGAGAGTGCAGGGGAGAGAGAGTGCAAGGGAGGGAGAGTACAGGGGAGAGAGAGTGCAGGGGGAGAGAGAGTGCAAGGGAGAGAGAGTACAGGGGAGAGAGAGTGCAGGGAAGAGAGAGAGTGCAGGGGAGAGAGAGTGCAGGTGAGAGAGAGAGTGCAGGGGAGAGAGAGTGCAGGGGAGAGAGAGTGCAGGGGGAGAGAGAGTGCAGGGGAGATAGAGTTCAGGGGAGAGAGAGTGCAGGGGAGGGAGAGTGCAGGGGAGAGAGAGTGCACGGGGAGAGAGAGAGTGCAGGGGAGAGAGAGTGCAGGGGAGAGAGAGTACAGGGGAGAGAGAGATTGCAGGGGAGAGAGAGTGCAGGGGAGAGAGAGTACAGGAGAGACACATTGCAGGGGAGAGAGAGTGCAGGGGGAGAGAGTACAGGGGAAGAGAGATTGCAGGGGAGAGAGAGTGCAGGGGAGAGAGAGAGTGCAGGTGAGAGAGAGAGAGTGCAGGGGAGAGAGAGTGCAGGGGAGAGAGAGTACAGGGGAGAGAGAGTGCAGGGGGAGAGAGTGCAAGGGAGAGAGAGTACAGGGGAGAGAGAGTGCTGGGGAGAGAGAGAGTGCAGAGAGAGAGAGAGAGTGCAGGGGAGAGAGAGTCCAGGGGTGAGAGAGTGCAGGGGAGAGAGAGTGCAGGGGGAGAGAGTGCAAGGGAGAGAGAGTACAGGGAGAGAGAGTGCAGGGGAGAGAGAGTGCAAGGGAGAGAGAGTACAGGGGAGAGAGAGTGCGGGGGAGAGAGAGTGCAAGGGAGAGAGAGTACAGGGGAGAGAGAGTGCAAGGGAGAGAGAGAGTGCAGGGGAGAGAGGGTGCAGGTGAGAGAGAGAGTGCAGGGGAGAGAGAGTGCATGGGAGAGAGTACAAAGGAGAGAGAGATTGCAGGGGAGAGAGAGTGCAGGGGAGAGACAGAGTGCAGGTGAGAGAGAGAGAGTGCAGGGGAGAGAGAGTGCAGGGGAGAGAGAGTGCAGGGGAGAGAGAGTGCAGGGGAGAGAGACAGTGCAGGGGAGAGAGAGTGCAGGGGAGAGGGAGTGCAGAGGGAGACAGAGAGTGCAGGGGGAGAGTGTGCAGGGAGAGAGAGTGCAGGGGGAGAGAGTGCAAGGGAGAGAGAGTACAGTGGAGAGAGAGTGCAGGGGAGAGAGAGTGCAGGGGAGGGAGAGTGCAGGGGAGAGAGAGTGCACGGGGAGAGAGAGAGTGCAGGGGAGAGAGAGTGCAGGGGAGAGAGAGTACAGGGGAGAGAGAGATTGCAGGGGAGAGAGAGTGCAGGGAAGAGAGAGTACAGGAGAGACACATTGCAGGGGAGAGAGAGTGCAGGGGGAGAGAGTACAGGGGAAGAGAGATTGCAGGGGAGAGAGAGTGCAGGGGAGAGAGAGAGTGCAGGTGAGAGAGAGAGAGTGCAGGGGAGAGAGAGTGCAGGGGAGAGAGAGTACAGGGGAGAGAGAGTGCAGGGGGAGAGAGTGCAAGGGAGAGAGAGTACAGGGGAGAGAGAGTGCTGGGGAGAGAGAGAGTGCAGAGAGAGAGAGAGAGTGAAGGGGAGAGAGAGTCCAGGGGTGAGAGAGTGCAGGGGAGAGAGAGTGCAGGGGGAGAGAGTGCAAGGGAGAGAGAGTACAGGGAGAGAGAGTGCAGGGGAGAGAGAGTGCAAGGGAGAGAGAGTACAGGGGAGAGAGAGTGCGGGGGAGAGAGAGTGCAAGGGAGAGAGAGTACAGGGGAGAGAGAGTGCAAGGGAGAGAGAGAGTGCAGGGGAGAGAGGGTGCAGGTGAGAGAGAGAGTGCAGGGGAGAGAGAGTGCATGGGAGAGAGTACAAAGGAGAGAGAGATTGCAGGGGAGAGAGAGTGCAGGGGAGAGACAGAGTGCAGGTGAGAGAGAGAGAGTGCAGGGGAGAGAGAGTGCAGGGGAGAGAGAGTGCAGGGGAGAGAGAGTGCAGGGGAGAGAGACAGTGCAGGGGAGAGAGAGTGCAGGGGAGAGGGAGTGCAGAGGGAGACAGAGAGTGCAGGGGGAGAGTGTGCAGGGAGAGAGAGTGCAGGGGGAGAGAGTGCAAGGGAGAGAGAGTACAGTGGAGAGAGAGTGCAGGGGAGAGAGAGTGCAGGGGAGAGAGAGTACAGGGGAGAGAGACAGTGCAGGGGAGAGAGAGTACGGGGAGAGAGAGTGCAGGGGAGAGAGAGTGCAGGGGAGAGAGAGTGCAGGGGAGAGAGAGTGCAGAGGGAGAGAGAGAGTGCAGGGGGAGAGTGTGCAGGGAGAGTGAGTGCAGGGGAGAGAGTACATGGAGAGACTGCAGGAGAGAGCGTGCGTGAGAGAGAGTGCAGGGGAGAGAGTGCAGCGGGAGAGAGAGTGCGGAGGGAGAGAGTGGAGAGGAGAGAGAGAGTGCAGAGGGAGAGAGAGAGTGCAGGGGGAGAGTGTGCAGGGAGAGAGAGTGCAGGGGAGAGAGTGCAGGGAGAGACTGCAGGAGAGAGCGTGCGAGAGAGAGAGTGCAGGGGAGAGAGTGCAGCGGGAGAGAGAGTGCGGAGGGTGAGAGTGGAGAGGAGAGAGAGAGTGCAGAGGGAGAGAGAGAGTGCAGGGGGAGAGTGTGCAGGGAGAGAGAGTGCAGGGGAGAGAGAGTGCAGGGGAGAGAGAGTACAGGGGAGAGAGAGATTGCAGGGGAGAGAGAGTGCAGGGGAGAGAGAGTACAGGAGAGACACATTGCAGGGGAGAGAGAGTGCAGGGGGAGAGAGTACAGGGGAAGAGAGATTGCAGGGGAGAGAGAGTGCAGGGGAGAGAGAGAGTGCAGGTGAGAGAGAGAGAGTGCAGGGGAGAGAGAGTCCAGGGGTGAGAGAGTGCAGGGGAGAGAGAGTGCAGGGGGAGAGAGTGCAAGGGAGAGAGAGTACAGGGAGAGAGAGTGCAGGGGAGAGAGAGTGCAAGGGAGAGAGAGTACAGGGGAGAGAGAGTGCGGGGGAGAGAGAGTGCAAGGGAGAGAGAGTACAGGGGAGAGAGAGTGCAAGGGAGAGAGAGAGTGCAGGGGAGAGAGGGTGCAGGTGAGAGAGAGAGTGCAGGGGAGAGAGAGTGCATGGGAGAGAGTACAAAGGAGAGAGAGATTGCAGGGGAGAGAGAGTGCAGGGGAGAGACAGAGTGCAGGTGAGAGAGAGAGAGTGCAGGGGAGAGAGAGTGCAGGGGAGAGAGAGTGCAGGGGAGAGAGAGTGCAGGGGAGAGAGACAGTGCAGGGGAGAGAGAGTGCAGGGGAGAGGGAGTGCAGAGGGAGACAGAGAGTGCAGGGGGAGAGTGTGCAGGGAGAGAGAGTGCAGGGGGAGAGAGTGCAAGGGAGAGAGAGTACAGTGGAGAGAGAGTGCAGGGGAGAGAGAGTGCAGGGGAGAGAGAGTACAGGGGAGAGAGACAGTGCAGGGGAGAGAGAGTACGGGGAGAGAGAGTGCAGGGGAGAGAGAGTGCAGGGGAGAGAGAGTGCAGGGGAGAGAGAGTGCAGAGGGAGAGAGAGAGTGCAGGGGGAGAGTGTGCAGGGAGAGTGAGTGCAGGGGAGAGAGTACATGGAGAGACTGCAGGAGAGAGCGTGCGTGAGAGAGAGTGCAGGGGAGAGAGTGCAGCGGGAGAGAGAGTGCGGAGGGAGAGAGTGGAGAGGAGAGAGAGAGTGCAGAGGGAGAGAGAGAGTGCAGGGGGAGAGTGTGCAGGGAGAGAGAGTGCAGGGGAGAGAGTGCAGGGAGAGACTGCAGGAGAGAGCGTGCGAGAGAGAGAGTGCAGGGGAGAGAGTGCAGCGGGAGAGAGAGTGCGGAGGGTGAGAGTGGAGAGGAGAGAGAGAGTGCAGAGGGAGAGAGAGAGTGCAGGGGGAGAGTGTGCAGGGAGAGAGAGTGCAGGGGAGAGAGTGCAGGGACAGACTGCAGGAGAGAGCGTGCGAGAGAGAGAGTGCAGGGGAGAGAGTGCAGCGGGAGAGAGAGTGCGGGGGGAGAGAGTGGAGAGGAGAGAGAGAGTGCAGAGGGAGAGAGAGAGAGTGCAGTGGGAGAATGTGCAGGGAGAGAGAGTGCAGGGGAGAGAGAGTGCAGAGGGAGAGAGTGCAGGGAGAGACTGCAGGAGAGAGCGTGCGAGAGAGAGAGTGCAGGGGAGAGAGTGCAGCGGGAGAGAGAGTGCGGAGGGAGAGAGTGGAGAGGAGAGAGAGAGTGCAGAGGGAGAGAGAGAGTGCAGGGGGAGAGTGTGCAGGGAGAGAGAGTGCAGGGGAGAGAGTACATGGAGAGACTGTAGGAGAGAGCGTGCGTGAGAGAGAGTGCAGGGGAGAGAGTGCAGCGGGAGAGAGAGTGCGGAGGGAGAGAGTGGAGAGGAGAGAGAGAGTGCAGAGGGAGAGAGAGAGTGCAGGGGGAGAGTGTGCAGGGAGAGAGAGTGCAGGGGAGAGAGTGCAGGGAGAGACTGCAGGAGAGAGCGTGCGAGAGAGAGAGTGCAGGGGAGAGAGTGCAGCGGGAGAGAGAGTGCGGAGGGTGAGAGTGGAGAGGAGAGAGAGAGTGCAGAGGGAGAGAGAGAGTGCAGGGGGAGAGTGTGCAGGGAGAGAGAGTGCAGGGGAGAGAGTGCAGGGACAGACTGCAGGAGAGAGCGTGCGAGAGAGAGAGTGCAGGGGAGAGAGTGCAGCGGGAGAGAGAGTGCGGGGGGAGAGAGTGGAGAGGAGAGAGAGAGTGCAGAGGGAGAGAGAGAGAGTGCAGTGGGAGAATGTGCAGGGAGAGAGAGTGCAGGGGAGAGAGTGCGGTGGAAAGAGTGCAGAGAGAGATAGAGCAGGAGAGAGAGTGCACGGGGAGAGAGTGCAGGGAGAAAGTGCAGGGGTGAGAGTGCAGGGGGAGAGAGTGCAGGGAGAGAGTGCAGAGGGAGAGTGAAGGGAGAGAGTTCAGGGGGAGAGAGTGCAGGGAGACAGTGCAGGCAGAGAGTGCAGGGAGAGAGTGCAGGGGAAAAAGTGCACGGGGAGAGAGTGCAGGGAGAAAGTGCAGGGAGAGAGTGCAGGGAGAGAGAGTGCAGGGAGACTGTGCAGGAAGAAAGTGCAGTGAGAGTGTGGGGAGAGAGTGCAGGGGGAGAGAGTGCGGGGGGAGAAAGTGCAGGGAGATAGTGCAGGGAGAGAGTTCAGGGGAGAGAGTGCAGGGGGAGAGAGTGCAGGGAGACAGTGCAGGCAGAGAGTGCAGGGAGAGAGTGCAGGGGGAGAGAAAACAGGGGAGAGAGAGTGCAGGTGGAGAGAGAGTGCAGGGGAGAGAGAGTGCAGGGGGAGAGAGAGTGCAGGGGGAGAGAGAGTGCAGGGGAGAGAGAGTGCAGGGGAGAGAGAGTGCAGGGGAGGGAGAGTGCAGGGGAGAGAGAGTGCAGGGGGAGAGAGAGTGCAAGGGAGAGAGAGTACAGGGGAGAGAGAGTGCAGGGAAGAGAGAGAGTGCAGGGGAGAGAGAGTGCAGGTGAGAGAGAGAGTGCAAGGGAGAGAGAGTACAGGGGAGAGAGAGTGCAGGGAAGAGAGAGAGTGCAGGGGAGAGAGAGTGCAGGTGAGAGAGAGAGTGCAGGGGAGAGAGAGTGCAGGGGGAGAGAGAGTGCAAGGGAGAGAGAGTACAGGGGAGAGAGAGTGCAGGGAAGAGAGAGAGTGCAGGGGAGAGAGAGTGCAGGTGAGAGAGAGTGCAGGGAAGAGAGAGAGTGCAGGGGAGAGAGAGTGCAGGGGAGGGAGAGTGCAGGGGAGAGAGAGTGCAGGGGGAGAGAGAGTGCAAGGGAGAGAGAGTACAGGGGAGAGAGAGTGCAGGTGAGAGAGAGAGTGCAGGGGAGAGAGAGTGCAGGGGAGAGAGAGTACAGGGGAGCAAGGGGGAGTGCAGGGGAGAGAGAGTGCAGGGGAGAGGGAGTGCAGAGGGAGACAGAGAGTGCAGGGGGAGAGTGTGCAGGGAGAGAGAGTGCAGGGGGAGAGAGTGCAAGGGAGAGAGAGTACAGTGGAGAGAGAGTGCAGGGGAGAGAGAGTGCAGGGGAGAGAGTGCAGGGGAGAGAGACAGTGCAGGGGAGAGAGAGTGCAGGGGAGAGAGAGTGCAGGGGAGAGAGTGCAGGGGAGAGAGAGATTGCAGGGGAGAGAGGGTGCAGGGGAGAGAGAGAGTGCAGGTGAGAGAGAGAGTGCAGGGGAGAGAGTGCAGCGGGAGAGAGAGTGCGGAGGGAGAGAGTGGAGAGGAGAGAGAGAGTGCAGAGGGAGAGAGAGAGTGCAGGGGGAGAGTGTGCAGGGAGAGAGAGTGCAGGGGAGAGAGTGCAGGGACAGACTGCAGGAGAGAGCGTGCGAGAGAGAGAGTGCAGGGGAGAGAGTGCAGCGGGAGAGAGAGTGCGGGGGGAGAGAGTGGGGAGGAGAGAGAGAGTGCAGAGGGAGAGAGAGAGAGTGCAGTGGGAGAATGTGCAGGGAGAGAGAGTGCAGGGGAGAGAGTGCGGTGGAAAGAGTGCAGAGAGAGATAGAGCAGGAGAGAGAGTGCACGGGGAGAGAGTGCAGGGAGAAAGTGCAGGGGTGAGAGTGCAGGGGGAGAGAGTGCAGGGAGAGAGTGCAGAGGGAGAGTGAAGGGAGAGAGTTCAGGGGGAGAGAGTGCAGGGAGACAGTGCAGGCAGAGAGTGCAGGGAGAGAGTGCAGGGGAAAAAGTGCACGGGGAGAGAGTGCAGGGAGAAAGTGCAGGGAGAGAGTGCAGGGAGAGAGAGTGCAGGGAGACTGTGCAGGAAGAAAGTGCAGTGAGAGTGTGGGGAGAGAGTGCAGGGGGAGAGAGTGCGGGGGGAGAAAGTGCAGGGAGATAGTGCAGGGAGAGAGTTCAGGGGAGAGAGTGCAGGGAGAGAGAGTGCAGGGAGACAGTGCAGGCAGAGAGTGCAGGGAGAGAGTGCAGGGGGAGAGAGTGCAGGGGAGAGAGAGTGCAGGTGGAGAGAGAGTGCAGGGGAGAGAGAGTGCAGGGGGAGAGAGAGTGCAGGGGGAGAGAGAGTGCAGGGGAGAGAGAGTGCAGGGGAGAGAGAGTGCAAGGGAGGGAGAGTACAGGGGAGAGAGAGTGCAGGGGGAGAGAGAGTGCAAGGGAGAGAGAGTACAGGGGAGAGAGAGTGCAGGGAAGAGAGAGAGTGCAGGGGAGAGAGAGTGCAGGTGAGAGAGAGAGTGCAGGGGAGAGAGAGTGCAGGGGAGAGAGAGTACAGGGGAGAGAGAGATTGCAGGGGAGAGAGAGTGCAGGGGAGAGAGAGTACAGGGGAGAGAGAGATTGCAGTGGAGAGAGAGTGAAGGGGGAGAGAGTGCAAGGGAGAGAGAGTACAGGGGAGAGAGAGTGCAGGGGAGAGAGAGTGCAAGGGAGAGAGAGTACAGGGGAGAGAGAGTGCAGGGGAGAGAGAGTGCAGGGGAGAGAGAGATGCAGGTGAGAGAGAGAGAGTGCAGGGGAGAGAGAGTGCAGGGGAGAGAGAGTACAGGGGAGAGAGAGTGCAGGGGAGAGAGAGTACAGGGGAGAGAGAGATTGCAGGGGAGAGAGAGTACAGGGGAGAGAGAGTGCAGGGGAGAGAGAGTTCAGGGGAGAGAGAGATTGCAGGGGAGAGAGAGTGCAGGGGAGAGAGAGAGTGCAGGTGAGAGAGAGAGAGTGCAGGGGAGAGAGAGTGCAAGGGAGAGAGAGGACAGGGGAGAGAGAGTGCAGGGAAGAGAGAGAGTGCAGGGGAGAGAGAGTACAGGGGAGAGAGAGTGCAGGGGAGAGAGAGTACAGGGGAGAGAGAGTGCAGGGGGAGAGAGTGCAAGGGAGAGAGAGTACAGGGAAGAGAGAGTGCAGGGGAGAGAGAGAGTGCAGAGAGAGAGAGAGAGTGAAGGGGAGAGAGAGTCCAGGGGTGAGAGAGTGCAGGGGAGAGAGAGTGCAGGGGGAGAGAGTGCAAGGGAGAGAGAGTACAGGGAGAGAGAGTGCAGGGGAGAGAGAGTGCAAGGGAGAGAGAGTACAGGGGAGAGAGAGTGCGGGGGAGAGAGAGTGCAAGGGAGAGAGAGTACAGGGGAGAGAGAGTGCAGGGGAGAGAGTGCAGCGGGAGAGAGAGTGCGGAGGGAGAGAGTGGAGAGGAGAGAGAGAGTGCAGAGGGAGAGAGAGAGTGCAGGGGGAGAGTGTGCAGGGAGAGAGAGTGCAGGGGAGAGAGTGCAGGGACAGACTGCAGGAGAGAGCGTGCGAGAGAGAGAGTGCAGGGGAGAGAGTGCAGCGGGAGAGAGAGTGCGGGGGGAGAGAGTGGGGAGGAGAGAGAGAGTGCAGAGGGAGAGAGAGAGAGTGCAGTGGGAGAATGTGCAGGGAGAGAGAGTGCAGGGGAGAGAGTGCGGTGGAAAGAGTGCAGAGAGAGATAGAGCAGGAGAGAGAGTGCACGGGGAGAGAGTGCAGGGAGAAAGTGCAGGGGTGAGAGTGCAGGGGGAGAGAGTGCAGGGAGAGAGTGCAGAGGGAGAGTGAAGGGAGAGAGTTCAGGGGGAGAGAGTGCAGGGAGACAGTGCAGGCAGAGAGTGCAGGGAGAGAGTGCAGGGGAAAAAGTGCACGGGGAGAGAGTGCAGGGAGAAAGTGCAGGGAGAGAGTGCAGGGAGAGAGAGTGCAGGGAGACTGTGCAGGAAGAAAGTGCAGTGAGAGTGTGGGGAGAGAGTGCAGGGGGAGAGAGTGCGGGGGGAGAAAGTGCAGGGAGATAGTGCAGGGAGAGAGTTCAGGGGAGAGAGTGCAGGGAGAGAGAGTGCAGGGAGACAGTGCAGGCAGAGAGTGCAGGGAGAGAGTGCAGGGGGAGAGAGTGCAGGGGAGAGAGAGTGCAGGTGGAGAGAGAGTGCAGGGGAGAGAGAGTGCAGGGGGAGAGAGAGTGCAGGGGGAGAGAGAGTGCAGGGGAGAGAGAGTGCAGGGGAGAGAGAGTGCAAGGGAGGGAGAGTACAGGGGAGAGAGAGTGCAGGGGGAGAGAGAGTGCAAGGGAGAGAGAGTACAGGGGAGAGAGAGTGCAGGGAAGAGAGAGAGTGCAGGGGAGAGAGAGTGCAGGTGAGAGAGAGAGTGCAGGAGAGAGAGAGTGCAGGGGAGAGAGAGTACAGGGGAGAGAGAGATTGCAGGGGAGAGAGAGTGCAGGGGAGAGAGAGTACAGGGGAGAGAGAGATTGCAGTGGAGAGAGAGTGAAGGGGGAGAGAGTGCAAGGGAGAGAGAGTACAGGGGAGAGAGAGTGCAGGGGAGAGAGAGTGCAAGGGAGAGAGAGTACAGGGGAGAGAGAGTGCAGGGGAGAGAGAGTGCAGGGGAGAGAGAGATGCAGGTGAGAGAGAGAGAGTGCAGGGGAGAGAGAGTGCAGGGGAGAGAGAGTACAGGGGAGAGAGAGTGCAAGGGAGAGAGAGTACAGGGGAGAGAGAGATTGCAGGGGAGAGAGAGTACAGGGGAGAGAGAGTGCAGGGGAGAGAGAGTTCAGGTGAGAGAGAGATTGCAGGGGAGAGAGAGTGCAGGGGAGAGAGAGAGTGCAGGTGAGAGAGAGAGAGTGCAGGGGAGAGAGAGTGCAAGGGAGAGAGAGGACAGGGGAGAGAGAGTGCAGGGAAGAGAGAGAGTGCAGGGGAGAGAGAGTACAGGGGAGAGAGAGTGCAGGGGAGAGAGAGTACAGGGGAGAGAGAGTGCAGGGGGAGAGAGTGCAAGGGAGAGAGAGTACAGGGAAGAGAGAGTGCAGGGGAGAGAGAGAGTGCAGAGAGAGAGAGAGAGTGAAGGGGAGAGAGAGTCCAGGGGTGAGAGAGTGCAGGGGAGAGAGAGTGCAGGGGGAGAGAGTGCAAGGGAGAGAGAGTACAGGGAGAGAGAGTGCAGGGGAGAGAGAGTGCAAGGGAGAGAGAGTACAGGGGAGAGAGAGTGCGGGGGAGAGAGAGTGCAAGGGAGAGAGAGTACAGGGGAGAGAGAGTGCAAGGGAGAGAGAGTGCAGGTGAGAGAGAGAGTGCAGGGGAGACAGAGTGCAGGGGAGAGAGAGTACAAAGGAGAGAGAGAGTGCAGGGGAGAGAGAGTGCAGGGGAGAGAGAGTACAAAGGAGAGAGAGATTGCAGGGGAGAGAGAGTGCAGGGGAGAGAGAGAGTGCAGGTGAGAGAGAGAGAGTGCAGGGGAGAGAGAGTGCAGGGGAGAGAGAGTGCAGGTGAGAGAGAGAGAGTGCAGGGGAGAGAGAGTGCAGGGGAGAGAGAGTACAGGGGAGAGAGAGTGCAGGGGGAGAGAGTGCAAGGGAGAGAGAGTACAGGGGAGAGAGAGTGCAGGGGAGAGAGAGAGTGCAGGTGAGAGAGAGAGAGAGTGAAGGGGAGAGAGAGTCCAGGGGTGAGAGAGTGCAGGGGAGAGAGAGTGCAGGGGGAGAGAGTGCAAGGGAGAGAGAGTACAGGGAGAGAGAGTGCAGGGGAGAGAGAGTGCAAGGGAGAGAGAGTACAGGGGAGAGAGAGTGCGGGGGAGAGAGAGTGCAGGGGAGAGAGTGCAGCGGGAGAGAGAGTGCGGAGGGAGAGAGTGGAGAGGAGAGAGAGAGTGCAGAGGGAGAGAGAGAGAGTGCAGTGGGAGAATGTGCAGGGAGAGAGAGTGCAGGGGAGAGAGTGCGGTGGAAAGAGTGCAGAGAGAGATAGAGCAGGAGAGAGAGTGCACGGGGAGAGAGTGCAGGGAGAAAGTGCAGGGGTGAGAGTGCAGGGGGAGAGAGTGCAGGGAGAGAGTGCAGGGAGAGAAAGAGTGCAGGGGAGAGAGTGCACGGGGAGAGAGTGCAGGGAGAAAGTGCAGGGAGATAGTGCAGGGGGTGAGAGTGCAGGGGGAGAGAGTGCAGGGAGACTGTGCAGGAAGAAAGTGCAGTGAGAGTGTGGGGAGAGAGTGCAGGGGGAGAGAGTGCGGGGGGAGAAAGTGCAGGGAGATAGTGCAGGGAGAGAGTTCAGGGGAGAGAGTGCAGGGAGAGAGAGTGCAGGGAGACAGTGCAGGCAGAGAGTGCAGGGAAAGAGTACAGAGGGAGAGAGTGCAGGGGAGAGAGAGTGCAGGTGGAGAGAGAGTGCAGGGGAGAGAGAGTGCAGGGGGAGAGAGAGTGCAGGGGGAGAGAGAGTGCAGGGGAGAGAGAGTGCAGGGGAGAGAGAGTGCAGGGGAGGGAGAGTACAGGGGAGAGAGAGTGCAGGGGGAGAGAGAGTGCAAGGGAGAGAGAGTACAGGGGAGAGAGAGTGCAGGGAAGAGAGAGAGTGCAGGGGAGAGAGAGTACAGGGGAGAGAGAGATTGCAGGGGAGAGAGAGTACAGGGGAGAGAGAGTGCAGGGGAGAGAGAGTTCAGGGGAGAGAGAGTACAGGGGAGAGAGAGTGCAGGGAGAGAGAGAGTGCACGGGGAGAGAGAGAGTGCAGGGGAGAGAGAGTGCAGGGGAGAGAGAGTACAGGGGAGAGAGAGATTGCAGGGGAGAGAGAGTGCAGGGGAGAGAGAGTACAGGAGAGACACATTGCAGGGGAGAGAGAGTGCAGGGGGAGAGAGTACAGGGGAAGAGAGATTGCAGGGGAGAGAGAGTGCAGGGGAGAGAGAGAGTGCAGGTGAGAGAGAGAGAGAGTGCAGGGGAGAGAGAGTGCAGGGGAGAGAGAGTACAGGGGAGAGAGAGTGCAGGGGGAGAGAGTGCAAGGGAGAGAGAGTACAGGGGAGAGAGAGTGCTGGGGAGAGAGAGAGTGCAGAGAGAGAGAGAGAGTGAAGGGGAGAGAGAGTCCAGGGGTGAGAGAGTGCAGGGGAGAGAGAGTGCAGGGGGAGAGAGTGCAAGGGAGAGAGAGTACAGGGAGAGAGAGTGCAGGGGAGAGAGAGTGCAAGGGAGAGAGAGTACAGGGGAGAGAGAGTGCGGGGGAGAGAGAGTGCAAGGGAGAGAGAGTACAGGGGAGAGAGAGTGCAAGGGAGAGAGAGAGTGCAGGGGAGAGAGAGTGCAGGTGAGAGAGAGAGTGCAGGGGAGAGAGAGTGCATGGGAGAGAGTACAAAGGAGAGAGAGATTGCAGGGGAGAGAGAGTGCAGGGGAGAGACAGAGTGCAGGTGAGAGAGAGAGAGTGCAGGGGAGAGAGAGTGCAGGGGAGAGAGAGTGCAGGGGAGAGAGAGTGCAGGGGAGAGAGACAGTGCAGGGGAGAGAGAGTGCAGGGGAGAGGGAGTGCAGAGGGAGACAGAGAGTGCAGGGGGAGAGTGTGCAGGGAGAGAGAGTGCAGGGGGAGAGAGTGCAAGGGAGAGAGAGTACAGTGGAGAGAGAGTGCAGGGGAGAGAGAGTGCAGGGGAGAGAGAGTACAGGGGAGAGAGACAGTGCAGGGGAGAGAGAGTACGGGGAGAGAGAGTGCAGGGGAGAGAGAGTGCAGGGGAGAGAGAGTGCAGGGGAGAGAGAGTGCAGAGGGAGAGAGAGAGTGCAGGGGGAGAGTGTGCAGGGAGAGAGAGTGCAGGGGAGAGAGTACATGGAGAGACTGCAGGAGAGAGCGTGCGTGAGAGAGAGTGCAGGGGAGAGAGTGCAGCGGGAGAGAGAGTGCGGAGGGAGAGAGTGGAGAGGAGAGAGAGAGTGCAGAGGGAGAGAGAGAGTGCAGGGGGAGAGTGTGCAGGGAGAGAGAGTGCAGGGGAGAGAGTGCAGGGAGAGACTGCAGGAGAGAGCGTGCGAGAGAGAGAGTGCAGGGGAGAGAGTGCAGCGGGAGAGAGAGTGCGGAGGGTGAGAGTGGAGAGGAGAGAGAGAGTGCAGAGGGAGAGAGAGAGTGCAGGGGGAGAGTGTGCAGGGAGAGAGAGTGCAGGGGAGAGAGTGCAGGGACAGACTGCAGGAGAGAGCGTGCGAGAGAGAGAGTGCAGGGGAGAGAGTGCAGCGGGAGAGAGAGTGCGGGGGGCGAGAGTGGAGAGGAGAGAGAGAGTGCAGAGGGAGAGAGAGAGAGTGCAGTGGGAGAATGTGCAGGGAGAGAGAGTGCAGGGGAGAGAGAGTGCAGAGGGAGAGAGTGCAGGGAGAGACTGCAGGAGAGAGCGTGCGAGAGAGAGAGTGCAGGGGAGAGAGTGCAGCGGGAGAGAGAGTGCGGAGGGAGAGAGTGGAGAGGAGAGAGAGAGTGCAGAGGGAGAGAGAGAGTGCAGGGGGAGAGTGTGCAGGGAGAGAGAGTGCAGGGGAGAGAGTACATGGAGAGACTGTAGGAGAGAGTGTGCGTGAGAGAGAGTGCAGGGGAGAGAGTGCAGCGGGAGAGAGAGTGCGGAGGGAGAGAGTGGAGAGGAGAGAGAGAGTGCAGAGGGAGAGAGAGAGTGCAGGGGGAGAGTGTGCAGGGAGAGAGAGTGCAGGGGAGAGAGTGCAGGGAGAGACTGCAGGAGAGAGCGTGCGAGAGAGAGAGTGCAGGGGAGAGAGTGCAGCGGGAGAGAGAGTGCGGAGGGTGAGAGTGGAGAGGAGAGAGAGAGTGCAGAGGGAGAGAGAGAGTGCAGGGGGAGAGTGTGCAGGGAGAGAGAGTGCAGGGGAGAGAGTGCAGGGACAGACTGCAGGAGAGAGCGTGCGAGAGAGAGAGTGCAGGGGAGAGAGTGCAGCGGGAGAGAGAGTGCGGGGGGAGAGAGTGGAGAGGAGAGAGAGAGTGCAGAGGGAGAGAGAGAGAGTGCAGTGGGAGAATGTGCAGGGGGAGAGAGTGCAGGGGAGAGAGTGCGGTGGAAAGAGTGCAGAGAGAGATAGAGCAGGAGAGAGAGTGCACGGGGAGAGAGTGCAGGGAGAAAGTGCAGGGGTGAGAGTGCAGGGGGAGAGAGTGCAGGGAGAGAGTGCAGAGGGAGAGTGAAGGGAGAGAGTTCAGGGGGAGAGAGTGCAGGGAGACAGTGCAGGCAGAGAGTGCAGGGAGAGAGTGCAGGGGAAAAAGTGCACGGGGAGAGAGTGCAGGGAGAAAGTGCAGGGAGAGAGTGCAGGGAGAGAGAGTGCAGGGAGACTGTGCAGGAAGAAAGTGCAGTGAGAGTGTGGGGAGAGAGTGCAGGGGGAGAGAGTGCGGGGGGAGAAAGTGCAGGGAGATAGTGCAGGGAGAGAGTTCAGGGGAGAGAGTGCAGGGGGAGAGAGTGCAGGGAGACAGTGCAGGCAGAGAGTGCAGGGAGAGAGTGCAGGGGGAGAGAAAACAGGGGAGAGAGAGTGCAGGTGGAGAGAGAGTGCAGGGGAGAGAGAGTGCAGGGGGAGAGAGAGTGCAGGGGGAGAGAGTGCAGGGGAGAGAGAGTGCAGGGGAGAGAGAGTGCAGGGGAGGGAGAGTGCAGGGGAGAGAGAGTGCAGGGGGAGAGAGAGTGCAAGGGAGAGAGAGTACAGGGGAGAGAGAGTGCAGGGAAGAGAGAGAGTGCAGGGGAGAGAGAGTGCAGGTGAGAGAGAGAGTGCAAGGGAGAGAGAGTACAGGGAAGAGAGAGTGCAGGGAAGAGAGAGAGTGCAGGGGAGAGAGAGTGCAGGTGAGAGAGAGAGTGCAGGGGAGAGAGAGTGCAGGGGGAGAGAGAGTGCAAGGGAGAGAGAGTACAGGGGAGAGAGAGTGCAGGGAAGAGAGAGACTGCAGGGGAGAGAGAGTGCAGGTGAGAGAGAGTGCAGGGAAGAGAGAGAGTGCAGGGGAGAGAGAGTGCAGGGGAGGGAGAGTGCAGGGGAGAGAGAGTGCAGGGGGAGAGAGAGTGCAAGGGAGAGAGAGTACAGGGGAGAGAGAGTGCAGGGAAGAGAGAGAGTGCAGGGGAGAGAGAGTGCAGGTGAGAGAGAGAGTGCAGGGGAGAGAGAGTGCAGGGGAGAGAGAGTACAGGGGAGCAAGGGGGAGTGCAGGGGAGAGAGAGTGCAGGGGAGAGGGAGTGCAGAGGGAGACAGAGAGTGCAGGGGGAGAGTGTGCAGGGAGAGAGAGTGCAGGGGGAGAGAGTGCAAGGGAGAGAGCGTACAGTGGAGAGAGAGTGCAGGGGAGAGAGAGTGCAGGGGAGAGAGTGCAGGGGAGAGAGACAGTGCAGGGGAGAGAGAGTGCAGGGGAGAGAGAGTGCAGGGGAGAGAGTGCAGGGGAGAGAGAGATTGCAGGGGAGAGAGGGTGCAGGGGAGAGAGAGAGTGCAGGTGAGAGAGAGAGTGCAGGGGAGAGAGTGCAGCGGGAGAGAGAGTGCGGAGGGAGAGAGTGGAGAGGAGAGAGAGAGTGCAGAGGGAGAGAGAGAGTGCAGGGGGAGAGTGTGCAGGGAGAGAGAGTGCAGGGGAGAGAGTGCAGGGACAGACTGCAGGAGAGAGCGTGCGAGAGAGAGAGTGCAGGGGAGAGAGTGCAGCGGGAGAGAGAGTGCGGGGGGCGAGAGTGGGGAGGAGAGAGAGAGTGCAGAGGGAGAGAGAGAGAGTGCAGTGGGAGAATGTGCAGGGAGAGAGAGTGCAGGGGAGAGAGTGCGGTGGAAAGAGTGCAGAGAGAGATAGAGCAGGAGAGAGAGTGCACGGGGAGAGAGTGCAGGGAGAAAGTGCAGGGGTGAGAGTGCAGGGGGAGAGAGTGCAGGGAGAGAGTGCAGAGGGAGAGTGAAGGGAGAGAGTTCAGGGGGAGAGAGTGCAGGGAGACAGTGCAGGCAGAGAGTGCAGGGAGAGAGTGCAGGGGAAAAAGTGCACGGGGAGAGAGTGCAGGGAGAAAGTGCAGGGAGAGAGTGCAGGGAGAGAGAGTGCAGGGAGACTGTGCAGGAAGAAAGTGCAGTGAGAGTGTGGGGAGAGAGTGCAGGGGGAGAGAGTGCGGGGGGAGAAAGTGCAGGGAGATAGTGCAGGGAGAGAGTTCAGGGGAGAGAGTGCAGGGAGAGAGAGTGCAGGGAGACAGTGCAGGCAGAGAGTGCAGGGAGAGAGTGCAGGGGGAGAGAGTGCAGGGGAGAGAGAGTGCAGGTGGAGAGAGAGTGCAGGGGAGAGAGAGTGCAGGGGGAGAGAGAGTGCAGGGGGAGAGAGAGTGCAGGGGAGAGAGAGTGCAGGGGAGAGAGAGTGCAAGGGAGGGAGAGTACAGGGGAGAGAGAGTGCAGGGGGAGAGAGAGTGCAAGGGAGAGAGAGTACAGGGGAGAGAGAGTGCAGGGAAGAGAGAGAGTGCAGGGGAGAGAGAGTGCAGGTGAGAGAGAGAGTGCAGGGGAGAGAGAGTGCAGGGGAGAGAGAGTACAGGGGAGAGAGAGATTGCAGGGGAGAGAGAGTGCAGGGGAGAGAGAGTACAGGGGAGAGAGAGATTGCAGTGGAGAGAGAGTGAAGGGGGAGAGAGTGCAAGGGAGAGAGAGTACAGGGGAGAGAGAGTGCAGGGGAGAGAGAGTGCAAGGGAGAGAGAGTACAGGGGAGAGAGAGTGCAGGGGAGAGAGAGTGCAGGGGAGAGAGAGATGCAGGTGAGAGAGAGAGAGTGCAGGGGAGAGAGAGTGCAGGGGAGAGAGAGTACAGGGGAGAGAGAGTGCAGGGGAGAGAGAGTACAGGGGAGAGAGAGATTGCAGGGGAGAGAGAGTACAGGGGAGAGAGAGTGCAGGGGAGAGAGAGTTCAGGGGAGAGAGAGATTGCAGGGGAGAGAGAGTGCAGGGGAGAGAGAGAGTGCAGGTGAGAGAGAGTGCAGGGGAGAGAGAGTGCAAGGGAGAGAGAGGACAGGGGAGAGAGAGTGCAGGGAAGAGAGAGAGTGCAGGGGAGAGAGAGTACAGGGGAGAGAGAGTGCAGGGGAGAGAGAGTACAGGGGAGAGAGAGTGCAGGGGGAGAGAGTGCAAGGGAGAGAGAGTACAGGGAAGAGAGAGTGCAGGGGAGAGAGAGAGTGCAGAGAGAGAGAGAGAGTGAAGGGGAGAGAGAGTCCAGGGGTGAGAGAGTGCAGGGGAGAGAGAGTGCAGGGGGAGAGAGTGCAAGGGAGAGAGAGTACAGGGAGAGAGAGTGCAGGGGAGAGAGAGTGCAAGGGAGAGAGAGTACAGGGGAGAGAGAGTGCGGGGGAGAGAGAGTGCAAGGGAGAGAGAGTACAGGGGAGAGAGAGTGCAAGGGAGAGAGAGAGTGCAGGTGAGAGAGAGAGAGTGCAGGGGAGAGAGAGTGCAAGGGAGAGAGAGGACAGGGGAGAGAGAGTGCAGGGAAGAGAGAGAGTGCAGGGGAGAGAGAGTGCAGGTGAGAGAGAGTAAAAGGGAGAGAGAGATTGCAGGGGAGAGAGAG